>NC_060140.1:912388782-912736699 GCF_021461385.2 Schistocerca piceifrons | reverse complement strand
AGTTTTAATCTACAGGTCATAACCAATAGATTGTGGTCAGAGTCCACATCTGCCCTTGGAAATGTCTTACAATTTAAAACCTGGTTCCTAAATCTCTGTCTTACCATTATATAATCTATCTGATTCCTTTTAGTACCTCAAGGTTTCTTCCATGTATACAACCTTCTTTCATGATTCTTAAACCAAGTGTTAGCTATGATTATGTTGTGCTCTGTGCAAAATTCTAGCAGGCGGCTTCCTCTTTCATTTCTTAGCCCCAATCAAAATTAACCTACTACGTTTCCTTCTCTCCCTTTTCCTACACTCGAATTCCAGTCACCCATGACTATTAAATTTTCGTCTCCCTTCACTATCTGAATAATTTCTTTTATTTCATCATACATTTCTTCAATTTGTTCGTCATCTGCAGAGCTAGTTGGCATATAAACTTGTACTACTGTAGTAGGTGTGGGCTTCGTGTCTATCTTGGCCACAATAATGCGTTCACTATGCTGTTTGTAGTAGCTTACCCGCATTCCTATTTTCCTATTCATTATTAAACCCACTCCTGCATTACCTCTATTTGATTTTGTGTTTATAACCCTGTAGTCACCTGACCAGAAGTCTTGTTCCTCCTGCCACCGAACTTCACTAATTCCCATTATATCTAACTTTAACCTATCCATTTCCCTTTTTAAATTTTCTAACCTGCCTGCCCGATTAAGGGATCTGACATTCCACGCTCCGATCCGTAGAACGCCAGTTTTCTTTCTCGTGATAAGTACATCCTCTTGAGTTGTCCCCGCCCGGAGATCCGAATGGGGGACTATTTTACCTCCAGAATATTTTACCCAAGAGGACGCCATCATCATTTAATCATACAGTAAAGCTAATTTAAGGTATAGAAGAGCAAATACAGAGAGAATTTTAGAACTATTATCGCTACTGTGTATGACTTTGTGCCTTAATGAGAGACTGAAGCTGTGAGTTTCTGTTCATAAATCAAGGCTGCTTAAATCGCAAGATTATATGCGTTTTCTTCCTCAACTCTTTAAGCGGAAGATCTATACCAGCTGAAGAAGGATAGCGCAAAAATTGTTTTTGATGCCGAATCGATAACACAGACAATCCAGATCAGGTTATTTGACGGCGATTCGCATCCCAACCCTTCTGAATAGATGTCTTTCGTGGTTATATTGTCATTTTGTCCTTTAATGGCTTTAAAGAATGTATATAACCATCAAATCACTAGAAACTATGTTATTTTTTGAAAGAAGGAATGAAGACGAGGATTTAACGTCCCGTCGACATCTAGGTCTTTAGATACGGAGCACAATCTCAGTTTGTTTCAAGGATGGGGGAGGAAATCCGTATTCCCCTTTCAAAGAAACACCCTCTTACCTGCTTGGACCGATGTGGGGAAATCACGGAAAACCTGATTCGGGATGATCGTCCTCCTGAAAGAGAGTCCAGTGTGTTCGCTTCTTTGGAAGAGGGTGGCGGGAGGGAGGGGGAGAGGGGGAGGGAGAGAGAGCCAATATTCGTAACTGAATAAAAGACATTATCACTCCTCTTTTACTGTTACAGAAAAAGACACACGATTTTGCCGTTATTGGATTCGACCTCACATTAGGCCCGCCTTTAGATGATACCTGGAATGATCTTGTCTGTTTACTGCTATGCATCAGAGACGGGACTGTACTGTGTGAATGGGAGCTAGCTGTCATGACAATGTTGGTACGGATAATAACACGGCGAATTCTGTCTATTATATTTTCCGCTTTCTCTGTACTTTCTTAAAATCAGTACTTTCCCATTCGTATAAAACACTTATTAACATGTGATAGCTGTAGTACAAGGTCCGATATTTCCAGCGTCCTAGCAGTATTCAAGTAATGCTTAAAAAAATTCAGGAACTTTCGGCTAGGTTGTATCCTGGCAAACTTTACCCGTTCAAATTTCATTCACATACGATTTCTGCTAAGTCCTGTGCGGGATGAAATGAAATTCACCCACGAAAATGAAATAATTTTTTTCTCCTAAAAAAAAAACATACATCCAAAATCATTAATGAAAAGCTCCAAATTTTACATTATGCAAAGAAATGGAGCAAATGATTATCTTAGGAGAAATCGAAATTTCTAGCATTTAAAATGTCAACCAGATATACATTTAGCGTTTTTACCAGGCCTGGTGGGGTATATTCACCCCCATCCAAGCCAAGCTATGCCCAACCCAAGCAGGCTAAAGGAATCTTGCTTGCCTGCCCGTCTTCCAGCTGTTCGACGCCACGTAGCAGTGTATTCTGTAAATGAACAATGGCAGATGTAGGGTAATCACTGTGAAGAACACGGAGATACTCACTTGTGTGAGATAGCGTCATCAACAAAAAAAAAAAAAAAAATGGTTCAAATGGCTCTGAGCACTATGGGATTTAACATCTATGGTCATCAGTCTCCTAGAACTAAGAACTACTTAAACCTAACTAACTTAAGGACATCACACAACACCCAGTCATCACGAGGCAGAGAAAATCCCTGACCCCGCCGGGAATCGAACCCGGTAACCCGGGCATGGGAAGCGAGAACGCTTCCGCACGACCACGAGCTGCGGACGTGTCAGCAGCACCTGACAGAGTTCCAAAGGGGCCTCATTGTAGGTCTTCATCTGTCCAGCTGATGGAATCGTGCAGTATTCAGATTTGTGGGGCATTCAGATGTGACATTGCCCAATATCAGACTGCATGGGGATGTGAGAGCAGGAGTAATGTTAGTCGAGCATCTGGTCGACCACATCTGACCACCTCGAGGAAGAATCAATGTATTGTTCCTAATCCCTTCACACATGCGTCTGCCATCCGAGAACAAGTAACGGACTCTGTGCAACATTCTGTGCCTCAGCACACTTCTAGTTGGAAACTAGTAGCAAGTGGACTAGGGAATTGCCAACCCAGTCGCAGGCAGATGACTTGTGTCGCACTATCACAGATTATCGTCGGAGAGTGTGGCGGCGACCTTGCGGGAGATTCTCTTCCAGTGTTTTGCAGAGGCACATGAGCACTGCAGGGCACGCGTAATACCGTGGGCGATAGATGCACAGGCCGCAGGGCATGCACGGGGAGAGCAGTAGTGGTGGGGGCTGTGGGCAGGCGCTTTAGGGGAAATGCTGAGAGCTGGAGGGGAAGCGCCATTCTAAACTGAAGGCTACACTCACACTTTTTTGTAGATGTTAGGTGGGGCCCCTTGACGCCCACGCTTATGTAGTGGGCGTTCAAAAAGTTTTCTCGCCTCTTCTTTAGTTAGTATCCAAAAAGAATTCCGCCGAAAATGCAGCGATCTATTTTCGCCTGGTTTGTTGACCATTTGTAATTTTTGGAGAAGTGTCATAAGTGGGAAATTTTGAGAAAAACCTACAGATTTCTCTTGTTTCCAGTTAAAATTTGCTTCTTTTGCCAAAACTCACAAGAGTTTTCACAGTGTTACCTCACTAACATGGTGTGGAGATGCAATTGGTAGAGAATTCTGAAACAGTGATTCACTAAGTTTATTAAGTGAGGAAGTGAGGAAAAGAAAGATTAACATCTCATGAAAAAGCACATCCTCAGTACAAAATGAAGTTGTAATGACTTTACTTATGTTGTTCCAAAACCCATAGCATTTCTCCTTTCGCCAGGTATCTATGGCACTTAAAAATTGCATTCTTTCGTTGGAAAAGACTGTAATTAGTCAAATAACACTGTAGTAATGAAGTTCTGCGTAATAACTATACGGCAGAATAGTTTCCTCTTTGTATGCTACCATTTGCAAAATCTTATTTCGATATCTCAAACCGCTAATGAGATAAGAGGGATGTTGTGGATATTCCACTGTGGCTTAATCACTGGCGCGGTCCGACCGCAAATGAGTCCTCTTAATCAGATCAGTATTCTCGCCCGCATCTCGTGGTCGTGCGGTAGCGTTCTCGCTTCCCACGCCCGGGTTCCCGGGTTCGATTCCCGGCGGGGTCAGGGATTTTCTCTGCCTCGTGATGGCTGGGTGTTGTGTGCTGTCCTTAGGTTAGTTAGGTTTAAGTAGTTCTTAGTTCTAGGGGACTGATGACCATAGATGTTAAGTCCCATAGTGCTCAGAGCCATTTTCAGTATTCTCGGTGACAGTTAGAGACCTCCGCCCAAGTCTAAGAAAAAAATGAATATGTTAGCTAAATTTCGCCGGCCGGAGTAGCCGAGCGGTTCTAGGCGCTACAGTCTGGAACCGCGCGATCGCTAGGGTAGCAGGTTCGAATCCTGCCTCGGGCATGGATGTGTTTGATGTCCTTAGGTTAGTTAGGTTTAAGTAGTTCTAAGTTCTAGGGGACTGATGACCTTAGAAGTTAAGTCCCATAGTGCTCAGAGCCATTTGAGCCATTTTTGAGCTAAATTTCATATTCAGCAACATATTATGTAATATGTACCAAACAAAATCATAACGACCCATATTTTCATTGCAAATTTTTCGAATTTCGCGCAATGTCTTACTTCCACAAATATCACAATGATTATGACGATTAACGAAATTATGGACGTATCATAATGAACCTAACATATAAAGCTACAAGTAAAGCAATAAAATAGTTTTACAGAATAATTTGTGTAAAATCGTTTGAGAAAGATTGCAGGACGTGAGCTTCGATTCTGTCATTGCCGACCGGCCGAAAGGTGGCAAACACTCGTCGGCCTCCCCTTCTGAACAAACAAATGGACTCGCCCAGCTCTTTGGACGAAGACTGGTCTCTGCCCATTGGCCACCGCATCCTGCACGGCCAATACTTATGCTATCGTGGTGTGGGAACTCGTCGACTATGACTTCAGGTCATGGCTGGTATCGATTGAGGGAGCTTTCACAACGGTGCCTCGTGGAAACCCTGCATCCTACGGCAAGAAAGGAAGAATTAATTGACTGTTGGTGTTAATAACGATCATCCTCCTTTACCTCCTCTGCATTACTTCGAATAATTGCAAGGAGATTCTCTCGTCCAACATAGCCATCAATTCAGCATATAGTGTCAGTTGCGTATCTGTGTCGTATGGATGACTACGGAGAGCGCTTGCGGATAGTAGTGTTCATATCGATGAGCACAGAAATGAAAACAACAGAGAGAGGCGTCTCTGCTCCGGCACATAATGCACTCTTCTCTTTACAACCAAAAGGGGCACCACGCTTTAGCATAGCCATCCGACGGACGGATAATTCCATAATAAGCTGCGGAGTGGTCTAAAATATCTTCACTGATGGAAAAAAGTACATTCTTTTGGAGGTTTCCAGTTTACTTGTTGTTGCAACAGTGCATATGGAGTACATGAAATGATTATACTCACAGATTCTGGGATACCACATGGCGACCCATGCTGAAACACCCACATCAGTACGTGGTGTATCCTCCATGGGTGGCAAAGCAGGCGCTCACTGTGGCATCCAGTCGATTGTACAGATGGCGAATACTGTCCTAGAATACGTAATGCTGTGCTTGCTCGACCTGTTCACGCAGTTCTGTACGAGCTGTTGGCTGAAGAGTCACATGAGCCACTTTTCGTTCCATCATAACTCACACGTGATCGATCAGAGACAAGGTTGGGGCTAGGGACACTTCTGCACATCTTGCCAAGCCCGTTGAGTTTCAAGGGCAGTGTACAGACGAGCATTGTCCTGTTGGAACGATACATCACCTTCCTTTTGGAAGAGTGACAAAAGAACGGGTCTAACAACATTCTGCACGTATCGAGAGCTGATTTGCGTCCCCTCCAGAAGCAGCAAAGATGAGCGAGAGTTATAGCTTATCGCACCTCAAACATTAATGCCACGGGTGGGGCTACAGTGCCTTGGACGAATGCGTTCTACGAGACAGCATTCACCAGGTCAGCGTCGTATGCACAGATGACCATGTCTTGCATACAGGCGGAATCCTCTTTCATCGCTGAAGACCACGGCTCGTCATTCTATCTTCCAAGTAATCCTCTGACGGCACCAGTAGAGCCGTGTATGTCGATGCTGTGGCTTGAGTGGAAGACGAGTTAGAGGCGTGCTTGCCCGTAGTCCCACTACGATAAACACTTCACAACAGTTTGTGTTGACACGTTTAGGCATACAAGCCCTCGTATATTTGTTGTGGTAGCAGTACAACCTGCCACTGGTGCCCTTACAATACGACGATCCTGGTGGGCGTCTGTGTTGTGTGGACGACCAGAACCTCGTCTACGGGTGTGAGATTGTTCACGTGACAATCCGCTACCAGCGTCGTTGCTCAACCAACGCGGCACGTCCAACTTGAGTGGCATTTCTCCGAAAGCTCCATCCCGCCAATCGGAAGGCCACAATTTGGTCCCTCTCAAACTTGTTCAGTTGATTATAGGACCCACGAATGTATCTCCGTGGCTTGGTTGCCTGTTCTCTTCGCATGTTCGTTCCAGACTGCGCCTCCAGAATGTGCCTACCCTTTAATAGGAAATACTTACAGATGATCGTCTAGTAGCAATGCCATTAGGCTATCTGTTGGCGGTCGACGCTGAAACCATTATCAGTACGTCTACTATACACCACGTGGCATTTGCCGTCATCGGATCAAAATTGACGGCGTATTTCCAAGTGTGGTCAATGGCCTCGCCGCAGTGGTAACACCGGTTCCCGTCGGATCACTGAAGTTAAGCGCTGTCGGGCTGGGCTATCACTTGGATTGGTGACCATCCCGTCTGCCGAGCGCTGTTGGCAAGCGGGGTGCACTCAGCCCTTGTGAGGCAAACTGAGGAGCTACTTGATTCTGAAGTAGTGGCTCCGGACTCGGAAACTGATATACAGCCGGGAGAGCGGTGTGCTGACCACATGCCCCTCCATATCCGCATCCAGTGACGCCTGTGGTCTGAGGATGACACGGCAGCCGGTCGGTACCTTTGGGCCTTAATGGCCTGTTCGGGAGGAGCAAT
Organism: Schistocerca piceifrons; assembly: GCF_021461385.2. NCBI lineage: Eukaryota > Metazoa > Arthropoda > Insecta > Orthoptera > Acrididae > Schistocerca > Schistocerca piceifrons. The sequence goes on along the minus strand of NC_060140.1, from coordinate 912,729,768 downwards.
TCATTTCCAAGTGCACTATTTTTTTCCGGCAGTATATAATCAAACACAGTGATGCTCTCTCTCCATGGTTGCCGAGCACTTCTACTAACGCAGGTCAGCGATTTAGCCATAATCTTGGTTTAAGATGACAACAGACATCGTTTGTTTTGATCCAGCGTTCTTAGGCAGGGCACGGTGGGCGATGCTCAGCGACCGTTTAGGAGAAGCCGCGGGAGGTCAGTTCGTTCCGGTCCGCTTGCGTAGGCGACTACGCCTGCTTGACAAGAGCGATCGTAAAGAACGCGTCCTCGCTGGTGGTCCTTAAATCTCACCTCAGGCTCCACCCACCCCCCGCTAATTTGGAACGAGGCGATACTGCGCAGTATCACGCACACTTGGGCGACACCACGTTATGATGGAGGACGCCCTGGCGACCTTTGTAAAAGAAATGTATCACTGCGGGAGGCTCGTGCGCCCGGCTGCGGCTGTCTATAAGGAAAATGTGAGGTCACCGTGTCACTTAAGTCCCTCCATCTCGTATTACCCATTACTGCCTAAACGGACTCATTTGACTTCTGACTGCTGCGGAGTGGTCATTCAGGGTCAGCCTTAATTAGCGCAGCTTGTGGCTTCCAGAAGAGACGCTTGCGACTCAGATTCCTTGAATATCCATTTTAGTAATGGTGAGCTCTTTTCTATGTTTCCGAGTTTGTTAATGCGGGTGACGTAAGAGCTCTCTTCACTGTGCTATTAGACTGGCTCTAATTTCAATTAATGTCTGCAATTACCCGGCAATGAAATGTGAAAGCGTATTTCCGTACCCGGTAACGGAGGTCCTTTTGCTCCAGCTTACATGACGCCGGTATGAACGCATGAAACTACAGCTCAGTATTCTCTGCGCTCCATTCTAAAGTACAGGACCAAGTGAGAGGGCACTGTGGTACGAGCATTCTGGTCACGTTCTGGAGGGGAGCGTTTCAAATGCCACAATGACGCCACATGCTTTTTCTAAGCTACAGAAAAACTTATATTTGAGATTACAATTTCTGTTGTATATTTCATGCAACTGGTATCAAACAAATACTTGAAGAGAATCTTATTTCACAACCATCAAGAGATGCCGATTCCTTTACTCTTTGGCCTTTTAGATCAACTGGTCATCCACAGGTGTCATAAAATTACTTACATCAGCTATCACGGACGTTACACCCCACATAAGCGGACTCGATCTGAATATAGATAGTGTACAAAGACTATTAATGCATTTACCGTTGAGTGTGTTAATGCATTTTATGCAGTTTCACTGACGAAGGTGACCTTTTTCTTACGCTACAGTAAAAGCGATACCATATCCGCTAATGTACACCTTCGGAGAAAACAAGTGGAACACCACAAAAGGGAGGAGAAAACGAAATCAAACTTCATGGGTTGAGGGTGTACATGATGTTATTTCCGTCATTAGCTACAAAATCGAGTGAATGTGAGCCCATTCACTAGTACGACGTTGCACCCTTGGATTCGTGCATTGCTTTTGTTGGGAAACGAGTCTTAAGGCCATTGCATCCACTCCCGAGGGAAGCTGCCCACAACTGTTGCAACTGGTCTTTGATATCGTGGGTATGCTCCACTGCAATGAAGTTGACACCCGAGCTAGACATGTTGTATCGGGGACAGATCCAGGACTCCTGCTGATCAGGAGAGTACCTCAGCGTTACTCAGACAGTTCGTAGAGACATGCTACTTATGAGGAGAAGCGCTGTCCTGTCGGAAAATGATTCCAGGAAAATCTAGCATGAGAGGTAACCCATGATGATTGTAATATTTCTGGCTTAGTAAGCCATCATATTAGGCTCCAAGAAGCTGTTCCCAGAGCAGTGGAGATGCAAGAAGTATATAGATGACGAAATGTGGTGTGAGGTACCTGTGACAGATGTTGGATTCGGTACCATTCCTGTGAGAAAGACCGCCTGCATAATGCTACTGCTCTGTGATTGGCTGCTGTGTTCGGAGCAAGGGCGACAAAATGTTAAAGTATAGTTATTATTATTAGTTAAACTACTCATTGGAATGACTTCACTTTTTAATATAAATATCTCTCAACAGCCGACTATCAATCAGTCATTTTAGAATTATTAAAAACAATTTAAATCAAATACAAAAGACTGACGAAATTGCAGACGAAGCACTTCGGAAGCGTTCGGGTCACGCCTTTTCTGGAATGGCGAGCGAAGTGTTTCGGGCTGTTCGTGACTTTGGATTAGACAGTCGAGAAGGATAGACATGTTGTCTGTCGTAGGATGTGTTTCCAATTTTTATTTAAGTTCCTGTTCGTCACTCTGGATTAGGCAGTCTCAGATGTACAGTCATGTTGTCTGTGGCAGGATGTGTTTGCCAGTATCCAGTATTAAAAGATTCACTCCAGTAGTCATGAGGCACAGACAAGTGCCGCAAATAGTGTAAATATGCATTTTCGTAAACATTGTGTTTGATTATGTACTTTGCTGTATCAGACGGTGTTTTGTAGTCTTCTCGTATGGCTATATTGAAATTCGCGAGTGGCATCCCAAAGAAGTGATACATTATTTCAGAACAGAACCTCGCTAAAAGTCAGTTTCAGCCTCAAGATACAGAACCTACGACCTTCGTGCTGTTTTCAGCGCTGGGGACATCAACTTGAAGACAGCAGGTTAGTGAACTATAACAGAACCTTCGTATTCCACACAGTGCAGTGGAAACAACTAGGCGCCTCTCGTGTACTGCATGCACAGAACAAATAAGCTCAGTGACACGTCGTCTGCAGTAATGCAGAGGAGGTAAAGGAGGATGATCGTTATTAACACCAACAGTCAATTAATTCTTCCCTTCTTGCCGTAGGATGCAGGGTTTCCACAGTAATTCGAATTTGAAATGAGCAGGTTCACTGTAGATCGTACATTTATCTTTAAGAAAATTCACGCACTGGCAGACCACTACAAAAGACGTAGAAGCCTCCTTCGATGCTCACATAAACCAGTACGCAGACACAGCCAACAGTTGCCACGACCAATGGCAATAGGAAGGAAGAGCCTACGAAAGAAACTGTATTGGAATGGTTAATACAGGCCGGCCTGAGTGGCCGAGTGGTTCTAAGCGCTACAGTCTGGAACCGCGCGACCGCTACGGTCGTAGGTTCGAATCCTGCCTCGGGCATGGATGTCTGTGATGTCCTTAGGTTAGTTAGGTTTAAGTAGTTCTAAGTTCTAGGGGACTACCCCTTCTCTGAAGAGGAGGTGGCTGGTCACATTAAAGCACTAAAGACAGGAAAAGCCCCCGGCCCAGACGGCGTTGTGGCGGAGGTGGTGCAGTTCCTGGCACCGCAACTGGTGGCGCGACTAACCCAGTTATACAATGAGTGCCTAAGACAGGAAAAATTCCCGAAAATCTGGAAAGAGGCAAACGTTGTAATAATCAAAAAGGGACCCGACAAGGACCCAGCGGATGTCAAGTCCTATAGGCCGATTTGCCTATTGAACATCCTTGGGAAATTATTTGAAAAACTGCTAGCTGACAGACTGACTGCACACCGAGTGCTGTGCGGGATGAGTGGCAGGCAGTTCGGCTTCAGGCCGGGGCGATCGGCAACTGATGCGATCGCTCTGGCGGCTGGGGTCTGCGACTCTACCCCATACAAGTACGTGGTTGGCATCATGGTTGACATCAGTGGCGCCTTCGACAACCTGTGGTGGCCTTCGCTCTTCTCCTGCTTGCGGGAGAAGGAGTGTCCAGGGTCGCTATATGGTTGCCTGAGGAGCTATTGTGAAGGGCGGGAGGTCTGGCTATCATCCCCTAGCGGTAGAATAGGAAAATCCATAACCAAGGGATGTACCCCAGGGCTCCGTCTTAGGTCCCCTGTTCTGGGACATCCATATGGAACCGCTTTTAGACAGTTTGGAACAGAGTGAAGAAGTGCTAGAGGTGATAGCCTACGCGGATGACCTCCTTCTGCTGGTCGGCGGCCGAAGCCGCGAGGACATCGAGCCAAAAATAGACAGAGCAATGACCAAATTACAACTGTGGAGCACAAATACCAAGATGACGATCTCACCGACGAAATCGACGTATTTATTACTGAAGGGACAGCTGGTGAGGAACCCTACAGTCAGAATCGGAGGCTCACCAGTAATAAGACGACAAGAGACTCGCTACCTGGGCGTCATCATCGATGAAAGGTGGAACTTTGGAAGGCACATTGAGTCCGTAACCCAAAAAGCATTACAATTATTAAACATCCTTACCTCAATAGGCCATAAACGATTTCATCTTCCACCACACCTCATCAAGTTGTACCATAATAGCATATTAACGTCAGTAGTGGGTTACGGATCGGGAGTCTGGGCACATAGGCTCACGAGGGTGGTGCCTGCCATGACAGTGAGAAAAGTACAAAGAAACATGCTTTTAAGATCCATAGGGGCGTACAGAACTTCTCCAGGAAGTGCACTCTTAATAATAATGGGGCTCTGTCCTTTAGATATCAAAATTCGAGAACAAGCAGTTTGTACTGGGTCAAGAAGGGGAACAACGCGAAAATAGAGAACATCCTGGGAACACTGGTAAGGGACAAGGGAGAAATACGTAGAAGGGGCGAGGACTTATGGCAGCAATCTTGGGAAATAGAAGAAACTGGCAGAAGAACCTTCGGGTTCTTGCCAAATGTAAAAGAAAGGCTAGGGATGAAGTACTTCGAGCCAACGGGGGGTCTAATACATTTTCTCACTGGTCATGGGCCCTACCCGACATACTTATGTCGGTTTGGAAAAAAGGCTACACCCGAGTGTGACTGTGGTGTTTCGGGAGGCACTCCCGACCATGTGGTTGACGAGTGCCCCCTTTTCGATGATGTAGCAATGACACTAAGACAACAGCTTCCACATAACAATACATATGACTTACTAAGACACGAAGGAACTTTCGACACTCTAAACAAACTGGCAAACGAGGTGTCACGAAAAGTATTGACGGCATACGTAAGTGACTTTCACGATTAACGACATATACCAAATGTGTCCCATTACGGGATACATGAGGGTCTTTCATGATTAGCGACATTTACTGAATGTGTCCAATTACCCTCATCCTATACCACCTGTGCGTGGATAGGTCGACTTTTCAGTTGCAATCCGCCACGTACAGGACTAGGAGGATCAGGGTATACCAATGAAGACTAAAGCACCGGAATTGATGTAGGTTAGCATAGTAGTTGTAGCTTTAGATATAGATATTAAGTTAGGAACCTGCAGCGACAAACAATCTTGGCCAGCCCAGTGTCAGGGGCACGCTCAACGGGATTAACTCGATGAGCAGGGCCAAAAGCAGTAGGTTTATATCCATGCTGACACCCCTGTAACGCTGCAGGCAGTTAGGAACTAACGAGTAGGAAGATACTAACAATTAGCAAGTAGAATAGAATAATAGCTGTAGTCTGCCTATTATCTTGTAGTATCCTGTCTGTAGCTTACAATAATTACAACAACTAACTTAGTACCATATAATAATAAATAGAAATAGCTGCTGAACATCTAATATTGTAGATCAGTTATGACCCACTAATCACTAAGGTGGTGGGTTCCTTTGTATAAATATTGATGTTGAATAAAGAATTTTTTTTAAAAAAAAAAAGAAAAAAGAAGTTCTAGGGGACTGATGACCACAGCAGTTAAGTCCCATAGTGCTCAGAGCCGTTTGAACCATTTTTTTGGTTAATACAGTAACTTGTTCACAAACCGACGAATGATTTCGTCAGCTGAAAAGTATCGAGTAGGTGATCAAAGACCTTGCCGTAGTGGTAACACTGGTTCCTATCAGATCACTGGAGTTGAGCACTTTCGGGCTAGGCTGGCACTTGTATGGATCACAGTCCATGTCTGTCGATGCTCTTGGCACACATGGTTCACTCAGCCTTTGTGAGCCCAGTTGAGGAGCTCCTTCATCGAGACGCAGGGCTCGGGTCACGAAATATGGCACTGGCCGGGAGAGCGTTGTGCTGATTACACGCCCCTCCATGCCCGCATCCAGTGACGTCCATGGGCTGAGAATGACACGGCGGTCGGTCAGTAACGTTAGACGCTACGAGACCTGTTCGGATGGAGTTTTAGTTTTCTGAGTAGGCGAGATTTTGTTACAACGATTCATTACGATTGTTGTTGTGGTGTTCAGTCCGAAGACTGGTCTCATGCAGATCTCCATGATGATCCATTACGAAATTCACTACTCCCTCGTAAGTCAGGATGTGCACTATCAGCTGATTCCTTCATTTGTCAAGTTGTCCATAATTTTTTTTTCCTGAATTGGATTCAGTACCTGTTCAATTGATACTCCCTCTATCCATAGAAATCTTCAGCATTCCTCTGTAGCACCAAATTTCAGAAGCTTTGTCTATTCTCTTTGCATCTGAACGCTTATCATTCCCGTTTACCTTTCGTACAAGCCTACATTCCAGACAAACACCTTCAAAAACTCAGACCTCTCTTATTCACAAATATTTTTCATGCTATAGATAGTCTACATTTTATATACTCCCTACTTCGACCATCAGCCGGCCGCCGTGTCCGACGGTTCTAGGCGCTTCAGTCTGCAACCGCACTGCTGCGACGGTTGCAGCTTCGAATCCTGCCTCGGGCATGGATGTGTGTGATGTCCTTAGGTTAGTTAGGTTTAAGTAGTTCTAAGTTCTAGGGGACTGATGACCTCACCTCATATGTTAAGTCCCATAGTGTTTAGAGCCATTTGAACCATTTGAACTTCGACCATCATCTGTTATTTGGCTAACCAAAGAGTAAAATTCATCTGTTGCTCTCAGCGTCTCATTTCGTAATCTAATTCTTTTAGCCTCACCGGATTTAATTTGACTGCAATCCATTACCATGGTTATATGTTTATTGAAGTTCATATTATAACCTCTTTCAATGCCACTGTCCATTCCGTTTCTCGGAGTCTTTTGCTGTCTCAGGTACAATTACAGTGTCATTGACCAACCTCAAAGTTTTTACTTCTCGTCCTGAACTTCAATTCCCCCTTCGTATTTATCGTTGGTTTCCATTACTTCTTGCTCAGTGTACAGATTTAACAACATTGGGGATGGGCTACAACTCTGTCTCACTCGCTTCTCAACCACTGTTTCGCTTCCATGTCCTTCGAATGTTATAACTACACTGCATTCTAGTCACCATCGTCCAGACTTTTCTCTAACTCTATAAATGCTATAACTGTAAGTTTGCCTTTCTTCTAAGATAAACGGTAACGTCACTGTTGTCTCGCGTGTTCCTATATTTCTTCGGAACAGAAATTGATCTTTCCCGAGATGAGCTTCCACCAGTTTCTCCATTCTTCTGTAAATGATTCGTGTCAGTATTTCACAACCTTGACTTATACATGCCCTCCAGCATCTTTCTTTGGAAATGGAATTATTACATTCTTCTTGCTGTCTGGGGTTACTTCATCTTTCCCATGCATCTTACACATCAGGTGAAATAATTATGTCATAGATGGTTGCCCCAAGAATCTTAATAATTATAGGGGCGTTTCGTCTACTCGAGTGGTTTTGTTTCGCATTAGGTCTTTCAGATCTGTGTCAGATTATTCTCGTGTATCATGTCAACCATCTCATCGTCGTCCAATACTTCTTTCCTTTCTTTAACACTTCGTTCATATTCATTTTTCTTGTTTAGTGCGTCTACATATTCCTTCAAACTTCCACAGTTCCCTTCTTTGCTTCTTCTGGCTATCCGTCTGAGCTCCTGATATTCAAATTGCTGCTTCTCTTCTTTTCTGAAATTCCCTTTAATCTGCCTGTGGATGACATCTGTCTTTCCCATAGTTATGTGTGCTTCTCTATCCTTCCAGTTCTTACCTTACCTTTCCTGAGTTCTGTTTTTCACTTTCTGTGCATCTCATTTTTTCACGTTTGTATTCCCTCTTGCCTGCTTCATTTTCTGTATTTTTATATTTTCACCTCATATTCAATATCTCGCTTTTTATCCAAGGACTTCTATTGGGCTTTTTCTTTTGATCCTCTCTTGCCTTCACTATTTCATCTCTTCACTTATTCGTCTCACTGATACGATTGATGGAAAGGGGGACGTGATGATACATCTGTAGCATTATACATGGGATGCGAGAAATTATGTAAGCGTTTCTACTATTTTAATTTGCTCCTTCACCATTCCATGTCCAGAATATCCAGAAGAACCACGGGTGCTTATCTGAAGGCACTACCTTACAAAATGGACAACGGGGCATACAATTACGTCATCACAATAATCCTAACATCTGTCCTTCTAGCAGAACCGTGCCGACAAACGACACACTGTCAGATAATATCGACATCATATTAAAGAATACACGTGAGAAGTATCGTTTAAATAGATCTATCGGAAGACCAAGAAGGTAAATTGTCTGACTGCAGACCGTCTCGACCAACACCACTAATGGTCCTGCAAGTAATTTCACTGAACACTGGCGGAACCCTACTTGGATCGCTAAATCGGTTGAGAGCTACTGACGACAGAATTCGCTTGTGGCATCTAATGAAGACGATGCGAACCGTGGTTGAACACCAACAGACAGCGTCCATACTTCTAGATTTTTGGAAAGTGTTTGCCACAGTATCCACAGCAAATCGTTAACGAAGGTCCGAGCGTATGGGATAGGTTCTCGGATATGTGAATGGCTCGATGACTTCGTAGGTAATAGAGCCCAGTCTGCTGTCCTGGGCAATGAATGTTCATCGTAGACAAAGGTCTGATGAGAAGTACCTCAAGAAATTGTGACAGGAGTACCCATATTGTCTTTATACATAAATGATCTGACAGATTGGGTGAGGAGCTATGTGCTACTGTTTGCTGAGGAAAGTGTTGTTCTTGAGCGACTGTGGGACGGTACAAAATGACTTAGAATTCCTATATGGTCTGATGAACGGCAGCTTGTTCTAAACGTAGGAAAATGTAAAATAATGCAGATGAACAAGAAAAGTAATCCTCTAATGTTCGAATACAGTATTAGTAGTGTCCTGCTTAACACTGTCAGGAAGTTTAAATATCTGGGCGTAACGCTGCAACGCGATGTGAAACGGAACGTCACGTAAGGTCGATAGTAGAGAAGGTGAATGGTCGACTTCGGTTTATTGGGAGAGTCCTAGAAAAGTGTAGGTCATATGTAAATAGGACGTGCGTAAAACACCAGTGCGACACAATTTTATGCACTTCTCGACTGTTTGGATTCACACGACGTCGTATTCAAGGATGCGTACTGCTAGATTTGTTACCGGTGGGTTCGATCAACACGCTTGTATAACGGGGGTGCTTCAAGAACTCAAATCGGAATCCTGGAGAGAAGGCGACCTTCTTTTCGAGAAAATTTAGAGAACATGGCATTTGTAACTGACTGCAGAACTATCGTACTGCCACCAAAGCACATTTCGCGTAAGACAAACATAAAGAGAATACAAATTAGAGGTCGTACGGTGGCGTGTAGACAGCCGTTGTTCCCTTGCTGCGTTTGGGAGAGGAAAAGGGAAGCGATTTACTAGTAGTGGCTCAAGGTACCTCCGCTATGAGCTACATTGTAAATGTATGTAAATGTATTGGACATTGCCTGCTAGTACCCGATAAGAAATTATTTAATACTGCTACGAGGCTGTAAATGCTTGATATTCCAAAGACTTCATCTGTGTAATGGAATGATTGAAGAGTCTGTTAAGGTTGTGACACCGGACACGCCCCTCCCTTTCCTTAAATGTTATTATTCCCATCGATGACTACACCGCTATCGGAAACGTTAAATCCAGAATGCACAAGTTTGGGGCTGTTTAACAGACTTCGGCGCGAAATCAGAAAATATATTTGGAATATCTGATTTCAAGAACTGTGATTTGTACACGTTACGAGACCTGTAGCAGAGAATATCACTGACGTTTTATGATGAATCTTATATATTTGAAAGTTATATATTCTATTCAATATTTAAATAAGATACTGTAATCCGTTCAATGTATTTCACCCGAACGGCGGCTTTGTGGCCCAACGTAATATTGTTGTGGCGCTAAAGTACGGTTGCCACGGAAAATCAGTCAAGATACAGCTAAAGCCCAGTTTCTGTGACTTAAAGAAAAATCGTTTGTATATGATAGTATTCCAAAGCGAACTTCAAAATAAAAACGCATACAATTAAGATTAGTGTGACTGGTTGCTACTGTACATACAGTTACAAATTAAGAACGTTAGGAAGAAATCGTTTTACGAGAACTGTGTAGCTAAAACGAAACATTCTGCATTTGACATGAATGTATTCCATTTTTAGAGCGCCATACCTCAATCAGTAGGAAAGGCAAACGTACGTTTCTAGCATTTGTAGACTTAGAGAAAGCTTTTGACAATGTTGACTGTAGTACTCTCTTTCAAATTCTGAAGGTGTCAGGGGTAAAATACAGGAAGCAATAGGCTATTTACAATTTGTACAGAAACCAGATAGCAGTTATAAGAGTTGAGGGGCATGAAAGGGAAGCGGTGGTTGGGAACGGAGTGGGACAGGGTTGTAGCCTATCCCCGATGTTATTAGATCTGTATATTGAGCAAGCAGTATAGGAAACAAAAGAAAAATTCGGAGTAGGTATTAAAATCCACGGAGAAGAAATAAAAACTTTGAGGTTCGCCGATGACATTGTAATTCTGTCAGAGACAGCAAAGGACTTGGAAGAGCAGTTGAACGGAATGGACATTGTCTCGAAAGGAGGATATAAGATGAACATCAACAAAAGCAAAACGAGGATCATGGAATGTAGTCGAATTAAGTCGGATGTTGCTGAGGGAATCAGATTAGGAAATGAGACACTTAAAGTAGTAAAGGAGTTTTGCTATTTGGGGAGCAAAATAACTGACGATGGTCGAAGTAGAGAAGATGTAAAATGTAGACTGGCAATGGCAAGGAAAGCGTTTCTGAAGAAGAGAAATTTGTTAACATCGAGTATTGATTTAAGTGTCAGGAAGTCGTTTCTGAAAGTATTTGTGTGGAGTGTAGCCATGTATAGAAGTGAAACATGGACGATAAATAGTTTGGACAGGAAGAGAATAGAAGCTTTCGAAATGTGGTTCTACAGAAGAATGCTGAAGATTAGATGAGTAGATCACATAACTAATGAGGTATTAAATAGAATTTGGGAGAAGAGAAATTTGTGACACAACTTGACTAGAAGAAGGAATCGGTTCGTAGGACATGTTCTCAGGCATCAAGGGATCACCAATTTAGAAGTGGAGGGCAGCGTGGAGGGAGACCAAGAGATGAATACACTAAGCAGATTGAGAAGAATGTTGGTTGCAGTAGGTACTGGGAGATGAAGAAGCTTGCACAGGATAGAGTAGCATGGAGAGCTGCATCAAACCAGTCTCTGGACTGAAGGCCACCACAACAACAATCTGTCAGTAAAAACGGAACCCTTATAGTATCACCTTGCTCTCCGTCCATTCGTCTGTCTGTGTGTCCGTGTGTTAAGACCCCTTTTTCTCAGGAAAAGGTAGAAGTATCAAGTTGAAATTTTTGTCAAATACACTCCTGGAAATTGAAATAAGAACATCGTGAATTCATTGTCCCAGGAAGGGGAAACTTTATTGACACATTCCTGGGGTCAGATACATCACATGATCACACTGACAGAACCACAGGCACATAGACACAGGCAACAGAGCATGCACAATGTCGGCACTAGTACAGTGTATATCCACCTTTCGCAGCAATGCAGGCTGCTATTCTCCCATGGAGACGATCGTAGAGATGCTGGATGTAGTCCTGTGGAACGGCTGGCCATGCCATTTCCACCTGGCGCCTCAGTTGGACCAGCGTTCGTGCTCGACGTGCAGACCACGTGAGACGACGCTTCATCCAGTCCCAAACATGCTCAATGGGGGACAGATCCGGAGATCTTGCTGGCCAGGGTAGTTGACTTACACCTTCTAGAGCACGTTGGGTGGCACGGGATACATGCGGACAAGCATTGTCCTGTTGGAACAGCAAGTTCCCTTGCCGGTCTAGGAATGGTGGAACGATGGGTTCGATGACGGTTTGGATGTACCGTGCACTATTCAGTGTCCCCTCGACGATCACCAGTGGTGTACGGCCAATGTAGGAGATCGCTCCCCACACCATGATACCGGGTGTTGGCCCTGTGTGCCTCGGTCGTATGCAGTCCTGATTGTGGCGCTCACCTGCACGGCGCCAAACACGCATACGACCATCATTGGCACCAAGGCAGAAGCGACTCTCATCGCTGAAGACGACACGTCTCCATTCGTCCCTCCATTCACGCCTGTCGCGACACCACTGGAGGCGGGCTGCACGATGTTGGGGCGTGAGCGGAATACGGCCTAACGGTGTGCGGGACCGTAGCCCAGCTTCATGGAGACGGTTGCGAATGGTCCTCGCCGATACCCCAGGAGCAACAGTGTCCCTAATTTGCTGGGAAGTGGCGGTGCGGTCCCCTACGGCACTGCGTAGGATCCTACGGTCTTGGCGTGCATCCGTGCGTCGCTGCGGTCCGGTCCCAGGTCGACGGGCACGTGCACCTTCCGCCGACCACTGGCGACAACATCGATGTACTGTGGAGACCTCACGCCGAGCAATTCGGCGGTACTTCCACCCGGCCTCACGCATGCCCACTATACGCCCTCGCTCAAAGTCCGTCAACTGCACATACGGTTCCCGTCCACGCTGTCGCGGCATGCTACCAGTGTTAAAGACTGCGATGGAGCTCCGTATGCCACGGCAAACTGGCTGACACTGACGGCGGCGGTGCACAAATGCTGCACAGCTAGCGCCATTCGACGGCCAACACCGCGGTTCCTGGTGTGTCCGCTGTGCCGTGCGTGTGATCATTGCTTGTACAGCCCTCTCGCAGTGTCCGGAGCAAGTATGGTGGGTCTGACACACCGGTGTCAATGTGTTCTTTTTTCCATTTCCAGGAGTGTACTAAGGCCTACGGCCCCATGAAAGCATCAGTAATAAATCACAAGGTACTGCCATACGGGTCACTCATTTTGATACTCGCGAACTCACTCAGCAAAATGTACAGATGAACTATTTGCATACTTCTCGGGCCTTGGGGTCTGTCGGTAAAGCGATTGCCTGAAGACCGAGACACTGCGGGGTCGAGTCTCGGAAGAACTAGGAATTTTTCAGTCTGAGTAGTAATCTAGGCATCACCTTTCTGCGATGTAAGGAGTCGCCAGAAATAACACGTTAAACTGTAGCTCCCCTTCCCTCGTTGGAAAACTGGGTAAGCTAGGGGCACGCATGGCGCCGATGTGGCGTCCATTAGAAAGACTTGCATCAGGCCACTGAAACACACGCAGTTACTTTTACTGTCTGCTTACATTGTAAAGTTAGTACGGAACCCATAGAGAGCGAGTTCTACTCATAATTATCTGACTTTTTTATAATACACTTTGTAAAAACAAAAGCAAGACCAAAGAAATATTTCTTTGTATACATTCAGAACAAATGCTTGGTATAAAAGCTTATGTAGAACGCGTGCCACAAATTTCACTGTTCCAAACAGTCCTTTATAGTATAACCTAGTGGCAAAGCGTCATCACATCCAAATATACACTACAGTTATGTAAGTATTATGATGTTTTCTTATTACGTTGTTATGAACGTAGCAATAATGGTTTATAAAAGAAGCATTTTGCATTAGCTTCTGTTTTCCGCTTCTCGAAACGTTCCAAGGATTTTCAGTCTTACAGGTGGCCGGCACCTGCTCGTCATCATAGATTTCGTCCATGTTTATTGTTGAATCCCACCTAATCGTCAAATATGGGGTGCGTAGGAAACCTGCTTCTCGGAACGCTAGACAACAATTCAAACAAATCGTATTAAAGAGTTTATTACAGAAAAAATGACAATAGTTAACTCTGAGAAATACAGATGTATCCCAAGCAAAGGGCGACATGCAAAATAAACCATGTTCTTCAGTATATACAATTCTTAGTCACTGGTCTTGAATTGCTTAACCTCTCGATGCTGTTGCAGGCGCCGCGGCGCTTATGTCCTCTTCATATAGAGGGCACTGCCGTAGCGTTGTCGTCCTGGAGAGGGGTCGGTCAGCGTGTGATGGGCTGACGTCGTCTTTACAACCCCCTCTGCTCTCTCGTTTCTGACTGGCGTGCCGCAGCTTCACTTTACGTCGTAACAGTTATGGTAACTGTAGGGTTTGGACAGAAACGAAAGCAACGAGAGCTCCAGATGGCTAATCATATAGAAAAAAAATAGCATTTTTGGGTGCGTGTCTGGTAAAGCTTGAGGCGTTTACTTTAGCAATTTTACTACTGTAAAAAAATTTTTACGATGAAGCAAGATTGTCATTGTCTTGTGTTAAAGTAATTATACCTCAAATGCACGCCGCTAGTGCAACCCTCCGATGTCTGTTTATATCTTTAGCTGAAGAATTTGTTCGAAACGCTTCAAAACGACTCTAGTCGAGAGAGAAAAATAAATCACACCCCGAGAGGACTGCATAAAAATACATTCCATTACACATCATCAAATATCCTCGCCAATATTTGGCAGAAATGAAGGTCTGCGCGTGGTTTACTGCGAAACTGTACGATGAGAAAGAATCTTTTATGAATCTAAATCAAGTCTGTTATTGCCCTGAAACTTTAAAGCAATCGTGCAACTGTAAAAATGCGGCGTTCGTAACGTGTGTAAGACCCCAAGGAAAATTACTGCTTCCCTTGTTTCTGTCCAAGCCCTGCACTTACCATTAACTTGGATAAATTCGGTGATGACGAATAGGTGCGGTCCCCTTGTTACTTGGTTCTGTTCCCTCTAGCAAAAGTAAGCACGCATTTTAAGGTTCTACAGCGTTGCGATGGTTTTATTCGAAAGCACAGCAGCTTTAGAAGTTTTTTCTTTCTTAGGCATTTCTGCCCGGGAACTAGTAGTCAACCTACCGCTTAATTGAACGCTACCCTTGTGTTCTTCCGTACTGTCCCATCCGCTTCGTAACCTTCTTTCGCTACCAGACTTTATGGTCTTCGATCATATTTCACAACGTCACATGTATTTTTTAAGATACTTGTACAGAAACAAATTTCATATTAATGTAGTTTATTCTTCTACGGTGTTACAAAATGCTGAAGTTAACCATCACAATTTTAATGCTGTTCCACTATTCCAAGCCGGTAGTATTTGACAAAACGAAATGAAACAAAAACGCCCTACTATGTTGCTGTTTACCTGTTTACTCCTTTGCTTTCAGTAAACTTGATTCCTAAACGGTATGATATTTTCATTTCTTACATTCCGTCTTCAGCAATTTTTACAATTCTCCCTTCCACTCTGTGTGAATATCATGTTTGATTCTTTCATCAACAATGCAGATCCTACGGTAACTAGTCTGTTCAGATCGTTTATCAATTCCTCCTTCTAAATTTTCCTTTATTCCTGTTCTAACAATTCCTTTCAGTGTCCTTTTGAAATAAAGGTAAAACAGGAATGGCGGTAAACTGTAAATTTTGATTTAACCCTTTTCAGCAAGAGGTTATTTACCTTGTCTTTCCATTTTTGTAACTCCCAGTAGGTTTTTGTAGCTGTTGCATTTCTTTCGTCTTTTCCTGAATTTTCTCTCCTTTCTCATCTAATTTTGGAACATCTTATCAAACTTCGCCGTTTAGTTAATAAATTTGCTGCTGAATTTGTCTCAGATCTATTATTTATATGTAAAAAGTGAAAAGAAAAAGTGGCAGACGCATCTTCTACCCCGTTACTTCTTGGGCACATCACCTCTTAGGCAAAACTGTTAACTGTACCCAGTAAGACGGTGACATCACTAAATGTTTTTGCTCAGGGCGTTGTCTGTTGATGAAAAGCGTACGTTTTGGGCCAGTCAGCACGTCATTTGGAATCTATCTTTTTATCTGTCCTCTGAAATAAATGCAGCGTCGCCAAAACTCGCTTAAGTTCTCAATCAACTGGCATGGATAATGGCTTAATATTTCTCGGCACACATCTGCTGACTCGAGAGCTCTTTCAGCTCCGTTACTTACGCAAACTTGCCTACAGCTAATACACCGTAACGCATCCTTGAGATTTGGTTTTTGTTAATTCACCTGGCTAGCTACACAAAGGAAATTCCAACATCACGTGCCGGAAAGCAAGCGTTACCCAAAGGCTCTTAGAAAGTCGACTGTACACTCTAGGTCATTGTCAGTGTGCCTTTCTCGGCAGCCTATAGGTCACGAGCAGTTACGCGAGACAGTAGCCACTCCTGTATTAGTTTCTCCTTGCTGCTCAAACACAGCTAGGACTCTCACACTGAAACATGCTACAACGTATCTTGTGGAACACAGGTTAACGCACCGAACGAACAATTGTGTGAATTAAAATTGTTTCTATGGATGAGAGCCACAAAAAGGCGCTATCAGTTTCTCCTTAGGCATTTGACTAAAAAAACTGATGTTAACATACATGTTTAAGTTAAAGTGACATAAACTTTCTGCTTTACAAATTAAATTTTACTTAAGGCTTGATTGTGCCATCAATTGCTCCTGTTATAATACTATAGTATTCCTACAGTCATATTCCGTGAGCTACAACTAGGGAGTCCATCACTTTGTAATTTCTCTGAAGGGAAATTCAGTTTTCGCTCATTGTCACCTACGTACAGGCGTACACACATCTTTGTCCAGTTGAGATTGTGTTCCATTTACAAACGCAAAAAAAAATGTATCTCGATACCAGTACCAGATAGATACTCAGGAAGCTTGAAGATCTAAATCCGTTTTGTAACTTATCACACTATAGTAGCGCAATGTCTTGAATGGTCTCTATCAGAAGAAAGATACCGCATATCTTTTGAAATCAGTGAAAAGTTTCAAGTAGGAAATTTATGATGATGGTTAGGAAGGACTTTTCAAAAACTTAACACAAACGATGGAATAAAGAGAAAATCAGTCAGCCCTGTACGAAAGAAAATACACTACTTAATATTTGTGAATATTATTGCTCACTGTTGCTCAGTCTAGTAATTACTAGTGAAAGTTGAAGTCGCATGAAAGAAGAAAAATATGTATTTCAGAATAGAGTATGGGATATTTTCTTTATCCAATGCATCACAATATCAACCACATATGCCTGTCTACGTAACGACTTTCGCCGGAAACTAAATTCCTATATAATAAATTATTTTTTCTCTTCCCTGAGATCACATGTTTTTTACTAACAAGGGAACCTCCCCATCGCACCCCCCTCAGATTTAGTTATAAGTTGGCACAGTGGATAGGCCTTGAAAAACTGAACACAGATCAATCGAGAAAACAGGAAGAAGTTCTGTGGAGCCGTGGAAAAAATTAGTAAAATATACAAACTGAGTAGTCCACATGCAAGATAGGCAACATCAAGGACAATGCGAACTCAGCAGCGCCGTGGTCCCGTGGTTAGCGTGAGTAGCTGCAGAACGAGAGGTCCTTGGTTCAAGTCTTCCCTCGACTGAAAATTTTACCTTCTTTATTTTCGCAAAGTTATGATCTGTCCGTTCGTTCATTGACGTTTCTGTTCACTGCAATAAGTTTAGTGTCTGTGTTTTGTGACCACACCGCAAAACCGTGCGATTAGTAAACGAAAGGACGTGCGTCTCCAATGGGAACCGAAAACATTTGATCGCAAGGTCGTAGGTCAACCGATTCCTCCACGGGAAAACACGTCTGATATATTCTATACGACACTGGTGACGGCATGTGCGTCACATGACAGGAATATGTTGTCGACCCACCTAACTTGTACACTTAGCGAATGGGTAAAAAGATTCTTCTACCTTGCCAAATTTAGGTTTTCTTGTAGATGTGATAATCACTCCCAAAATAGCGATGAAAACATAAGAGTTTGTTACATAAACTGAAAATAAAAAATTAAACTTTTCACTCGAAGGAAGACTTGAACCTAGGACCTCCCGTTCCGTCGCTGCTCTCGCTAACCACGGGACCACGGCACACCTAGACTCCTACTCTCCTTGATGTTGCTTATCTTCGCGTGGACTACTAAGTTTGTATATTTTACTAATTTTTTTCATAGTTCCACACAACTTCTTCCTGTTTTCTCGATTGATCTGTGTTCAGTTTTTCAAGGTCTATCCACTGTGCCAACTTATAACTAAATCTGAGGGGGGTGCGATGGGGAGGTTCCCTTGTACGTTCTTGTGTGTATCAAGCATTCGGCTCTTCAGTAGGCAGCTCTTTATGTCTAGCAAATCATAAATTTACCTGGTTTTGAGGACAAATTAATGGTTTGTCCCTTGAAATAATAACATCCCTCCCACTGATTCTCAATGATTTGTTACGTACTGCAACCTGCAGTCTTAATATTGTTACGCAAATTCTTTTGCCACTTTCCAATTCCTCATTTTCTTTTTATAAAAAAAAAAAAATGGTTCAAATGGCTCTGAGCACTATGGGACTCAACTGCTGAGGTCATTAGCCCCCTAGAACTTAGAACTAGTTAAACCTAACTAACCTAAGGACGTCACACATCCATACCCGAGGCAGGATTCGAACCTGCGACCGTAGCGGTCTCGCGGTTCCACACGGCAGCGCCAGAACCGCGCGGCCACTTCGGCCGGCTTCTTTTTATCTTTTCCCTTTTGATTGAACTGTGATTTCAATAACATTAATATGATAGTTTTTATAATACAAACGACTGATATAGCAGCATGTACTGTTTTATTAAAAATAAGTATGTCTACACTGAGATTATCTGGTCAGACGCAAGTGGGGGCGTGAGGGGACCCTAATCTGGCCAGAGTAAGCAGTCCAACAAATAAATGAACGTTACTGATTGAACAGTGTACACTGAACAGAATGGGCTGAAGAGCGGCTCCGTGTTTCGCATGTCATTACCATAATCTTAAACGCTACACTAACATGATCCAAACTAACTATCTTCCACTACGCTAAAGTAGTTGAGACGGTTGAAATAATTTTAATTGAGTTTGCATACCTTTGCCGTACGTCAGAATGTGTCTTTTAGCAACTAATAATACAACTGACAAAAAGTCTGTAATTTCATTGCCCATAATAAGAAGTTGTTAAAGGTTAACGTCCTGTTATAAATGGTTTGTATACCAGTACCTTGCAATATAACAGTCGAACAATCCGGACTAGAACTGATCTCAGGTTTATGCACCCCTTTAACCTAATTCCGTATAATCAAAACGGTTCTATGCTAAATGGATGTCACTGCAGGATCTGCTTATTACTAGCCTTCCTTCAGCTCCAATCTAAAATGGGCAATATAAATTAATCATACACTCCCATACACGCGCACGGTAAATAATTCCCCCCCTTCCCCCCCCCCCCCCCCCCACACACACACTTGGTGTTAAAATACAGATTATAAACGAAATGATAAAGCTTCACAAGAGCTACATTACCTGAGCACAAATTGAGACGTCTGATTGAAATTCGTAAGATCACTTCCGATAAAGTATGCTCCTCAGAAGTATCTACGCTGTAGTCTGTTATGAAGCTGTCTTCACACTATGGAAAACTAATCTTGGCACTGTGTACAAATCACTGACAGATTCCCTCACACTGGTTAATTAACTTTTGTGGCTCGTTTCACAGTTCAGCACATAAACAAATTGTCATCAGTTAGTACTGTTAACACAGTCCACAGAATAGGCAAAGTTCAGTGCCCATGAATCAAATAAGGTGAAAACTGCTCGGTATACAGCCAAATATAAACCAAAATATGTTTCCAGTCTCTTGATGAAAGTGATTCCGATTTTCCATATCCTAATATATTGTTAGCTTCTACATCCCGTTGTCTTCTGTGCTGAAACTTCAAAAATTTTCAGTTTTGTAAATCATGGTTATTGCCTTTCTTCTCTCGTCTAAATCTTCGCCTCTTCCGATTTCTCTTCTTCATCGAAAATCAGGATAAGATTTCTTCTCCAAAATTTTGACGAGATATTGCAACAATACTGAAGCAATTGTCTTCTAGAGCCTCTAGTCTCCATACGTTAATACTATACTTTTACAACGTTCTTATCGTTCTCCAGTTTCCACCACAAAGAAGGTTGCTTATCTTTCACTGGCTATTTTTACCGTCCCGGCGACTCGAATGATGGAGTTGCTGAACAGTTCAAAGAACACTCGTTTCGAATAGGTACCCCACTCATGAAATTATACTTGCTGTGTCTTCAGTCTCCCCTCGATATGTCGGCTAAATACGTGTTTGAAATCGAAGGTATGCGTAAAACATCGTCCGAAATAGTACTAAATGCTTTCTCAAAAAATTATTTTGATCTATTAGTTCAGGAGTCCACTAGAAATAGAAATGACAGCGAAAACACACTTGATTACTTGCCAACAAACACTCCTGAGGAAACAGGGAGTGTTATGATGGATACAAGGATTGTTTACCTCAGGGACGTCGTAGCGAGACTGAATACCGTAAAATCCATATCCACCAAAAATAAACGCAAAATATATCTATTTAAAAAAGTAGATAAAAATTGATGAGTGACTCATCTGGCCTTGTAACACTAACCAAAACGGCCTTGCTGTGCTGGTACTGCGAACGGCTGAAAGCAAAGGGAAACTACAGCCGTAATTTTTCCCGAGGGCATGCAGCTTTACTGTATGGTTCAATGATGGAAAAATTTGTTAACATCGAGTATAGGTTTAAGTGTCAGGAAGTCGTTTCTGAAAGTATTTGTATGGAGTGTAGCCATGTATGGAAGTGAAACATGGACGGTAAATAGTTTGGACAACAAGAGAATAGAAGCTTTCGAAATGTGGTGCTACAGAAGAATGTTGAAGATCAGATGGATAGATCACGTAACTAATGAGGAGGTATTGAATAGAATTGGGGAGAAGAGGAGATTGTGGCACAGCTTGACTAGAAGAAGGGATCGCTTGGTAGGACATGTTCTGAGGCATCAAGGGATTACCAATTTAGTATTGGAGGGCAGCGTGGAGGGTAAAAATCGTAGAGGGAGACCAAGAGATTAATACACTAAGGAGATTCAGAAGGATGTAGGTTGCAGTAGGTACTGGGAGATGAAGGAGCTTGCACAGGGTAGAGTAGCATGGAGCGCTCCATCAAACCAGTCTCAGGACTGAAAACCACAACAACCAGTAAAAATTCGCTTGATACCTTCCTAAAAGACAGCCACCATTGCTTCCAAACTAAGTATGTAAGTGTAGACAAGATGTGGTTTAAATTCAAAGAAATAGTATTGACAGTAGTTGGGAGAATTATACCAAATAAATTAATAAGGGGCGGAACTGATCCCCCATGGTACTCCAAACGGGTCAGAACACCGTTGCAGAAGCAACGAAAAAACCATGTCAACTTTAAAAGAACGCAAAATCCCACATATTGGCGAATTTTTACAGAAGTTCGAAATTTAGTGATGACTTCAATGCGAGATGCTTTTAATAATTTTTACAAAGAAACTTTTCCCCTGAAATCTGGCAGAAAATCCAAAGAGATTCTGCTCCCGTATAAAGCACACCAGCAGCAAGACGTACTCAATGCCTTCACTGCGAGATAGCGATGGTGATGTTTGTTGATGACAAGGGCACTAAAGGGCAGTCTCTACAGGTGCCAATTACTGAACTATATGAAAAGAAAACGCAAATTAGTTACAAACTACGGCATGCACGCACATTATTCAACGTGTAAACGTCACTACAGATATTCGGATTTACGTTATGACATGTCCGATGTGCCTGCCATCACTGGCGATGGTGTGGTGCAGACGAATAACGAAATTCTGCATGACCCGCTCAACTGTCCGAACATCGATGCTGTCGATGACCTCCTGAATGGCTGTTTTCAGCTCAGCCATGGTTTTAGGGTTACTGTACACCATGTCTTTAATATAGCCCCACAAAAAGGAGCCGCATGTATTCAGATCCGGAGAATAAGGGGATCTATAGAGGCCCATGCCAGTGGCCCCTGGGTATACCAGAGCCAGAATGCGGTCCCCAAAGTGCTCCTCCAGGACATTAAACACTCTCCTGTTTCGAGGGGATCGAGCTCCGCTTAACATGAACCACATCTTGTCGGAATCGGGATCACTTTGAATAATGGGGATGAAATCATCTTCCAAAATCTTCACTTACCGCTCGGTAGTCACCGTACCATCAAGGAATATCGCACCGATTATTCCGTCACTGGACGTTGCACACCACACAGACACCCGTTGAGGGTCAAGAGACTTCGATCGCGAAATGCTGATTCAGTCCCCCCAAAAGTCTCCGATTTTGCTTATTGACGAACCATTCCAAACGAAAATGGGCTTCGTCGCTAAACCAAACCATGCATACGGATGCTAATTCCCATCATGCACCTCGGCCAACCGTGCAGTTTGAACGTCCTAACGCAAACCGATCACAAGTTACGACGATTTCATTTCATATAGTTCAATAACTGTCGCTCTGTAAATACGGGTTTCCGAAAGTACGAAGAACGCGAAGTAAATATTGCAGATCCGAATCCAAAACTGCTGCCAACACTAGTAAGTTAGATGCCGATGTCCTCGGTGTCGCAAAGTAGTTTAAATCACTTAATGAAGGCATGTACAACGGTCCAAATAGTACTGCAATTAGATTCCTTTCAAAGTATGCTGATATAATATCTCCGTACTTAACAATCATACATAATCGTTCGCTCGATGATATAATCTATTTAAAGTGTGGAAAGCTGCACGAACAGTACCAGCACACAAAAAAGGAAGCAGGAGTACTGCAAATCACTGACGTCGATTTGCATTAGGATTTTGGAACATATACTATGTTAAAGCATTATGAATTACCTCGAAGAAACCGATCTATTGACACACAGTCAGCGCACATTCAAAAATATCGTTCTTTATTCTAACGAAGTAACAAGTGCTATCGACTGGTGATTTCAAATCTAGATTTCCAAAAGTCGTGCGAAGGGATTCGTGATTTCCTATCAACAAGTTACAGTTGGCAATAAGTCACCGAGTAAAACAGAAATGACATTTGGCGTTCCCCATGTTTCTAGGTATGTCACAGGCCCTTTGCTGTTTGTGATCTGTATAAATGATTTAGGAGACGATCCGTCATATATGTTTTGCAGTTAGTGCTGTCATTTATCGTCTATAAAGTCATTAGAAGGTCAAAAACAACTGCAAAATGATTGGATTGGATAGTTTGGGGGAGGAGACCAGACAGCAAGGTCATCGGTCTCATCGGATTAGGGAAAGACGGGGAAGGAAGCCGGCCGTGCCCTTTCAAAGGAGCCATCCCGGCATTTGCCTGGAGCGATTTAGGGAAATCACAGGAAACCTAAATCAGGATTGCCGGACGCGGGATTGAACCGTCGTCCTCCCGAATGCGAGTCCAGTGTGCTAGCCACTGCGTCACGTCGCTCGGTTGCAAAATGAATTAGACATTATATGCGTATGGCGCAAAAAGTGGCGATTGACTAAATAATGAGAAATGTGAGGTCATCCACATGAGTACTAAATGGAATCCATTAAACTTCGCGTACGTGATAAGTCACAAAAATCTAGTCTGTAAATTTCGTTAAATGCCTAGGGATAACAATTACGAGCAACTTAAATTGTAACAATCACATGGATAATGTAATGGGGGAGGTGAACCAAAGACTGTTTTATTGGTATTACACTTAAAAGATGCAGCAGGTCTACTAAAGAGACTGCCTAAGTCACGTCACGCAGCCCGTCCTCTGCTAGAGTACTGCTGTGCGATGTAGACGTAGAGTCCTTACCAGATAGGACTGACGGAAAAGTTCTAACAAGGCCAGCTTGTCTTGTATCATCGCGAAACAGAGCAGGGAGTGTCACCGATATGATAACGCGAGTTGGGATGGCTCATACACATTTTCACGAAATTTCAATCTCCAACTTTTTTCTTCGAGCGCGAAAATACTGTGTTGACACCGGTCTACCTAGCGAGAAATAATCATGATGATAAAATAAGAGGAAGCGTAACTCGTACGGAAAGATATAATTCAAAATGAGCTGCCTTCTTTGAACTTTTTCGATGTCATCCGTCAACGCTATCTGGTGAAGACCCCATACCGCGCAGTCCAGAAGAAGATGGACACGCACAACTTAGGTAGTTTCTTTAGTACACCTGTTATATGTTCTAAGTGTTCTGCCAATAAAACTGATTCTTTGGTTCCCCTTTCTCAGAACATTTTCTATTTGATGGTTCCTGTTTGAGTTGTTCGTAATTGTAAATCCTAAGCATTCAGTTGAGTTGACAGGCTGTAAGTCTGTGTTACAGATGTATACGTAAATCATCGACTACTGAACGAAGACGCTGCCGGTTCCCTCGCACTCAAAAAAAAAAAAAAAAAAAAAGAAAAAAAAAAAAAAAAAAAAAATCTGTCCGCAGGGCAATCTCACAAGTTTCCACATATGGTGCACCAAGTGATTCCATAAAGCGAACCCTCTCCCACCCAGGCAATAATTACTGGGCAGAACACCAGAAAAAACTCCCTCAACAACTGATACATGACCAGATGTAACGATCGTATCCAGTTATCCAGTTTTTAACTAATACACTAAAACTAAATCAGCATAGACCTCGAGAAAATGCTGACATGGTCTCGCTAAACTATTGACCATCTGACTGGAAACACAAAACAGAATAAATTTGTTAAAAATACTAGAAACTTGTTTCCATTCATCCTCATCTTCGCCAATGCGCTTGGCTCTCTTAACCCCAAAAATCTCTCACCTCTTCCCAATTTGTTGAACACCAAACACACTGCTGAGCTGTCCATATCTGCTTATCTTTTATCACACAAAGCTGGCAGCTCATCTTTCTTAATTGTCCTTTGATCCATAGGTAATTAGATTAGGAAATAGGGCTCTAAAAGTAGTAGATTATTTATGCCGTTTGGGCAGCAAAATAACTGACGATAGCTGAAGTACACAGGATATAAAACGTAGAATAGCAAATGCAAAAAAAAAAGCACTTTTGATAACGAGAAATTCATTTACATCGGATATGAATGTAAGGGTTAGAAAGTCTTTTCTAGTGTTATTTGCCTGGATTGTAGTCTTATGTGGAAGCCTTCTACAGGAGTGAAATATGGCCAGAGAACAGTTCAGACAGGATGAGAATAGAAGCTTTCGAAATGTGATACTGCGGAAGAATGCTGAAGATTAGGTAGGCAAATCGGAGAAATAATGAAGTGGTACTAAATCGAATTGGGGGAAACGGAAATTAATGACATAATTTGGCTATGGGAAGAGATAAGTTGACAGATCAGATCCTGAGGCATCGAGGAATCATGAGTTTCGTAATTTAGGAAAACTTGAGGAAAAACTTCTGGAGGAACACCAAGGATTGGCCGCAGTAAGCAGATTGAAGTGGATGTAAACTGTTGTAGTTATGCAGACAGGAAGAGGCTTGCACAAGATAGACAAACAACAGGAGCTACATCAAATCAGTCTTTCGGCTGAAGACCACAACAAAACTGATTCATAATGAATACTTAGGCGTACGGTAAACTGTACATCACTAAAAGTGTGCCATAATCAGTTTCCCTATTTCCATCCACGTCTAACTCCCTGTCATCGCATTCTACTGTTCATCTACATGAGATACCTCTGGAATAAACCAATGACGCTTTCGTATATTACGGCCTCGTGAAGATAAGCAGTGACTTAACGGCTACCAACAAATTGTCTTTTCCGAGGAATTTTTCTTCAGTATGGATAACAACGGGAAATGAGTAGTTGTAACTGTATGGTAGAGTCCCTTTCCAATAATGTGTAATCCATCATAAAATTAGACGAGCACGCAGTGTGATGGATTTCGGGTAGAGTTTGATGTCAGGGACGATCCTGAAGTCTTCATCTATCCAAATTCATGTTACTTGTATAAATTTTATAATGTCATCCACCCACTTCCCATTATAATGTCCCTTCCTTCTTTTCTTATCTTCTGGAATCCAGCATGGGACTTTCTTGTTCCATCTACGACGTCTAGAAACATGTTCACCCACCTCATTTTCATTTTTATTGCTACCATAATCATGTTTGCGACAACTGATTGTAAACTTTCCATCTCAGAACCAACTGAAACTTCATTTTGAAAATGATTTGCTTTACCAAAGACACACCAGGCTACTCTACTCTTTTCCTATTCTTTTCAGTCTACCGATTATACTTTATAATAGACCAGTCATTAGGTTTCCGGACCTACTTTCAAACTTATTCTATTAGATTCTTGCTCTTATCGTTGAGATAAGGAAAGTGGGTTGCTTGCTCCAGTATTACATTATTTATTACAGCTTTAGATTTCATAATCTATTTTCCCTTTAATGCCACAATCTATGTTTTATTGGCTGAGGTGTTCATGTTATATTTAGAAATAAACACACTGAGGTTATAAACGGCTCTTTGAAGATTATGTTCATTTTCTTGAACTGTTATTTGATCATGGGATTACTAAAGTGTTTCTCTCTGTTGATACAGTAGGTGATATTTTGTTTCCAAGTCCTGACGAGGTCATCTATGTAGAAACTGAAGGGATCTGGGGACGGGTCACATCATTTTCTGAATCCCTGTGTTGTTATTAATGTTTTAGACAAGCTACCTCTATCTTCGATTATCGTTTTTGTCTATTTGTAAAGAGCTTTTAAGAGTTAATTAGATGTTGGAAAGCTTCTGTTTTGCACAGTCTCCCACAGTAGTTGTCTACCGGCTTTGTCGAAAGCGTTCTCATAATCTACAATTGTTAAGCTCTTTTATTTTCTTTACCAATATTTTTATACTAAAAACGTCATCGATGTAAGATCGTCCTTATCGAAAACCTATTTGTTCTTCTAATCAAACTGTATCGGCAGTAGGGTGCAGTTCGTTATTTAAGATAGTGTTACATATTTTAAAGCATCTGTTCACAAGGCTAATTCCTCTATAGTTGTTTGGGTCCTTCTGTTGCCTTTCTTCAATATGGAGAAAATTTTAGCCAGATTCCACTCCTCAAGTACGTTAATCACAGTCCAACATAGATGAATAACATGTAGCGTACGTTCCTTCGGCGAAAGACCTTTGTACTTAAGCAATTCAGAATTCATTTGGCTGTCCCTGTTGCTTTCCTGTTCTTCAGTTTTTGCATTGCTACATCTGATTTATTTATTTCGATGAGGTCTGTGTTTCTGTATTGGACAATTCTCGCAGAGATTTTTATAATGCTACTCCCATCATTCTATAGATATCATATTTATTCTGGATGTATCTGTCTCTGTTTGATTCTTGTGTCTCATTAATTTGCGTGCTACTGACTGCCGTCTATGAATGTCCATTTCAGGTTCCCATGACACTTCTTTTCTTGCAGTATATTAGCAGATGATTGTAGGGAAGAATTAAATGCTTGTAGTTTTTCTTTCAGTACTTGCCCTATCTCGTCGTCCCCAATTTTTAAACCCTTTCTTTTTTTATTAAGAAATTCGCCAGCTGTTTTGAAAACCACATATTTAATGGTTTGCCATTCTTCTTCAGTCGAATCTCTTGCACCTACATCAGCTAATTTATGAGCTTATCTTCTCTGATAGAGAAATTTAATACTTTTCATTTGCAGGAGATGTATTTGTTGTTTTTATATACTTTTAGAACTATTTTTCTGTCTTTTTTCCTCTATCTAGCCCCAAATTTTAATTTTAGAGCGTACCATAAAGTGATCTGAGAATATATCAATTTCTTCAGGAAGTTAAAAGTGGAGAAGTCTTTAGACTTTTGCCCGTTTTTGATCATGTTTCACCATATATTCCCACTGCAACTCTATCATTCACTTCTCCGATTATTAGAAGCTGGTCTCCTTTAGCGTAGTGGTTGACAAGTTGGTTGTTGTAATAGTTCACAGAAGATACGTTTCCTCATCTCTGTGGTCTTCTGAAGCATATACGCCTATGACGTACATATGTCACCTAGCAATCTTTAAACGAGCTAGTATTATCCTCTCATCAATGTAAATGTTAAAGTCTATTTTATTCTTCCATTTCTGATCAATTTTTACAGCTACTCCTGCAGTTGCCAGTTTTTCTTTCTCAGCTTCACTATATATCATGGTGTAGCACCTACATGCTTGATACTTCCCAAATTCTTTTTTGTTTCTGTTACTATACTGATGTTAGTCTGTTTCTTTGACAGTATCTGGATGATTTCTGTTTCCTCAAAATTTAGTTCACCTCTTACGTTACATAACATCATCTAAAGGTGTCACTTATTCTATTTCGATTCCCTTTCCATTGCTTGTTCGCCGACCTTTCGATTCATCTACTTCTTCCTTCATTAAAAAAAAAAAAAAGGGATGTCTCTGTAATAAATGAACACTGGCCACTAACATGTGTAATACGACGACGTCAGACGAAATTGAAGAAAGTATGTGTGTGGTCAAAATGAGCTAACAAAACTGTAAACTTCAAAGAACAGTATAACGAGTTTTGAGACGTCGCTTGCTGTACACGCTCTACCGTGGACTCCTGTTCAATATCACAATGAAAAGTGGGTGAATTTAGTGGCGATAATGTACGGGTTTTTAAACGCCATTTGCTGTTTACGCTCTACAGCGGTCTCTTGTTCAGTACAACAATGAAAAGTGTGCTGAATTTTGTGGCGATAAGGTAAGAAATATGGAGGATGAAACGTTTCAAATGGTTCGAATGGCTCTAAGCATTGTGGGACTTAACATATGAGGTCATCAGTCCCCTAGACTTAGAACTACTTAAACCTAACTAACCCAAGGACATCACACACATCCGTGTCCGAGGCAGGATTCGAACCTGCTATTGTAACAGCCACCCGGTTCCGGAGTGAAGCGCCTAGAACCGCTCGGCCACAACGGTCGGTGATGAAGTGTTTATCCCATGCTCATTTTAGGCGACGAAGTGATGTTTCATTTTAATCAAAAGGTGAATAGGCACAATGTTCGCATATAATGTCTAGCAAATCTCCATGAAACAATACAATATGAAACAGAATCGACACAGCTAAAAGTGTTTTGCAGCGCATGACAAAACCAAATTTTTGGAGGGAACTGATAGTGGAATAACATATCTGGACATTTTACATACAACGGCTTTTTCCTCAGCTTACGGAAGACTCGCTATACGTCATATCTCCACTGGATGGAACTCCGCGTCGTTTGCACCTTGGAGACTGAGCGTTGAGTCAATCCCTTCCTCAACGCACAAGAGAAGAAGACGTGATACTTATTTCCTGGCCACCGAGATCAGCTGCTCTCACATCACATGGTTTTTCTTGCGGGGCTTTGTAAACGAGGCAGTTTACGTCCCACATCTACAAATAACTCCGGCAGACCTACAGAATCCTATCACAGCTGCGCTGCACTCATTCAATAACACTGGATGTGACTCTACGCACTGGAGGGAGCTCTGCTATCGGTTAGATGGTTGCCGTGCAGCGGGAGAGAGACACGTTCAACATTTGTAACCATAATTTGTAAAATATAGCTTTCTGTTCCATCTGTATACATATTGTTTATATCCAATTTCTATTTCACGAAATGAAAATTAATTTAATTACTGTATGTTCATCTTTTTTAATATCCGTGCATATGGGATATTAAAACTGAATCACATTAATGACAGCACTCTCCAGCCTCTTACTGAGCAGGACTAACTACTGTCTCTTCATAAAGAATACTTTCACCATACTTGCTCGCATAGTCACCTGACATTTGCTCATGCAATATGCTTGACTTTTTGGTGACTCGCTCTCAGTTCCTGCTGTAGCTGAGCGTTGGATTCTGAGAAAAGCTATCGGGAATGCCGTTGTTCAGGGACACGGCCAAAAGCGTTATACCGGACCACAGCTACTGGACTCTCTTATCGCAGCTCGTATGGGCTCAAGGAATTTTGACTTTGGCACGTGATATGTCTTTATTTCTCCGTAATATATCCTATCTTGGAATGACCTGGCAACAGGAAAAAGAACAGTTATTGATGCTGTACCACTGGTGCTAATCTTGTTGCACGGCAATTTCCTTGCGAACACAGCAGCAGACTGGCTTTACTGAATTTCTGCCCTAAACTGCAGTTGATGGCCAAAATTTCTGAAGCGCATTGTATTACATACCACATTGTCCCCTTGACAACGTACTGGTGGAGGTGGCTTGCCATTGAATTCGCCTGAACTTTGAGTGGCACGTCGGATGATTAGCCGTATTGTGTATTCGACTACTACGTCAGTTTTCTGAGAAGAGTAATGGTATGCATCTGTTGATATGAACGATTATACTTACGAATGGGAAGAAGTGAATCCTATTTCATTCACGCTACATACTTCTTCCGTATACCACAGTTTAACGGGTCAATATAAAGTGACCTATGCCTTCACGCTGACACTATTTACACCTACATCTGTATTATTCTGGACGGCCGCTGTGTCCGAGAGGTTCTAGGCGCTTCACTCCGGAACCGCGCTGCTGCTACGGTCGCTGGTTCGAATCCTGCCTCGGGCATGGATGTGTGTGATGTCCTTAGGTTAGTTAGGTTTAAGTAGTTATAAGTTGTAGAGGACTGATGACCTCAAATGTTAAGTCCCTTAGTGCTCAGAGCCATTTGAACCATATTTGTACAAAAATTATTGCCCGCTCCCCTTATTCGTTTGGTTCTTGGATGTTAGGCGGGAAAGTAGATTGCCGGTACCATTATGCACCAACCAGAATTTCTCTATTTTTGCCATTATGATCATTAAGTGAGAGGTACGTAAGAAGAGATAATCTACTTCTTGGACTTAATCGGACTTCGGTTATCGGAAGTGTCGTTGTGTCTCTTACCAGAGTTTCCCTAATATTTCTGTTATGATCCCATGCAGTCTTCCCAGATTCTTCTCTTTTGTTCCTTTAATCCATATCGGTAATTATCTCACACTGATTAACAAGCTTAACATTGGTGGAACGTGAGTTAAGTAAACGATCAGATGTCCGAATACCACATCATTCCGACTCCTCCGATAAATCCTAGTCTTGCACCGGCCTTACCATGGCAACATCTAGTGATAATTGATGGAGATCAACCATCCAAAACTGAATGACTCTTTGGTTCGATGCAAACCGTTAATGCAAAAATACACTGCCTGACAAAAAAGTGGATCACACAGGAAATGTGGTTGGATGTCAAAGTAACTTGTTACATGCCATCGGAGGGTATGTAAATGATTTTAGATGCAGTTCTCTGTGACTGGGAGAGCGATGAGCAGAGCGCATCAGTGTTGTTCGTGTATAGTTTTGTTATCAGGAATGGTAGGGTATAAGAGGGCTGTCCAGAAAGTAAGTTTCGATCGGTCGCGAAATGGGCACCACTGGGAAAATCCGGTAAAGCTTTGCACAGATGTGTTGGGCAGTGTCTCTAGTATGCCCGTCCATCGTGTCGCGTCATTCTTTTCAGTTTTGAGTGAACAGTGCGGACGTAAAGATATGTATGTAATAGCGTCTCCCGCCAAGTATGAGGGCCTGGTTAGAGATTTTGCCTGTGTCATGCAGCTTACATAACACAACTGTCGAGCAGTTCCTACTTCATGCCAATTCACGGTAACACACTACAGGGGCAATGAAGACGCTCCTGCAGCGTTTCCGATGAAAAATGGTTCAAATGGCTCTGAGCACTATGCGACTTAACTTCTGAGGTCATGAGTCGCCTAGAACTTAGAACTAATTAAACCTAACTAACCTAAGGACATGACACACACCCAGGCCCGGGGCAGGATTCGAACCTGCGGCCGTAGCGGTCGCTCAGTTCCAGACTGTAGCGCCTAGAACCGCACGGTTTCCGATGAGAAGTGTTTGATCACCCACAATACAGTCCGTAATTGGCTCCCCCTGAGTCTCATCTCTACTCACAAGAACTGCTGGCTATGAAGACAAAATTTTTCCTCAGACAACGAGCTGCAGACCAGTGCACATAACTGCAGATATGACGAGAATATTGGAAAGTTGATACAACACTACGACAACACTCGAAGTAGGAGAGGCGACTATGTAAAGAAGTAGGTGGAAGGTGTTCCTAGCTGTTGCAAATAAAACGTTTCTGGTTTTCATTGTGGCCTGCATTTCGCGACCCATCGGAACTTACTTTCTGGACAACCGTCTTATAACGGGCGTGAATACCGACAGCCGGCCGGTGTGGCCGAGCGGCTCTAGGCGCTTCAGTCTGGAACCGCGCGCCCGCTACGGTCGCAGGTTCAAATCCTGCCTCGGGCATGGATCTGTGTGATGTCCCTAGGTTAGTTAAGTTTAAGTAGTTCTAAGTTCTAGGGGACTGATGACTTCAGATGTTAAGTCCCTTAGTGCTCAGAGCCAGTTGAACCATTTTGAATACCAAAAGCTACTGAACGATTAACGTGAAGGACACGGAGATGCCACGTAGCCGTGTAAGACTGCGCTATTAACATCCTGCCATAATTTGAAACGTGCCTAATCTGTGGGTCTCCATTTAGCCGCCTCGTCGAGTGATGCAGTATACAGATTTGTGAGGCGTTCAGATGTGACAATAGCCCGATGTCGGACTGCACGGGAATGTGAGGGCAGGCAAACGTGTCGTCCTGGGTTTCGGTCGACCATGTCTGACCACTAGACGGTAGGATCGCAGTAGTGTGCACCTGTGCTCCAAGCACATCGTAACTCCATCGCATCCGCGCCTGCCATTCCAGAACAAGTAATGGACATCCCGCAACATTCTGTGTCGTCCCACATCACTGGTCGGAGATTAACAGCAGTCGGACTAGGGAATTACCGTACCAATACTGCTCCACGCGCGGGGCTGCCGTTACCACCAAAATACAAACAGCTGCTTCATGAGTGGGGTCGTACGGGGTAGCTTAGACTGCTGGCGAATGCCGCCGCATTGCGTTCAGCGATAAACCGCTGTTCTCCACTACCCTAGACAACTATCGTCGGTGAGAATGGAGGCGACTTGGAGGGAGGTGCCACTCTTGCAATGTTTTGGAGGGCACACCGGTGTTACATCTATGGTCATGGTGTAGGCAGTCGTCGGGTATTACCTCACGTCACAGCTGGTAGGGAGTGAGGGATCTCTGACGGCACAACGGTGCGTTACGGACATCATGCTTCCTCTTGTACGGCGTGTTCCAAAAGTCTCTCCGCAGTGCCGTATGATTGTTAGCCGCGTGTGCCGTATGATTGTTCGCCTGCCTGGGTTACTTCCCTTCAAGTGGACTCTCCCAACATTCCAGCCAGCGTCAGTAGTATCGTTGGTGTGTGTCGTTACGTGTTGGCGTGAACGTTTAAGTTTAGTTTCTTTGTTCGTTTGTTCCGTTGTTGTCACTGTTAAAATGCTAACCATTGAAGAACGTGTGTTTTTAGTCGAACAAGTGTTCAAAGCTGGTGGTAAATACACAGTTTCAGTTCGTCAAACATTTAATTCAGTTTTCCCGGAGACAACAATCCCAAATCGCGATACTGTGCGATGTGTGATTAACAGATTTCGAAGTACGGATTCAGTGACAGATGCACCTAGAAGTTGTCGTCCCAGCGTTTTGTCTGAGGATAAACTACTGGATAATTCCGATAAAATATCCATGAGTCCGAACAAATCAGTAAGAAAACTCACCCAGGAAATCGATGTTAGTGTCGAAACCGCCCACACAGCCGTAAGGAAAAAATTAGAACTTTTCCCATACAAAGTGACAGTCGTGTAAGAACTGAAAAATACTGATCATGGCAAGAGACTGCATTATTGTCAATGGTTCAAAAATTTAGTTCGCCAAAAATGGGAGGGATATTCTTAATGAAACTTTTTTCACTGATGCGGTGTGGTTTCATTTATCCGGGTACATGAACTCGCAAAACTCTCGTATGTGGAGTACTGCAAATGCATTGTGTATTCATGAGGAACCAATTCATTCTTTGAAAATAGGAGTTTGGATTGCAATTTATAGACGTCGGATTTTGGGTCCCATACTTTTCAACGGAATAACAAACGCACAACGATACTGCAGTGATATTCTGTACCCATTCATAGAACTTGTTTTAAGTGAAATGCTGAAGGGTTATTTTCAGCAAGATGGTGCAACCGCGCACACAGCTCGCGTTTCAATGTCATTAATTGCTGATATTTTTGGTTCAAAAAAGGTTCAAATGGCTCTGAGCACTATGGGACTTAACATCTGAAGTCATCAGTCCCCTAGAACTTAGAACTACCTAAACCTACCTAACCTAAGGACATCACACACATCCATGCCCGAGGCAGGATTCGAACCTGCGACCGTAGCGGTCGCGCGGTTCCAGACTGAAGCGCCTAGAACCGCACGGCCACTCCGGCCGGCGATACTTTTGGTGATCGCATGATGTCACAGGGACTTTATCCTCCACGATCGCCTGACCTAACACTACCTGACATTTTCTTCTGGGTCGCAGCAAAAGCAACTGTCTATATAAAAACCGTCCAAACTGCATCGATGAATTGAAAACTGCAATATCCACTTTCACTGCTTCTGTTACAGAAGAAATGTTACAGCTTGTGTTTGGAAATACACTCCTGGAAATTGAAATAAGAACACCGTGAATTCATTGTTCCAGGAAGGGGAAACTTTATTGACACATTCCTGGGGTCAGATACATCACATGATGACACTGACAGAACCACAGGCACATAGACACAGGCAACAGAGCATGCACAACGTCGGCACTAGTGCAGTGTATATCCACCTTTCGCAGCAATGCAGGCTGCTATTCTCCCATGGAGACGATCGTAGAGATGCTGGATGTAGTCCTGTGGAACGGCTTGCCATGCCATTTCCACCTGGCGCCTCAGTTGGACCAGCGTTCGTGCTGGACGTGCAGACCGCGTGAGACGACGCTTCATCCAGTCCCAAACATGCTCAATGGGGGACAGAGCCGGAGATCTTGCTGGCCAGGGTAGTTGACTTACACCTTCTAGAGCACGTTGGGTGGCACGGGATACATGCGGACGTGCATTGTCCTGTTGGAACAGCAAGTTCCCTTGCCGGTCTAGGAATGGTAGAACGATGGGTTCGATGACGGTTTGGATGTACCGTGCACTATTCAGTGTCCCCTCGACGATCACCAGTGGTGTACGGCCAGTGTAGGAGATCGCTCCCCACACCATGATGCCGGGTGTTGGCCCTGTGTGCCTCGGTCGTATGCAGTCCTAATTGTGGCGCTCACCTGCACGGCGCCAAACACACATACGACCATCATTGGCACCAAGGCAGAAGCGACTCTCATCGCTGAAGACGACACGTCTCCATTCGTCCCTCCATTCACGCCTGTCGCGACACCACTGGAGGCGGGCTGCACGATCTACATCTACATCTACATTGATACTCCGCAAGCCACCCAACGGTGTGTGGCGGAGGGCACTTTACGTGCCACTGTCATTACCTCCCTTTCCTGTTCCAGTCGCGTATGGTTCGCGGGAAGAACGACTGTCTGAAAGCCTCCGTGCGCGCTCTAATCTCTCTAATTTTACATTCGTGATCTCCTCGGGAGGTATAAGTAGGGGGAAGCAATATATTCGATACCTCATCCAGAAACGCACCCTCTCGAAACCTGGCGAGCAAGCTACACCGCGATGCAGAGCGCCTCTCTTGCAGAGTCTGCCACTTGAGTTTATTAAACATCTCCGTAACGCTATCACGGTTACAAAATAACCCAGTGACGAAACGCGCCGCTCTTCTTTGGATCTTCTCTATCTCCTCCGTCAACCCGACCTGGTACGGATCCCACACTGATGAGCAATACTCAAGTATAGGTCGAACGAGTGTTTTGTAAGCCACCTCCTTTGTTGATGGACTGCATTTTCTAAGGACTCTCCCAATGAATCTCAACCTGGTACCCGCCTTACCAACAATTAGCTTTATATGATCATTCCACTTCAAATCGTTCCGTACGCATACTCCCAGATATTTTACAGAAGTAACTGCTACCAGTGTTTGTTCCGCTATCATATAATCATACAATAAAGGATCCTTCTTTCTATGTATTCGCAATACATTACATTTGTCTATGTTAAGGGTCAGTTGCCACTCCCTGCACCAAGTGCCTATCCGCTGCAGATCTTCCTGTATTTCGCTACAATTTTCTAATGCAGCAACTTCTCTGTATACTACAGCATCATCCGCGAAAAGCCGCATGGAACTTCCGACACTATCTACTAAGTCATTTATATATATTGTGAAAAGCAATGGTCCCATAACACTCCCCTGTGGCACGCCAGAGGTTACTTTAACGCCTGTAGACGTCTCTCCATTGATAACAACATGCTGTGTTCTGTTTGCTAAAAACTCTTCAATCCAGCCACACAGCTGGTCTGATATTCCGTAGGCTCTTACTTTGTTTATCAGGCGACAGTGCGGAACTGTATCGAACGCCTTCCGGAAGTCAAGAAAAATAGCATCTACCTGGGAGCCTGTATCTAATATTTTCTGGGTCTCATGAACAAATAAGGCGAGTTGGGTCTCACACGATCGCTGTTTCCGGAATCCATGTTGATTCCTACATAGTAGATTCTGGGTTTCCAGAAATGACATGATACGCGAGCAAAAAACATGTTCTAAAATTCTACAAGAGATCGACGCAAGAGATATAGGTCTATAGTTTTGCGCATCTGCTCGACGACCCTTCTTGAAGACTGGGACTATCTGTGCTCTTTTCCAGTCATTTGGAACCCTCCGTTCCTCTAGAGACTTGCGGTACACGGCTGTTAGAAGGGGGGCAAGTTCTTTCGCGTACTCTGTGTAGAATCGAATTGGTATCCCGTCAGGTCCAGTGGACTTTCCTCTATTGAGTGATTCCAGTTGCTTTTCTATTCCTTGGACGATGTTGGGGCGTGAGCGGAAGACGGCCTAACGGTGTGCGGGACCGTAGCCCAGCTTCATGGAGACGGTTGCGAATGGTCCTCGCCGATACCCCAGGAGCAACAGTGTCCCTAATTTGCTGGGAAGTGGCGGTGCGGTCCCCTAAGGCACTGCGTAGGATCCTACGGTCTTGGCGTGCATCCGTGCGTCGCTGCGGTCCGGTCCCAGGTCGACGGGCACGTGCACCTTCCGCCGACCACTGGCGACAACACCGATGTACTGTGGAGACCTCACGCCCCACGTGTTGAGCAATTCGGCGGTACGTCCACCCGGCCTCCCGCATGCCCACTATACGCCCTCGCTCCAAGTCCGTCAACTGCACATACGGTTCACGTCCACGCTGTCGCGGCATGCTACCAGTGTTAAAGACTGCGATGGAGCTCCGTATGCCACGGCAAACTGGCTGACACAGACGGCGGCGGTGCACAAATGCTGCGCAGCTAGCGCCATTCGACGGCCAACACCGCGGTTCCTGGTGTGTCCGCTGTGCCGTGCGTGTGATCATTGCTTGTACAGCCCTCTCGCAGTGTCCGGAGCAAGTATGGTGGGTCTGACACACCAGTGTCAATGTGTTCTTTTTTCCATTTCCAGGAGTGTATGATTAGACGAATTGAATTGTGTATTCAACAACAGGGGGGGGGGGGGACACTTTCAACATTTAAATTGAAAATTTGTAGGTAAAAATCAATATTCAATAAATCAATAACTTGTATTTCATTTGAGTTTCATTTCTGTATATTCACTGCGGCATACGGCACGCACGGCTAACAATCATACGGCACGGCGGAGAGACTTTTTGAACACCCCGAATTACCTCTCATGCGACATGTTCTTGATACCAGTTTGCAACAGGATAGTGGTCGTCTGCACATCTAACGTGTCTCTACGAACCGTCTCCCTGACGTCGAGGTACTCTCGTGGGCAGTAGGACGGCCTAATCTGTCCCCGATAGAACATCGCTGACTTTAACTCCGTCCCAGTTCGAGTATCCAGGATAACAAGGACCAGTAACTACAGTTGATGACCATCTTGTCTCAGGTGATGATACAACGGCTTCATGACACCTTTTCCAACCACCGAATCAGTATAAAATTATGCCTCCAGGGTAGAGGGGATGCGACGTCATACTGACAAGTGGGATCAGACTGCCAAGTTCTTTGCAAATTTCACTCATTTTGTAATCACCGCAGTTACATCACAGACCCTCTCAGCAGGTGAAGTTTCATTTCATGTCCTCCTTCCTTTCTGGACGCCTCACTTTTTTTTTGTCAGGCAGTGGACAAATGTAAGTGTGCCAGGAAACAAAAATAATCTTAACACATAAAGCAGTCACGGGGGTCTCCACTAGATTAAAATGTCGTCCTTCATAAGAGGTACCTCACTATTTAAAGTGTGAAGTCGTGGACAGCTCTTCTAGATGATTCAAATGGCTCTAAGCAATATGGGACTCAACATCAGAGGTCAGCAGTCCCCTAGACTTAGAACTACTTAAACCTAACTAACCTAAGGACATCACACACATCCATGCCCGAGGCAGGATTCGAACCTGCGACCGTAGCAGCCGCGAGGTTCCGTACCGAAGCTTCTAGGCCGGCCGTTGTGGCCGAGCGGTTCTAGGCGCTTCAGTCTGGAACCGCGCGACCGCTACGGTCGCAGGTTCGAATCCTGCCTCGGGCATGGATGTGTGTGATGTCCTTAGGTTAGTTAGGTTTAAGTAGTACCAAGTTCTAGGGGACTGATGAGCGTAGAAGTTAACTACCAAAGTGCTCAGATCCATCTGAACCATTGTTTTGAAGCGCCTAGAACCGCTCTGCCACAGCGGCCAGCAGCTCTTCTAGACTCTGAACCTCTTATTACTGAAGCCCATTCGCCGATAGTGTAATCAAATGGTATCGGATTGTCCCCTCCATTTGCACGCATAACTTCACATCAATTCATCCATTACTGCTTTATTACACTAGTGGTTCTATATCTCCAGAAATACACTGTCCAGTCACAGTAATGTGACCATCTGTCAAAAGACTCGACAATCACCTTTCGCAGTGCGGACCGTTTCCAGGCGTGCACGATGAGAGTCGGTGAGGTTCTGGCGCCGAAAGGGAAGTGGAAGCATCGCTGAATCCAGTCTCGTGGCCAGCTGCGCTAGATTCCTTCGTTGGGGATGCGTGGCGCAAATACGTCAATCGTGATCGTCCCACATATTCTCGACTGAGTTTTGTTCCTGGGAGTTTGGTAGCCATGCAAGTAGGTGAACTCATCCTCGTGCTCTTCGAATTACGCACGTACTCTCCGAACTGTGTGACACGTTGCATTGTCCTGCTGGTAGATCCCCAAACTGCATGGACATGCGCCCCAGCGATAAATACATATTTGTGTTGATCCATTGCGCCTTTCAAAATGACGAGGTCACCCAGGGAATGGCACGAAAAGATTCCATGGGCCATAACATATACAGGGTGTTTGGTTTCAACGTTTCGCGTTGTGTGTTGTGAGGTAACGGGCCAGTCGTCGCGCCCTGAAAATCTAAGTTCGGAGGAAGCAGTGGCCGCACGGGCCTCTCGGCGGGCCGACCACGTGGTGGCAGACGCTGGTGGAAGCAAGAGGTGTCCAGCGGCCGCGTGGCTGGGAATTCCATGGTGACGCTGTGTTGATGAAGGAGACACGCCGCGAGGGCCAAAGGCGGAGTTTGTGAAACCTTAATGGCACACATTTCACAGTTCGTACAGAAATTAATAGTAGTCATATGAATCATGATACCTCAGAAAGAAACACGTACATTACTATTATTTGCACGACGATTCTGATGGTGTAATCAGATTTTAAATATCTTTATTAGTTTAGGTTTAGTATATGAAGGTAAATTATAGAAGTAACGCACAGCGACGATTATACAAAATCTAAGCACTTGATCCGATCCAATTTCGTCGATCGCCGAGTCTTTAGAAAGCTATTAGTGCAAACCTAAATTGGTATGAATTACAGGCATGTAACTTGAATAGTACATGAGTTGTTGGAGGTCAAAGTGGCCGATTACTATAGATCGCGTCAGGCCATAAGTTGTCCACAGTTACACGAAGAAACGGTTGCAGCATCCTTGTAAATACTGGGTGATCAAAAAGTCAGTATAAATTCGAAAACTTAATATACCATGGAATAATGTAGATAGGTAAAAATTGACACACATGCTTGGAATGACATGGGGATTTATTAGAACAAAAAAAAAATATTTCTAGACGCGTGAAAGATCTCTTGCGCGCGTCGTTTGGTGATGATCGTGTACTCAGCCGCCACTGTCATGCTTGGCTTCCCAGGTCCCCAGACCACAGTCCGAGCGATTATTGGCTTTGGGGTTACCTGAAGTCGCAAGTGTACCGTGATCGACCGACATCTCTAGGGATGCTGAAAGACAAAATGCGACGCCAATGCCTCACCATAACTCCGGACGTGCTTCAAGTGCTGTTCACAGCATTATTCCTCGACTACAGCTATTGTTGAGGAATGATGGTGGACATATTGAGCATTTCCTGTAAAGAACATCATCTTTGCTTTGTCTTACTTTATTATGCTAATTATTGCTAATCTGATCAGATGAAGCACCATCTGTCGGACATTTTTTGAACTTTTGCATTTTTTTTTATTCTAATAAAACCCCATGTCATTACAAGCATGTGTGTCAATTTGTACCTCTCTATCTACATTATTCAGTGATTTATTCATTTTTCAAATTTATACTGACTTTTTGATCACCCGGTATATTTCTTCATCTATGTCTTTGTTTATATCAGATATATACTATTCATGAAGAAATTGGTCAATTATTTACTATGTTTAGAAATCACAGAGACATTGGGCCACTGACTTATTTCTGTTCTGTTCTTTCGACGTATGTTTCTTTAATTTGTTTATGTATCTAATAATGTGTGTTAGAGCGTTTTTACGGTCCAGTCGCAGGAATATATATTTAATTTCAAGTTATTTAAATGTAACTCCAGTATTTTGTAGGTGTTTCATTATGTTCGTGTGGGTGCGTTGGATTGAAGACATGAAGCGAGCGCTCTAGCCAATCACAGCGCTCGTGAATGGGGAGACTGGACAGAAGCGAGTTCAGGAGAGAGTACAGGACGGTACGGGACAGGACACGGACAGTGCTGGACGCGAAGGCGCGATGGGAGTCGGCGGAGAGACTTGGAGAGTGTGGAGCGGTTTGCGCGTGGTCGCCGAGGATAGAAATATTTCGGAGTGCCTACCTGTCCTCTTGTGTGATTTCCGTAGCTTCTGCAGTGAAGTCGTGGCATGCGTTCAGAAGTGAATACCTTGCGAGCTATGTTGTTGTTCATAACTAATTACATGCAGTAGGAGTCTATTGTTTCCCTGTTATTCAGCTTATATTTTATTTAATTGCTGGACCATCGACACCAATAAGTGTTTTGCAGAAGTATACCGCATTCTCAAAAGTACCTCTACTATCGTACTCATCATTTAAAGTCGTTAAGATAGTACCTGCAGATTTCATTTAATTGCGATCTTTCATTTATAATTTATGTGGTATATTCATAATCGAAATTACCGAGTGATAGAAACCTTCGACCATTCGATTCATCTGTGTATTCTTATCGTATACTGTAGACTCAGCAGTATTGGGCCTGTAATGCTGAAACTACGTATCCCAGCTCCGAGACAACGAAACCAGCCAGAACGTTTAATACTGCAACGTTGAGTCGGCGGGTACGTAGTTGAGGACCACCACCTCATCATCTCACATTTT
Source organism: Schistocerca piceifrons (assembly GCF_021461385.2). Taxonomy (NCBI): domain Eukaryota; kingdom Metazoa; phylum Arthropoda; class Insecta; order Orthoptera; family Acrididae; genus Schistocerca; species Schistocerca piceifrons. Next base: position 912,688,126 of record NC_060140.1, on the reverse strand, counting down.
CTGTTGTGAAAACCCGCAGTGTGCAGCATAAAACGTGATTCACCTCAAAAGCCCACCTGTCACCACTTAATGGAGTTTCAGTAGCGGCACTGGCGTTTAAGTTCCAGCCTTAGTCACTGACAAACAGCAGTGAACATGGGTGAGTCAACCAGGCGCCTCCTGGGGAGGGCCACGCGCTGCAACTTTCGCTGAACACTCGTTGAGGAACCTCTTTTGATAGTACCTTGATTCGTCTGGGTGGTCAGGTGCTCAACAGTTGCACGGTGGTCCCCCCCCCCCCCCCCTACCCCGCACACATCTACGCTGCCGTCGTTCACACCCTATCATCTATCGCCCGTGATGCATCGTATACTTTAACCACGTGTAACTTCCCATTTTTATATTGATTCTTGGTTAATGAATGAAGCTCAGGCTCCGGCTAGCTTGCGGTAGAATGTTTGGGAGGAAAGTCACGAAAGAGATATTTACGCTGAGCGTGTGTTGTACCGGCTTCCTCAGATAAATATTTGCTCCCCGACGTGTACGAGCCTAGCTACACGTAAATGCATACAAACTGAGATTATTGCCCTAATCATGATTACAGTCTATATACATCCAGAGTTTATCTATGAAAGTTTACAGTTGGCGTGAGCTAAATAGTCTGAATCAGTACGATACCTTTTTAGAGCGCCAAAGAGTATCTATGAATGCTACGCTCTGTTGATAATCTATGTTGTCGCACAGATAAATGTTTCATGAGCTCGTAATATTAAATGGTTTGAAAGACATGTCAAACAATGTAAATTCACTTTATGTTGGTTTATTCTAGTCTGTGCACATGCCATCATTCTCTTCATTCTCTTAAAGAAGTTACTTATCTTTCAGATGAGGCTACGGCCTTACCGCAGTGGATGCACCGGTTCCCGTCAAATCACCGAAGTTAAGTGCCGTCGGGCATGGCCGGCATTTGGGTGGGTGACCACCCGCGACGCCATGCACTGTTGCAATTTTTCGGGGTGTACTCAGCCTCGTGATGCCAATTAAGGATCTACTCGACCGAATACTAGCGGCTCCAGGCAAATAAAACCATGTGATTCTTCAATTTCTCCAGGCGTATTTCATGACGGAATAAATCTCGGGTGAAGAACCTGGTATGAGTGTGCATAGGATACAATATTTCGGCAATCGACCACGTTGCCATTACATCAGCGCACCTGATGATGGCAACGTGCGCGATTGCCGAAATATTGTGTCCTATGTACATTCATACCAAGCTGTTCACCCGAGATTTATTTTGTCAAAGAAAACCATCATAACGACCGGAAGAGCGGCGTGCTGACCACACGCCCCTCCTATCCGATCCTCATCTGAGGATGAAACGGCGGTCGGATGGTCCCGATGGGCCACTTGTGGCCTGACAACGGAGTGGTTATTATTATTTTCTTTCAGATGGGAGGAATTAGTTACGTAAATTCAGCCAAAGAGTATACAGCAAGATCCAGATCAGGCTATTTACTTTAACGCTGTTTAGGTATATTCCTCACAGTTTACACTATTCATCACTTCCTATCATTTGAACTATTACCTGTCTATCGCATAGAGTCTACGTTCAGTCTTTCGTTGATAATAATCAAATGAAGACAATACATTCGGTTATTTTCCTAGCTTGAATTACTTCAAAGATATTTTCAAAGTTGCTGATTTACCTCTTTCAGTTTTGAATCATTTCTAGCAGATCGCAAATCTTTAAAATGTAGCAAACCACCTCGTATTGCCTACCAATATCACGTATGTGCGCACAAGTTCAGTTACGACACGACAAGGCAAGCGCCAGAAGCACATTAACAATGCAGAACTTTAGCTTCTGTATTTCGTAGTCTCCTCAAAGAGTACTCATAAGGAATATTCTTTGAGGTCACTTGTTATACTCCGTGACCAACAAGTCTACTACCTTGAAGTCTACTATTATTTTATATTGAAACTAATGGATTCTATTTCTTTTTTATCCTTTTTCAAAACATTAATTTACTTTGCTACCAAGATTCCTTTCTATTTCTAGTTACATTACAGTCTACTTGCTACTAGTCATCCAGTGTTAGTGCAGAGGGACTTTGTTTTTCTTTTTATGAATCTTGGGCTTAGTGCTTGTATTGGGGTGTGAGAACTAGATTTATATTTTCATTTTTGCGTCCAAAGGTTAGCGGCGTTACACACGGTAGCAAGCGAACAGTTTACAAGCAGCCGTTTCACATATGCTTCCATCTTCGGCTCGGAAGCCAATGATCATGGCCCGCATCTCGTGGTCGTGCGGTAGCGTTCTCGCTTCCCACGCCCAGGTTCCCGGGTTCGATTCCCGGCGGGGTCAGGGATTTTGTCTGCCTCGTGATGGCTGGGTGTTGTGTGCTGTCCTTAGGTTAGTTAGGTTTAAGTAGTTCTAAGTTTTAGGGGACTGATGACCATAGATGTTAAGTCCCATAGTGCTCAGAGCCATTTGAACCAATGATCATGCCATTTTTGGACGTCAATAAATCGCTCCGTTTCTGCATTACGACAACGACTGCACTGTTTCTGCGTCCCCCCGACACATATTCACTCCACTGCTAGTTCTGCCACCTGCTGACTGTGAGTGTCTGTTGCACGTTGACGTCGAACAAAGGCGATGGTCACATTAATATGACTGGATCGTGTAGGAACAACCTTAAAACACGCATGATTAGCTGTTCAGAGAGGTCTGAAGGGGTTTCACAACATAATACTATTTGTAGGATTAACAGTGGCCACGCTGAGATTTATTGGAAGAATCTTAAAGACACCATGCAATTCATCCACGAAAACAGCGGCTTACGAAATACTTGTTCGACCGGTTCTCGAATGTGTCTCGTCGGCTCCAAAAAAAGAGCGATGCTTTTCGTCACGGGTTCGGTTATTAGGTGGAGATACTCAACAAACTTCATTGGCAGACACTACAAGACACGTACTGTGCATGCAGAAGAGAGCGTATATTCCAAAAAGATTCGGGTAACATATTGCTTCCTCCCACAAACGATTCGCGAAATTTCCACGGCGACGGTATCTGGAAAATCAGAGCTGATACGATGGTTTATCGGCAGTCATTCTTACCGCACACCATTCGCGAATTCAAGTGAAAAGGGGCGAAATGACAGTTGTAATAGCAGCCACCACCACACACGGTAAGTTGGCTTGCGGAGTATAGATGCGGATGTAGATACAGTTGTAGATTTACATTGAGGGTCAGCTGCCAGTCAATCCACCTGTCGTTGTCATTTCCCTGCATTTAGTAACAACTTCTTATCCACGTGACTAGCCTTTGTACAAATGTAAGATCTGAGAATAGTCCCAGAAAGCCATAAACGTTGTCTGTCAGGTCAGTTTGATTGTATCTGAAAGTAACGGTGTATTAGAACTTATATGCTGTCAAGGATTTACACGGAGAATTTGTAGTTTCAATTCTTCTCGGAAATTCAAGCATTCAAGGCCAGAAGCCTGAAGGTAGCAGCAAGTAACGTTGACGAAAATTCTTGCAAAACCAACTCCGCTGCTAATCCGAGAAAAGTGTTAGTTATTTATCACATTTCACTGACGTGCACTACACTAATTTTCCTTGTCATGTTGTTCTTTCCATCAGTAGCAAAGAAGCGAGCCAATTTGTTAGCAACTCTTCAGCCCACCCATGTATCTGTACCGCAATCCCCTAAGTACGTATATCGTTTAGTTCACGAAAGGGTTTTTGTTTAATTCAGAAAATCGTGTCGCAGTGATTAGAAGCTGTACGCTTCTTCTTTTCCTCTTCCTTTTCCCGTCAAAATATCCTCCAACATCTACATTAGAACCTTCCATGGCTGGGTCGAGTGTCATCTTACTTGTGCCATCGGCTTTGGCTAGTAGGCGCATCGTATTTGTAGGAAAAAGAAGTAAGAGGATTGTCATTGTTGGGTGGGAGACCTCGTAGGAATTCTTGAGCCACCTAAGTGGAATGGCGTTTCTTCCTCGCGCACAACGGCGTCTTCCGTCGCTTGAGTGTGAATGTTGTGTCTTAAGCTCATCTGGTCAGGTACGTTTGCAAATTGATGTTCAGGCTTTGCTACTATTAGATCCATCGTTTACACAGACACGAAGCTTTTCTTTCCAGAATATTATTTCGCTTAACTGATGCTTAAAATCAAGTTAAGGTTACTTGTGGGGCTTAAATATTATATTGGTACCAAGGCTATCAGTCTGTTTAGGATTGGGTCTCGTCAATTACTTTTTGCGGTGTCGGTCAGTTAGGTTTCTGATTTTCGAAATGCCCTGCATTCGATTAGTCATTTATGATTTTCGAGAGATGGCATGTTCGACATTAAAATTAAATGTGTGGTTCTGCCACATTCAAGATGAATTTGTGATCGTTTGCATATGTAACTTATACTGTAATTTTTCTGTACCTAAAGGTATTATTCCAATTTGTAATATCAGATATTTAATTGGAACATTAGCAATAATAATATCAAAGTTCAAAATACATTTGTATATCTATTTTGAAAATAAACATTTTAATGTACAAAATATGTTTTGTTTTATAGCCACCCTTTGCGAACACATGTCTTTTTACATGGATAGTCGTAATATGGAGCAAATAGAAAGAATTATATGTGACGGTAATTAGCGAGTAGCTGGAAGAAAAGAGAGGGATGAAATGAAAACTTGCCTTTTACGAAAAATCAGACAAATCGTCAATTCCTTCTCAAACATTCAAACAGTTTGTAGTATTTTACTTTAAGTTAAAACTCGGAGACCTGGATGGCAGCTGGCTATGGCAACGAATACCCGTCTGCATCGAGAAAACAGAGAATACAAAACTATTTATAATTCATGATGGTATGTTCTGTCTTTGCAACTAAATCAAAGACAGTTTGTTTTTTGAGTTATGCGTTTCGCTTCTTTTATGTATGAAGCACCTTCAGTGGCGGTTTCCAATATTTCCATCGCATTTGCGTGGTCCTAGAGACATGCTTACTCAGTCCCCATACTCCACATGGCCGATTTCCGGCGTTTTTTCATCCACCTTTATTACAACACTTCACTTGCACTTTCCGTTATGTGCTGCACACAAGTTTACACATAACAAAAAGTGCAAGTCAACTGTTGTGGTAAGTGTGTTGATCACACGTGCAACGCATAACGGAAATTGCAAATGAAATATTGCAACAAATTTGGGTGAAAAATGCCACAACTTGGACAGAGTAAATACATTTCTAGCAACGCACACATGGACTAGCAACACTGGAAATCTCCACTGAAGATGCTTCATAACTAAAAGAAGCAAAAGGCGTAAGTTAAAAATCTGCCTTTCGTGTAGATGCAAGGGCGTAACATGCCTCGGTGAATTTTAAAGCAACTCAGCAACGACGGAAAATGGAAAAAAATGACAATTAGTTGTAATGATTGCACTCAAACATAGTGTAGAAGATGCAAATATAATTCAGTATTATTTAATATAGGATGGGAAAAGTAAAAATTTCCCAAAACTAATCATGGTTAACGAACAGGAAATACTGGAAATCGTGGCTTCGATGCACCAGTCGGTTGTTTATGAATGTGAGTCTTCCAGGTGCTCTGTGCTGAGTCTCATTGCGTTTAAGTGACTGGGTAGAGCAGACATGTTTAGCGACCAGTTGAAAGCAACACAAAGCGGTGCTCTCAATAAAACAGCACTTGTTCATCTAGTGTCATACAAAGCACAATTCGTGGGAGGATGTGCAAAACTATTTACACAAGAGTTTAAGACTGGAAGTGTTTTGAAAAAACCTACAGCATGGTCTGCAACTCAGAAATTGGTGGAAAAATTGAGCGAAAAATGTAGCGAGTGAAGGGAAGCCTGGAACAAAGTCGCACAATATATCAGTGCTGTTTATCTGTGGAAGTGGAAATTAAGAGATCAGCTTGTCGAAAAGTTGTCAAAAAGGCCCTGCACCTGTATCTTAACAAATGTATTGCTGCGGATGATTAAGGTGTCCAGATGAACTTCCTGGTATTGAATGGTTCAAATGGCTCTGAGCTCTATGGGACTCAACTGCTGAGGTCATCAGTCCCCTAGAACTTAGAACTACTTAAACCTAACTAACCTAAGGACATCACAAACATCCATGCCCGAGGCAGGATTCGAACCTGCGACCGTAGCGGTCTTGCGGTTCCAGACTAAAGCGCCTTTAACCGCACGGCCACTTCGGCCGGCCCTGGTATTGAGTTCTGCAGATGGTTTCTGAGTGAGGTGGAATGAGGACTTTTGAATCCTCAGTTTTTCATTTGTTCAGGTGAAGCCTGCATCAGCCGTGGTATAAACTCAAGGTTGGCGTTTGGTGCACAATATCTAATACCCGCATCGTAACACTATTCGTTGACCATACTCTTAATACTAACCTGTATGTTCAGAAATTGTTTAATCTGTATGCGGATCAACTCACAGAAGATGAACAACACACACCACCTTGATAACCATGTCACAAGTGCATCAGGTGTTCAATGAGAAGAGGGCAATCAGCATAAACAGTGCAATCTACATCTACATCTACATCTACATTGATACTCCGCAAGCCACCCAAGGGTGTGTGGCGGAGGGCACTTTACGTGCCACTGTCATTACCTCCCTTTCCTGTTCCAGTCGCGTATGGTTCGCGGGAAGAACGACTGTCTGAAAGCCTCCGTGCGCGCTCTAATCTCTCTAATTTTACATTCGTGATCTCCTCGGGAAGTATAAGTAGGGGGAAGCAATATATTCGATACCTCATCCAGAAACGCACCCTCTCGAAACCTGGCGAGCAAGCTACACCGCGATGCAGAGCGCCTCTCTTGCAGAGTCTGCCACTTGAGCTTATTAAACATCTCCGTAACGCTATCACGGTTACCAAATAACCCAGTGACGAAACGCGCCGCTCTTCTTTGGATCTTCTCTATCTCCTCCGTCAACCCGACCTGGTACGGATCCCACACTGATGAGCAATACTCAAGTATAGGTCGAACGAGTGTTTTGTAAGCCACCTCCTTTGTTGATGGACTACATTTTCTAAGCACTCTCCCAATGAATCTCAACCTGGTACCCGCCTTACCAACAATTAGTTTTATATGATCATTCCACTTCAAATCGTTCCGTACGCATACTCCCAGATATTTTACAGAAGTAACTGCTACCAGTGTTTGTTCCGCTATCATATAATCATACAATAAATGATCCTTCTTTCTATGTATTCGCAATACATTACATTTGTCTATGTTAAGGGTCAGTTGCCACTCCCTGCACCAAGTGCCTATCCGCTGCAGATCTTCCTGTATTTCGCTACAATTTTCTAATGCAGCAACTTCTCTGTATACTACAGCATCATCCGCGAAAGCCGCATGGAACTTCCGACACTATCTACTAAGTCATTTATATATATTGTGAAAAGCAATGGTCCCATAACACTCCCCTGTGGCACGCCAGAGGTTACTTTAACGTCTGTAGACGTCTCTCCATTGATAACAACATGCTGTGTTCTGTTTGCTAAAAACTCTTCAATCCAGCCACACAGCTGGTCTGATATTCCGTAGGCTCTTACTTTGTTTATCAGGCGACAGTGCGGAACTGTATCGAACGCCTTCCGGAAGTCAAGAAAAATAGCATCTACCTGGGAGCCTGTATCTAATATTTTCTGGGTCTCATGAACAAATAAGGCGAGTTGGGTCTCACACGATCGCTGTTTCCGGAATCCATGTTGATTCCTACATAGTAGATTCTGGGTTTCCAGAAATGACATGATACGCGAGCAAAAAACATGTTCTAAAATTCTACAAGAGATCGACGTAAGAGATATAGGTCTATAGTTTTGCGCATCTGCTCGACGACCCTTCTTGAAGACTGGGACTATCTGTGCTCTTTTCCAATCATTTGGAACCCTCCGTTCCTCTAGAGACTTGCGGTACACGGCTGTTAGAAGGGGGGCAAGTTCTTTCGCGTACTCTGTGTAGAATCGAATTGGTATCCCGTCAGGTCCAGTGGACTTTCCTCTATTGAGTGATTCCAGTTGCTTTTCTATTCCTTGGACACTTATTTCGATGTCAGCCATTTTTTCGTTTGTGCGAGGATTTAGAGAAGGAACTGCAGTGCGGTCTTCCTCTGTGAAACAGCTTTGGAAAAAGGTGTTTAGTATTTCAGCTTTACGCGTGTCATCCTCTGTTTCAATGCCATCATCATCCCGTAGTGTCTGGATATGCTGTTTCGAGCCACTTACTGATTTAACGTACGACCAGAACTTCCTAGGATTTTCTGTCAAGTCGGTACATAGAATTTTACTTTCGAATTCAATGAACGCTTCACGCATAGCCCTCCTTACGCTAACTTTGACATCGTTTAGCTTCTGTTTGTCTGAGAGGTTTTGGCTGCGTTTAAACTTGGAGTGGAGCTCTCTTTGCTTTCGCAGTAGTTTCCTAACATTGTTGTTGTACCACGGTGGGTTTTTCCCGTCCCTCACAGTTTTACTCGGCACGTACCTGTCTAAAACGCATTTTACGATTGCCTTGAACTTTTTCCATAAACACTCAACATTGTCAGTGTCGGAACAGAAATTTTCGTTTTGATCTGTTAGGTAGTCTGAAATCTGCCTTCTATTACTCTTGCTAAACAGATAAACCTTCCTCCCTTTTTTTATATTCCTATTAACTTCCATATTCAGGGATGCTGCAACGGCCTTATGATCACTGATTCCCTGTTCTGTACATACAGATTCGAAAAGTTCGGGTCTGTTTGTTATCAGTAGGTCCAATATGTTATCTCCACGAGTCGGTTCTCTGTTTAATTGCTCGAGGTAATTTTCGGGTAGTGCACTCAGTATAATGTCACTCGATGCTCTGTCCCTACCACCCGTCCTAAACATCTGAGTGTCCCAGTCTATATCTGGTAAATTGAAATCTCCACCTAAGACTATAACATGCTGAGAAAATTTATGTGAAATGTATTCCAAATTTTCTCTCAGTTGTTCTGCCACTAATGCTCGTGGCCGCCTCGATTGCTGATCCCTCCCCCTGGAATTTTTACCTACTGGGAGATTGAACGGCCAGGTATAGTCAAAGTGTCCTCACACAATGGAAGAGGTACAGCATAACACAAAAAACGCTATTGTTTCTATGTCCCAGGTACAACTTTTAGGTTGTCCTCACAGTTTGATAAATCGCGTGCAGCGCGGCATCGAAATCAAAGGCGTCCGTTTCTAGCATCGCTGTGACGAACATTAAGAGGGTCAATCTAGCTCCTGTCTTCTTGTAATATATTGCGGGCAAGTTCTATTTTGCCCAGGTTACGCCTAGAACGAGTAAGTTACAATACCACTCGAAGAGAAACATGTCAGGACACTGCTTTCTTGCCACCTGTACATTACTGACAATTAAAATTTCTACACCAAGAAGAAATGCAGGTGATAAACGGCTATTCATTGGACAAATATATTATACTAGAACTGACATGTGGTTACATTTTCACGCAATTTGGGTGCATAGATCCTGAGATATCAGGACCCAGAACAACCACCTCTGGCAGTAACAGCGGTCTGGTACGCCTGAGCGTTGCGTCAAACAGAGCTTGGATGGCGTGTACAGGTACAGCTGCCCATGCAGCTTCAACACGATACCACAGTTCGTCAAGAGTAGTGACTGGCGTATTGTGACGAGCCAGTTGCTCGGACACCATTGACCAGACGTTTTCAATTGGTGAGGGGAGAATGTGCTGGCCAGGGCAGCAGTCGAACATTTTCTGTATCCAGAAAGGCCCGTACAGGACGTGCAACATGCGGTCGTGCATTATCCTGCTCTAATGTAGGGCTTCGCAGGGATCGAATGAAGGGTAGAGGCACGGGTCGTAACACATCTGAAATGTAACGGCCACTTTTCAAAATGCCGTCAATGCGAACAAGAGGTGACCGAGACGTGTAACCACTGGCACCCCACACCATCACTACGGTTAATACGCCAGTATGGCGATGACGAATACACGTTTCCAATGTGCGTTCACCGCGATGTCGCCAAACACGGATGGGACCAACATGATGCTGTAAACAGAACCTGGATTCATCCGAAAAAATTACGTTTTGCCATTCGTGCACCCAGGTTCATCGTCGAGTACACCGTCGCAGGCGCTCCTTTCTGTGGTGCAGCGTCAAGGGTAACCGCAGCCATGTCTCCTAGATGATAGTTCATGCTGCTGCAAACGTCATCGAACTGTTCGTGCAGATGGTTGTTTGTCTTGCAAACGTCTCCATCTGTTGACTCAGGTATCGAGACGAGCAGCAATGTCGCGATACGATAAACCGCAATCGCGGCAGGCTACAATCCTACCTTTATCGAAGTCGGAAACGTGATGGTACACATTCTCCTCCTTACACGAGGCATCACAACAACGTTTCACCAGGCAAAGCCGTTCAACTGCTGTTTGTGTATGAGAATTCGGTTGGAAACTTTCCTAATGTCAGCACGTTGTAGGTGTCGCCACCGGCGCCAACCTTGTGTGAATGCTCTGAAAAGCTAATTATTTGCATATCACAGCATCTTCTTCCTGTCGGTTAAATATCGCCTCTGTAGCACGTCATCTTCGTGTTGCAGCAATTTTAATGGCCAGTAGTGTATAGAGATATTAGAAAAACACGTTGTGCCAGAGCTAATTTGGACAGTGAATTTTTGACGGAATGATATCAAAACATCAATATTGGATTAATGCAGACAAAGAAGTTAACGTGTCCCAAGCGGTCGACTGAAGGGCAGTATTGACACATAAGCAGTGGGGCGAGCCTATCGGCGACACGAGATTCCCGGCCGGTCTGCTGAGCCGCGGAGCGCGTCCTCCACACTCCGCAGGCGGCCGAGAGGCCGGTGCCCACGCGCCACCTTGAAGAAGCCGAGGAGGTCACGCCAATGAGGACAGTAGGGTCCTTTCCGAAAGCTCCACACCTCCTCAGCGCTGGCGACGGAAAAAAAATTAAGTGAACCGTTTAAAAAATTTGTCACTGCCAGGGAACATGACCCTAATACCGTGTAATATCGCTGCCAGTCTGGACAATGACCTCGTTTCGACGATGATGAGGATCCACATGTTTACCGAAATTGCCATTATCCAACTGAACCACTCATTGACGGTTAGATCCTGCATAGCTGTCAAACTGCAGGAATCGCTACGTTTCAACCACTGTTCCAAATAATACCATACATTTTATACGGTTCATAGATCGGGTGGTTTAGCGGGCCTGTCGATGTGCCATAGGATTTTACTGTTGTGGGAATAGTGATATCTTTTATGCTGCCAATTGGTTCATAGCTGTTCTTTATCCAAAATTTACATCCTTCGACATAGTAAACCTGTACACCAACATACCTGTAACAGAAACACTCCAAATAATCAAAGACAACTTATTGTATCATAAAAGCTAAGTAACATAGAAATCTATGAACTGATGGATTTGCTTGAATTAGTGTTGTCTCACAATTACTTTTCCTTTAATAACAAAATCTATATTCAGAAAGACGATTTAGTAATGGGTAGTAGTTTAGCTGATCTACTAGCTGACATCTATATTAATGATCTGGAATACAAAATTCTTTAAAGATAATCCAATGCAAAAAGACATAGTCATTTATTACAAACGCTACGTTGATGACACATTGATACTATACAATGGAACAACAACTGAAATAGAAAACTTAGCCACTAAACTAAATAATACACATCACAAAATACAGTTTACTGTTGAACACCAAAGACAACAGGGAATTAACTTTCTTGACTCAAACATAACATGTCACAACACCAAACACAAATTCAAAATTTACAGGAAACCCACCACAACAGATGTTGTTATAAATAATATATAATGCCACCCAAATCAGCATAAATTAGCACTTTTCAGATCAGCACTCAACTGTGTAAACAAAATTCATGCTGAACCTGGCGTAAAAACCAAGGAACTAAACATTTTAAAAACAATAGCCCACAATAATGCTTATGACCCAACCATAGTTGACAAATTAGATGCAAAAATGAAAACTAAGCAAAAACCATCAACAAACCTTTCCTCAGCACCAGAAGAAACTGAATATGTCTGTATGACTTTCCTTGATAATGGATCATATCAACTTGCAAAACTATTTAAACCACACAAAGTCAAAATCAGTTTCCACACAAACAACAAAATACAAAACAAAATAATTCACAGCAAAAAAACAACCAGCCCACTACATAACAAATCAGGTGTATACAAATTAACTTGTGACAGTGACAGCTGTTGCTGCTACTACATAGGACACACAGGAAGAAATTTTGAAACCCAATACCTGACGCACTCTGTTTAAAATATTTAAATAAATCCACTTTTGCAGCCCATCTAGTCCAAAATAGTCATTCTATCACAGATATAAAAACCAACCTCCACGTTTACACACTGTAGACAAAGGAATAAAAATGGACCTCTTGGAACAATTAGAAATTTTCATTCATAACAATGAAACACCCCAAACCATCTTAAATGAACAAATTGATTAAGCAAAGAACCCATTCTTCCAAAATTTTAAAGCGTCCTTAAATTTGAAAAACTACTGTACTCATTCACTCCCATACCCATTCCCCACCTTGCTCATACCACACCTAAACACCATCCTCTCGATCTCTTTTTTTTTATTACGCACACACACACACACACACACACACACACACACACACACACAGACTGTCTCTCTCTCTCTCCCACTCTCCCTCCCTTCCCCACCCCCCATACCTCCCTCCCCCTTCCCTCCCCTCCCCATATACATACTCTCCTGTTTATTGAGCAATCAGAAACATGTCAAACATAATTTCACTATCAGAAACATTGTCCTAAACATTTTATTGTAGATTTTGTAAATAGCATAAGAAAATTTTACAATGTAAAAACATAATAATAATCTTTATATAAAGAAAGTAATGTAATAAATATATATTTTATTACGAATGCAACACAAAACGAAAAATGAACAAAGAAAAGCTCTGCCACCACAAAACTCTTTGGAGACAACAACAGCCATACGCTTTGGTTTGTTTATATTTTGTAAAGTATGTAGGAGTCACCATCAGTGGAAAAGTGCCTGTTCCACTTGATTTTTAACGATACTGGTAAGCAAACATTATGTTTTCCAGAGCAATGCCTGCCACAAGAATAAAAACAGTGAATAATATCATCAAATTAATCTTACTATCGTAATATTCTCTCCATATGCAGTGCTCACTTTTTCGTCTCTGTATTTGCCACAGCTGCACGATCCCCACAATACTCCAAACTAAATTTTATCATCTGATGATGACTCACCAGGCGATTAGAAACCGATCATGAATAAATAAAAATTGAAGAAAAAACGGCGGTTGGTTGCAGTAATTCCTGAAGCTCTACATACATTTGACGCTTAAGGGTCACATTGAACCGTCGGTGCAATCGACCACTTGAATCATTTGAAAAGAAGCAACGTCACGACACCTAGGACCATACTACACTCCTCTTCCAGTGTCCACTTTACATGTTGTTTGGTCTACTGAACACCTGCATCTTTAGGTGCCACTGTGGGCAGTGGCCTTTTGTGAGGCATTGGACTCTAACTGTCTACGGCAAGAAGCTCCCTTCGCAATATTCTCTTGCAAATTGGTTGAGATAGACACTCATGCATTAACCGTTCGGATTTTAATCCGATTCTCATTTATAAGGAGTAACATTCACATCCAGTCCCTGTCATTTTGGATTTTTTTTCCGATCTCTATTCTGAAACTGCGTAGCTTTGCGACGAGTAGCACACCATTGCTTGAAGACGTGTTGGACAGTCGGAAGTACCACATCAACAAACTGAGCAACTTCATTCACAGTGTGGACAAAGACAAGTTCAAATACTAAAGCTCTTTTGTGGCATTCTGTCATTTCTCGATATGGATGCATCGTATTGCAACTGATTCCATACAGTCGACTGGTAGGTATAAATTACCACACAGCCAACGCTTATATCAGCGATGTATGGTTACATGACCGTGCAGTAACAGGTCTACATCATTTACTGCGCTCCGAGGGGACCATACTGCTCTATTAAGGCGGTGACTAACTTACCCATTTTTAATGGCTAAGAAAACAGCAAACTTAAATACAATTCTCAATTCTCGGAAAACATCAGTTTCTTAAGAGCTGTAAATCAACTATATCTACATCTACATAGATTCTCCGCAAGCCACCGTACGGTGCGTGGCAGAGGGCACCTTGTACCACTAGTAGTCATTTCCTTTCCTTTTCCACTCGCAAATAGAGCGAGGAAAAAACGATTGTCTCTATGCCTCCGTATGAGCCCTAAATTCTACAAGCTTATCTTCGTGGTCCTTACGCGCAATGTATGTTGGTGGCAGCAGAATTCTTCGGCAGCAGCTTCAAATGCCGGTCCTCTAAACTTTCTCAGTGTTGTTTCTCGAAACGAACTTCGTCTTCAGACCACGGGTTCCCATTGGAGTTCCCGAAGCACCTCCGTAACACTTACGTATTGTTAGAACCTACCAGTAACAAATCTTGCAGCTCTCCTCTAAATTGCTTCGATGTCTTCCTTCAATCCGACCAGTTACGGATCCCATACGCTCGAGCAGTGCTCAAGTATAGGTCGCACCACCGTCCTGTATGCGGTCTCCTTTACAGGTGAACCACTCTTTCCTAAAATTCTCCAAATAAACCGAAGTCGAACATTCGCCTTCCCTACCGCAGTTCTCCTATGCTTGTTCCATTTCATATCGCTTTGCATCGTTAGGCCCAGATTCTTAAACGACTTGACTGTCTCTAGCAGGACACTGGTAATACTGTATCCGAATATCACAGGTTTAATCTTCCTACTCATCCGCATTACCTTACATTTTTCCACATTTACTGGTAGCTGCTATTCGTCATACCAACTAGCAATTTTGTCTAAGTCGTCTTGCATCTTCCTACAGTCACTCAACTTTCATGCCTGACCCTGCACCGCATCATCAGGCTCAAACAACTGCAGACTGCTGCCCACCTCGTCCACCAAATGAAGGGCTTATTTCAATAGTGTTACAAGTTCATTTTTGTTCATATTGAGATACAGAGTCCTAAAGTTAAATTAGCGCTGGAAAATCTGCAGTCGAGATACCAGAAATATTCAAGCATATGGCTTCTTGCTAGAGATGAACCTTTCTTTCTGTTTGTTTGGCTCATTAATTTCAGAAGCATTATAGACAGAAAAGTGGACGTAATGGACTTGTACCACTATTGAAATAAGCCCTTCAAATCATGTATGTACAAACAGAATAACAGTGGTCGTATGACACTTCCCTGGGGCTCTCCTGATGAAACCCTTGTCTCTGATGAACACTTGCCGTCGAGGACAACATACTGGGTTCTATTACTTAAGAAGTCTTCGAGCCACTCACATATCTGTGAACTTATTCCATATGCTCGTGCCTTCGTTGCAGCCTGCAATGAGGCACCGTGTCACATGGTATCCTGAAATATAGACATATGGAATCTGCCTGTTGCCTTCATCAATGGTTCTCAGTATATGAAGCGAGAAAACGGCAAGCTGAGTTTCGCACGAACGATGCCTTCTAAAATCATGCTGATTTCTTGGACATAAGGCCGTCAGTCTCAAGAAAGTTTATTACATTCGAACTGAGAATATGTTCAAGGATTCTGCAGCAAACCAAAGTTAGGGATATTGGTCTGTAATTTTTCAAATCCATTACTGTATCTTTCTTATATATTTGAATCACCTGCTCGTCTTTCCAGTCGCCTGGGACTTTGTGCTGGGTGGGATGTTCACCGTAGGTAAGGTGTCAAGCCGTAGAGTTCTCCCTGTAAAATTTAATTGGGACTCCATCCGGACCTGGTGATTTACTTGCTTTCTATGTCAGTGATGCTTACGACAATGTCGTCCTTACGGAGTCCGCCCGAAGGTCAAATGATGGTATGTTTGTAAGAGTCTTCTGTATAAACGATTTCTTGAAAGTGAAATTTAAGACTTAGGTTTTCGTTTTATTGTCTTCAACTGCCGCACCAGACTGGACAACAACGGACTGAATGGAAACCTTAGAACCGCTTAGTGACCAGAATTTTCTCAGTTTCTCTGCCAGAGTTTTTGCTAAGATGTGGCGGTGGTAGTTGTATGCTTCGCTCAAAGATCTTTTCACATACCAATGAATCTCTACTAACCTTTGCTTGTCATTCATGCGTTCTCTCTTGAACCGAGAGTGCAACAGCCTCTGCTTCCTCATCCTCTTCCGAAATTCATTAGTAGTCTGTGGCGGGTTTTTCCATCATTTATCCACTTACTAGGCACATAACTATCCACACTACGATTTACAGTCTGTTTAATCTGTGTCCATAATTCCTCTACGTACATCTTACTGGAACTAAGTGGTGGCAGTTCATTGTCTAAGTGAGATACTAACACCTGCATATTTGCTCTGTCTAGCAGAAACACTCTCCTAGCCCCCTTGACTGATTTATTAACCTTCGAATCCATAGTTGCTGTAATAACATTATGATCGCTAATCCCCGTTTCTGTACTGATATTGTCGACAATGTCTGGCCTACTAGTAGCTACAAGATATAAGATATTTCCATTGTTTGTGGGCTGCCGAGCTAGCTTGTCAAGACAGTTTTCAGAAAACGTGTTCAGAAGTTATTTGAAAGTTGTATACGGCAGGAGAAACTCAGATCTCACAGTGTTCAGAAGCATCTCTCATGACTGTCTGTCTGTAACTGGCAATGAATCCATAGACATCCCAGTCTACACTTGGAAGATTAAAAGCTGCTTCCAACTAGTATTGCAAAACTGTCACAGCAGAATTGAGTGGCTGGTAGAAACATCCAACAATTAACTGGGTTTCACCTAAACCTGTCGTACGCGACCAGATAACTTCACTGCCACACTAAGCTTCGATTTCTATAGAGACAATATTTTCGCCAAGTGCAAGGAACTGGACCAATCGAGTCAAGTATTACTCAGAACTATAGACAGAAAAAACATGGCAGTACCCAGTTAGGTAAGCAGACGGAAACAATTCACAACTAAAATTTTCTATGATACATCACTAATTGAAATGAAAAGATAGCCCATGATAAGGATGTTATTATTCAGTCGAATTCTCGATATCCTAGCTCATATTCATGGTGATTTTCAGGAAGCACTGAAATTCAGTGACAGTATGAATTCGGTTATCAAACAAATGGCAACACAATGTGCTGAGTATTTGTAACATATTGAAATTGTGTAGAACTTAAACTTAATTCCTCAAAAGCTAGGTAACATATCGAGCAGCTGCCAGGTATTCAACTTCCTCCCAGCTCATGTCCACGCAATGAAGATCCTTTGCAAAAGTTCTTCTCCAGGTGTTAAGACGTCTTCCTCTACATCTGTATCCATCCGTTGGTTTCCACAACAGTGCTGATTTGGGGATTCTTTTGCCTTTCACGCGTATAACATGCCCAGCAAGCTTCGGCCCTCTTCCAGCAACGATCTTGGTACAGGTTGCATATATCACTTCTCCTCAGCGATTCGTTTTAAACGTTGTCGCAGTAGCTGATCTTCAAAGTTCGCCTCAGGCTCGTAGCTGAAAAAATATTGAGCTTGTGTGCTAATTGGGCTGACATTTTCCGGGTCTCACATCAGTATACAGCCAACAGTATGATGATAGAGGAGTACGGACGAAGCTTTGAGGATTACATTCGTTGGAACATTTTAGAACTTTTTCCAGTTCTACTGGTGATGATTGCATTAATGATTCTTTTACTACAGATAAGGTTGCCGAGATATGGAAATCTGTCGGCATCTTGTTGTATATTCTATTGCACTATTAATTGCACAGATGTATTTCCACTTGTATGTCCTTTGTTTCCGTTTCATCACCGTTTTTAGTCCTACAGAACTGCCCATTCTATCCAGATTGGTACTCATTAGTTGTATACCTTGTGCGCCAAAAGAATGACACCGTAAGAAAAATCCAGATCCGTAAGCCTTGATTGTTCCTTCAAATGTACGCTCATTGGAGATATCCATAGTTTTTCTCATTATGAAATCTGCGACTTATATCAAAATGATTGGTGACATAATTCGTCCTTGTCTGACGCTTGTCAGAATATCAAGAAAAGAAGTGTTCCCGTCTTCTGCAGTTATACAGCAGGTACAGGTTCCTGTAAACATCAATGACGTGATCAGAAATTCCGTAAAGGCTTACAGTATTCCACTACGATTCTTTGTGTCTACAGACAAATGCTTCCTTTAAATCAACGAAGTTTAAGTGCAGCGGACAGTTGAGTTCTATGCGTTGCTCTACTACGTTTGTCAAATATATTTTTGATCCATATTAACAACATACGAGACAATCTAAGTAGCTGTCTTAGATTGTTTGCAGATTATGCTGTATTTACCGTCTTGTAAAGGCATAAGATGACCAAAACGAATTGCAAAGTTATTTGGATAAGATATCTGCATGGTGCGAAAAGTGGCCATTGTCCCTTAATAAAGAAAAGTGTGAAGCTATTCACATGAGTACTAAGAGAAATCCTCTAAACTTCGATTACGTGATAAGTCACACAAATCTGAAGGCTGTAAATTCAACTAAATACTTAGGAATTACAGTTACAAATAACCTACACAACTGGCCATTAAAATTGCTACACCAGGAAAAAATGCAGATGATAAACGGGTATTCATTGGACAAATATATTATACTAGAAATGACATGTGATTACATTTTCACGCAATTTGGGTCCAAATATCCTCAGAAATCAGTACCAGAATAACCACCTCTGGCCGTAATAACGGCCATGATACACCTGGGCATTAAGTCAAACAGAGCTTGGATGCCGTGTACAGGTACAGCTGCCCATGCAGCTTCAACACGATACCACAGTTCATCAAGAGTAGTGACTGGCCAGTTGCCCGGCCACCATTGACCAGACGTTTCCAGTTGGTGAGAGATCTGGAGAATGTGCTGGCCAGGGCAGCAGTCGAACATTTTCTGTATCCAGAAAGGCCCGTACAGGACCTGCAAAGTGAGGTCGTGTATTATCCTGCTGAAATGTTGGGTTTCGCAGGGATCGAATGAAGGGTAGAGCAACGGGTCGTAACACATCTGAAACGGAACGTCCACTGTTCAAAGTGCCGTCAATGCGAACAAGAGGTGACCGAGACGTGTAACCAATGGCACCCCATACCATCACGCCGGGTGATACGCCAGTATGGCGATGACGAATACACGCTTCCAACGTGCGTTCACCGTGATGTCGCCAAACATGGATGCGACCATCATGAAGCTATAAATTGAACCTGTATTCATCCAAAAAAATGACGTTTTGCCATTCGTGCACCCAGGTTCGTCGTTGAGTACACCATCGCAGGGGCTCCTGTCTGTGATGTATCGTCAAGGATAACCGCAGCCATGGTCTCCGAGCTGATAGTACATGCTGCTGCAAACGTCGTCGAACTGTTGGTGCAGATGGTTGTTGTCTTGCAAACGTCTCCATCTGTTGACTCAGGGATCGAGACGTGGCTGCACGATCCGTTACAGCCATACGGATAAGATGCCTGTCATCTCGACTGCTAGTGATACGAGGCCGTTGGGTTCCAGCACGGGGTTCCGTATTACCCTCCTGAACCCAGCGATTCCATATTGTGCTAACAGTCATTGGATCTCGACCACCGCGAGCAGCAATGTCACGATACGATAAACCGCAATCGCGATAGGCTACAATCCTAACTTTATCAAAGTCGGAAACGTGATGGTACGCATTTCTCCTCCTTACACGAGGCATCACAACAACGTTTCATCAGGCAACGCCGGTCAACTGCTGTTTGTGTGTGAGAAATCGGTTGGAAACTTCCCTGATGTCAGCACGTTGTAGGTATCGCCGCCGGCGCCAACCTTGTGTGAATGCTCTGAAAAGCTAATCATTTGCATATCATAGCATCTTCTTCCTGTCGGTTATATTTCGCGTCTGTAGCACGTCATCTTCGTGGTGTAGCAAGTTTAGTGGCCAGGAGTGTAAATTGGAATGATCAGATAGATTATGTTGTGGGTAGAGAAAACCAAAGACTGCACTAAAGAGACTGCTTACACCATACTTGTCTGCCCTATTCTGGAGTATTAATGTGCGGCGTGGGATACGCATCAGGTGGGACCAACGGATGACATAGAAAAAGTTCAATGAAGGGCGAGTCGTTTAGTACTATCGCGAAACAGGAGAGATAGTGCCACAGACATGATAGTTGAATTGGAGTGGCAATCAGTAAAACGAAGGCATTTTTCGTTGCGAGGGGATCTTTTCATGAAATTTCAACCACCAGTTTTCTCCTCCGATTGCGAACACATTCTGTTGGCACCCACCTACTTAGGGATAAATGATCATCACGATAGAATAAGAGAAATCAGGGCTCGCACAGAAAAAAATATGTGCTCGTTTTCCCTGCGCGCCGTTCGAAAGTGGAATGGTAGAAAGACAGCTTGAAGTAGGTTCATTGAACCCTGCGCCAGGCACTTTATTGTGAATAGCAGAGTAATCACGTAGATGTAGACGTAAATCGTCATAGCCCTGATGTCTGCTGATAGTGTTACATTGTGAAATAATATGTCCCTACGAGTAGCGTGTGTTGAGTGTGCTGTGTTCCGCCTGTACTGTTAGCGCTAACGTCTCACAGTATTAAATAACTTCTTTGCAAGAAGGTATAAACGAAACAGTATTGTACACTAGCAATAAAACGAATGGGGTTGCATGTTTGTAAGAAACAGACCTCATATTTAGGAGGAAAGCGGCCATAATCTCGCCCCGATTTAGGTTTTGCGTAGTTTCAGTAAACTATTTCAGGAAAATTCCGAGATAGTTTTTCTATAAGGTCACATCTGACTACCTCTCCTATGCTTGTCAAACCAGATCTGTAATTATGTAAATGATTTTATATTGGGATCATAGTCTATCTTCGTCAACTGTAATACCGTGACAACCTCGGTATGATTTTGACAGTTATCCACAGACCAATTAAACCACTACCACTATTGTACCACTAATACTACGATGTGTCCTCTGGAGTCCTGTGGCCGTGGTAGGCGTAGGTGGTGACCTGAAACCTCTGAGCGAGAAAAGTGGCGCAGTGGTTAGCACAATGGACTAGCGTTCAAATCCACGTTCTGCCATCCTGATTTCGGTTTTCCGTGATTCCCTAAATTGCTCCAGTAAATGTCGAGATCATTTACTTGAAACAGCAGGTCCGATTACTGTCTCCATCCTTTAAACAATCCGAATTTTCGCTCCGTCTCTAATGACATCGTTGTCGAAGGACTGTTAAATGCCGGCCGCTGTGGCCGAGCGGTTATGGACGCTTCAGCCGATGACCTCAGATATTAAGTCCCATAGTGCATGGAGCCATTTGAACCATTTTGACAGTTAAATCCTATTCTCTCTTCCTTGCTTCCTGAAACTTCTATAGCTGTAGGTGTTAGTAATTCCGACGCGTTGAAAGTCGAAAGTGATCTGGCTGCAATTCTCTAGACGACTGCTGCGAATTTCAGATGAGGCGCAACAGCGTCAAGTAAACCTTGATGACTAGATAGCGTCGGCCGCTGTGGCCGAGCGGTTCTAGGCGCTTCAGTCAGGAACCGCGCTGCTGCTACGGTCGCAGTTTCGAATCCTGCGTCGAGCATGGATGTGTGTGATGTGCTTAGGTTAGTTAGGTTTAAGTAGTTCTAAGCCTAGGGGACTGATGACCTCAGATGTTCAGTCTCATAGTGCTTAGAGCCATTTGAACCATTTGACTATATAGCGCAGCAGATCGGTAGTCACGCTCTCTAGTGGATTGGATATTCGTCCTTCGAAATTCTTAATGTACTACGGATGAAATTTTATTTTTGTGGAGGTTCACAACCTCAACGTGTTTTGAGAATGAAAACATGATCCCGGTAGGCTGTATTCTTTATATTATCTATGTGATGGACCACTTTCAGCCTTTGGTCACTTTCAAACATTTCTTTTAAACTTCCAGCTTCATTTTACATTAATTATACACTCCTGGAAATGGAAAAAAGAACACATTGACACCGGTGTGTCAGACCCACCATACTTGCTCCGCACACTACGAGAGGGCTGTACAAGCAATGATCACACGCACGGCACAGCGGACACACCGGGAACCGCGGTGTTGGCCGTCGAAAGGCACTAGCTGCGCAGCATTTGTGCACCGCCGCCGTCAGTGTCAGCCAGTTTGCCGTGGCATACGGAGCTCCATCGCAGTCTTTAACACTGGTAGCATGCCGCGACAGCGTGGACGTGAACCGTATGGACAGTTGACGGACTTTGAGCGAGGGCGTATAGTGGGCATGCGGGAGGCCGGGTGGACGTACCGCCGAATTGCTCAACACGTGGGGCGTGAGGTCTCCACAGTACATCGATGTTGTCGCCAGTGGTCGGCGGAAGGTGCACGTGCCCGTGGCCTGGGACCGGACCGCAGCGACGCACGGATGCACGCCAAGACCGTAGGATCCTACGCAGTGCCGTAGGGGACCGCACCGCCACTTCCCAGCAAATTAGGGACACTGTTGCTCTTGGGGTATCGGCGAGGACCATTCGCAACCGTCTCCATGAAGCTGGGCTACGGTCCCGCACACCGTTAGGCCGTCTTCCGCTCACGCCCCAACATCGTGCAGCCCGCCTCCAGTGGTGTCGCGACAGGCGTGAATGGAGGGACGAATGGAGACGTGTCGTCTTCAGCGATGAGAGTCGCTTCTGCCTTGGTGCCAATGATGGTCGTATGCGTGTTTGGCGCCGTGCAGGTGAGCGCCACAATCAGGAGTGCATACGACCGAGGCACACAGGGCCAACACCCGGCATCAAGGTGTGGGGAGCGATCTCCTACACTGGCCGTACACCACTGGTGATCGTCGAGGGGACACTGAATAGTGCACGGTACATCCAAACCGTCATCGAACCCATCGTTCTACCATTCCTAGACCGGCAAGGGAACTTGCTGTTCCAACAGGACAATGCACGTCCGCATGTATCCCGTGCCACCCAACGTGCTCTAGAAGGTGTACGTCAACTACCCTGGCCAGCAAGATCTCCGGATCTGTCCCCCATTGAGCATGTTTGGGACTGGATGAAGCGTCGTCTCACGCGGTCTGCACGTCCAGCACGAACGCTGGTCCAACTGAGGCGCCAGGTGGAAATGGCATGGCAAGCCGTTCCACAGGACTACATCCAGCATCTCTACGATCGTCTCCATGGGAGAATAGCAGCCTGCATTGCTGCGAAAGGTGGATATACACTGTACTAGTGCCGACATTGTGCGTGCTCTGTTGCCTGTGTCTATGTGCCTGTGGTTCTGTCAGTGTGATCATGTGATGTATCTGACCCCAGGAATGTGTCAATAAAGTTTCCCCTTCCTGGGACAATGAATTCACGGTGTTCTTATTTCAATTTCCAGGAGTGTATATCACTCGTACATGTGGACAGGAATACCTCTTACTTCTGAGCGTATGCGGCACGAAAACAATATACTATTGTACATGGTTACGTCTATTAGCCGGATACCAGATGTAACTATGTACAATAGTATATTGTTTCTGTGCCACATACGCACGGAAGTAAGAGGTATTCCTGTCCACAGGTACTGGTGATATATTATAATGTAAAATAAAACTGGAAGCTACGTGCTTGAAAATGACCAAAGGTTAAAATTCGTCAATCACATAGATAATAAAAAGAATACGACGGATAAAACGTGCGGAGCCAGAAGCCAGCGTACAGTTACAAAGGTCGAATGGCATGAAACGGAGGTAATAGTTAAGAAGAGATATGGTTGTAAATTATATACAATATTATTCAGGAAGTACACTGGGCAAGCAGTAAAAGAAAACCAAGAGAAATTTTGGAAGGGAATTTAAGTTCGTGGAGATGAAATAAAAGTTTTAAGGTTCGCCGTTTCAGTAATTCTGTCATTTACGGCAGGAAACTTGGAAGAGCAGATGAACGGGATGAATATCATTTTGAAATGAGGTTATAATATGATTATCAACAAAAGTAAAACAAGGGTAATGCACTGTAGTCGAATTCTAAAAGGCGGTCAGGCGGTGCTGAGGCAATTAGAATAGGACAAAAACATGGCTCTGAGCACTATGGGACTTAACTTCTGAGGTCATCAGTTCCCTAGAACATAGAACTACTTAAAACTAACTAACCTAAGGACATCACACACATCCATGCCCGAGGCAGGATTCGAACCTGCAACCGTAGCAGCAGCGCGGTTCCAGACTGAAGCGCCTAGAACCGCACGGCCACTCCGGCCGGCAGAATAGGACAGGAGACAATAAAAGTAGTGGGTGCGTTTAGCCATTTGGGCAGCAAATTAACTGATGATGGCCGAAGTAGAAAGGATATGAAATCAAGAATAACAAATGAAAGAAATGCATTTTTGAAATAGAGAAATTTGACAGGAATGAATATAAACTACAGCGTTACGAAGCCTTTCTGGAGCAATTCGTATGGCGGACAGCCTTGCATGGTAGTGAAACGTGGAAGATTAACTGTTCAGACTGTAACAGAGAGGAATCTTTAGAAATGTGGTGCTACAGAAAGAAGGATACTGAATATTGGATGGGTAGATCACGTAATTAATGAAGTACTCAATCGAATCAGGGAGAAAAGAAATTTGTTGCAAAACTTGACTAAAAAGGTAGGATCGGTTGATAGGATGCACCCTGACGCTACAACGAATGGTCAGTTTTATAATGGAGGGTGATGTAACGGAAAAAATTGTAGAGACCAAGGTTTCTCTATAGCAAGCAATTTCACATCACATAGTTGTAGATGAAGAGGTGTGTACAGGGTACACTAACGTGGAGAGCCGTATCAAGCTAGTCTTCCGACTGAAGAAGACAACATTCGGTTAGACGTTTTCTGCCGCATGTCCTCTACGTGATGACTCCAGATAAGAGGCATTTGTTGACTTGGACTTGAGCGTCTCATACTAGGATAGCTCGCATGGGAAGGGGGTGGGGGGCGGGAGCAGTTGCCAGTTGCCATTTTTCGAGGATGGCCTCTGAGATGTCCATCATCCCCTCACATGTTATCGGGGACGGTGCCGTTACAACGAACAACGTCCACGCCAAAGCTCGTGGTTCTTCGTGATTATTCGGCCACTATTTTGACGTGTCTTTCTCGTAAACAGGTATGTCCACAAGTTCCAGAAAACTGGTAGGACAGCTTGCGACGCTGCACCTGCAGAATCCGCCACCTTGCCTCGCCTGGCGACCTTTGCTACGCTCGAAGGTGTACAGCCATTTCGTCACTCCACGCTTTGGTGTTAACCGACATGTTATACACGACAAACAAGGCGGCGCTGCTATTTATCTTCTTTCTGGGCGCCCTGGCCACTAAACTACAAAACTTTGCCAAGCTTGTGGATTTTGCGTCCTTCTATATTTGGCATCCAACAACGATCTGACCCGTTTAGTGTACCATGGGGGATCAGTACCAACACTTATTAGTTTATGTGGCATATATCTCTCAATTGCCGTCGATACTATCTCTTTGAAATCATTCCACATTTTTTCTACTATTACGCGATCAGAGCGGAAGAAGTGGATACCGTCTCTTAAAAAGGCGTTCAGAGCATTTTATCAACTTTTTTAAATACATGTACTTTGCGTTTATTTTTGAAGGTTGTGGGTGTTAAGGTATTCAGCCTAGCAGCAACTTCCTTGTTGTCGTTAATCCAAGTATTCGTTCATGATACTACCTATTTTTCCAGGATTATTTATTCGCAACCATTTACGCTTCGAGTGGGTTCATGAACTAATTCGTTCAAAATAATTTTCTGAGAAAGCATTGCCAGCCGATGTGACCTAGCGGTTCTACGCGCTTCAATCTGGAACCGCGCGACCGCTACGGTCGCAGGTTCGAATCCTGCATCGGGTATGGATGTGTGTGATGTCCTTAGGTTAGTTAGGTTTCAGTAGTTCTAAGTTCTTGAGGACTGATGACCTCAGATGTTAAGTCCCAAAGTGCTCAGAGCCATTTGAATCGTTTTGAGAAAGCATTCATTACAATTTAGGATGATGTTTTATGCCTGTCGCCGACCTTGAACGTATAATTTTTCCAACATAGATTAAAGTCACCACCGACTATAATTGTATGAGTGGGGTACCTATTTGAAATGAGACTCAAGTTTTCTTTGAACTCTTCAGCAACTATATCTTCTGAGCCGGGAGTCGATAAAACGATCGAATTAATAGTTTAGTCCGATTGTAAAGCATAACCTCTACCCATACTATTTCACAGGAACTACCTACTTCAATTTCGCTACACGGTAAACTACTTCTGACAGCAATAAATACTCCACCACCAACTGTATTTAATCTGTCCTTTCTGAACACAGTTAGGTCGTTTGAAAAAATTTCGGCTGAAGTTATTTCCGGCTTCAGCCAACTTTCCGTGCCTATAATTATTCGAAATCCAGTGCTTTCTATTAGGGCTCTGAGCTCTGGTTCTTTCCCAACACAGCTACGACAATTTACAACTACAATACTGATCGTTTCTACAATTACCTTACTGTGTTTTACCTGCCCCCTTTTAGACGAACGCCCTTTCTGTGGTTTCCTGAGATCCGCTAACCTGAAAAACCGCCCAGTCCCTTCCACACAGCCCCCACTACCCGTGTAGCCGTTTCCTTTGTGTAGTGGACTCCTGACCTATTAAGCAGAAACCGGAAATCCACCACCCGATGGCTCAAATCAAGGAATCTGCTGCCTACACTGTCACAGAACCGCCTGAGGCTCTGATCCAACCCTCCACTTGGTTCTGTACCAAAGGACCACAGTCGGTTCTGTTGACGATGCTGCAGATGGTGAACTCCGCCTTAATCTCGCAAGCAAGACTGGAAGTCTTCACTATTTCCGCTAACCGCCTGAAACCAGAAAGTCTCCTCCATTACAAAGCGACACACGTCATCGGTACCGACATGGGCCACCACCTGCAGTTGGCTGCACCCTTTACTCTTCATGGCATCCGGAAGCACCCTTTCCAACTTCATAATGACTCCACCTGGTATGCTCACGGAGTGTACACTGGCTTCCTTCCCCTCCTGGGCAGCCATATTCCTAAGGGACCTAATATTGGAGCTCCCTTCTACCAACAAACCCACCCTCTGTGAATGCCCAGACCTTGCGGGCCGAGAAGCTTCCTCTGGAACAGGGTGGACGACTGCATCCGGCTCAGAGACTTCGTCAGCCACACATAACGCCCAAAACCTGTTCGTCAAAAGAAATGGGGAGGCCCTACGATCGGTCCCTTGGAAAGTCTTTCACTGCCTACCAGACTTTGGAATGATCTCGCACTCGACCACAGGTGAGGGGTCAGCCTCAGTGCAGGCAGTACCCAGGGGCGGCCACAGCAGTGGGCCAATCGGGGGAAACGACCCCCCACATTGATGCCCCTTGGCAGCAGCCTCCAGCTGTGTGACGGAAGTCAACACCACCTGGAGCTGTGAGTGGAGGGTCAACAACACAGCTCGCATCTGTACACAGCAATCACAGTTCCTATCAATTACTGGAGTCACTCCTATTTGAAGCTCATAAAAATATGTAATAAACGAATGATGTACTTGCCTTATTAGCAGCACGAACTCGTGGTGCACTCTCACTGACAGTGTAACCAACTCTGAGCTGTTCTAACCAAAACACACGACGAAATCTGGTTTCCATTTTGCATTCCAGAAGTTCTGATTTCCATGAGTGAAACATATAGTCACCAACGGTTCATACTGGGACAGATGTTGAGTACACCAAGAGGATAACATGTCAACGGTTCATACTGGGACAGATGTTGAGTACACAAAGAGGATAACATGTCAGAACTAACCACCACAGAATTTGGTATAAAACATTGCAGAAAAGAAAAACAAAGTGTTGTGAAATGACAGAAACGTTTGACTGTTATTATATACTTGTGTCTCATGTTACACCAGATTCTTACTGTTTACCATCTAAATAATCTTTTGCTGTGTAGAAAGTATCAGTTGACAGGTTCAAAAATGGCTCTGAGCACTATGGGACTTAACATCTGTGGTCATCAGTTCCCTAGAACTTAGAACTACTTAAACCTAACTAACCTAAGGACATCACACACATCCATGCCCGAGGCAGGATTCGAACCTGCGACCGCAGCGGTTGCGCGGTTCCAGACTGAAGCGCCTAGAACCGCTCGGCCACCAGAGGCCGGCATTAGTTGACAGGTCTCAGTCTGACATCTGCTTTTTCTACCATTGGTTTTATGTTGTCATTTCATTTATGGTCACTCTGGATAATTACTCCTGCATATTTTACAGTAGATACTGTTTTCAGCAATCTGTCATCAATAGTGTAGTCGTATAGTTGTTGATTTCTTTTCCAATGTATGTGCAGTTGGTTACTTTTAGTGATGTACGCTCAGTGTCAGCTACCAGAGCTTGCAGCGTTCTGATGTAGTCATTCTGTAAATCGATACTGTCTTTTGGCTTTTCTACTTTATTGTACACAATCTCATCGTATACGAACAATCTTACAAAGTTTTCAAGCCTTTCTACAAGATAATTTTTATACTATACACTGTAAACAGGCCGGCCGTGGTGGCCGAGTGGCTCTAGGCGCACCAGTCTGGAAACGCGCGACCGCTATGGTCGCAGGTTCGAATCCTGCCTCGGGCATGGATGTGTGTGATGTCCTTAGGTTAGTTAGGTTTAAATAGTTCTAAGTTCTAGGCGACTGATGACCTCAGAAGCTAAGTCCCATAGTGCTCAGAGCCATTTGAACCATTTGAACCATTGTAAACAGTAACGGTTCTATCGCACCCCCTTGGGGTACTCCGAAAATTATCTCTACATCTGCGACTTGGTTCCGTGAAGAGCGACATGTTGATTTGTGTTTACAAGTAAGTTTTGCGTGCAGTCGCAATTCTGGTCCCATACTCGGTAAGCTCGTATTTTTTTCATTAAAGGGCAGAGCGGTTTGGTGTCAAATATCTTCGTGAAGTCAAGGAACGCGGCATCAACCGATCGTCGTTGTCTACAGCACTATGGATCTCATGGAGAAACGGAGCGAGCCAAGTTTCGCAGGATCTCTATTTGCGGAATCCACGTTGATTTTTATAGAGGAGATTTTAGTTCGCCACAAACGTCATAACTCTTGAGCATAAAACATGTTTCACAGTTCAACAGACTGACTTCAAAGATATAGGCTTGTAATTATGCCCATCTCTCCTACGAACCATCCCGAAAATGGAAATGACCTGCTGTTTTTCCAGTCGTTAGGAGCGCTTCGTTGCTCCAGCGATCTATGATAAACTACTGCTACAAGGGGAGCAAGCTGTTTGGCATAATCTTTGTAGAATCTTATAGGTACCTCATCTGGTCCTGATGCCTTTCCTCTACTAAGCGATTGTAGCTGCTTTTCTGTTCCCCGATCGGTTATCTCAATATCTGTTACATCGAAGTTCGTACTACGATTGAAAGGAGGGAGAGCGGTACGATCTTCCGTGGTGAAACAATTTCGGAAGACCAAATTCAGTATTTCGACCGTCTCTCTGTTATCTTCGGTTTCGGCGCAGTGCAGTCGCTGACTGACCGAACAGACGATTTCGAATAGCTTACTTATTTCACGTAAGACCGAAACCTCTCAAGATTTTTTCTCGTATTGGCTGACATTTTGCTTCGGTCAGCTTTTATTTGCCAGCGAGATTTTGACTTCACTTGAGTATATAATGAAGCTCTCTTTGTTTACGTAGCAGTTTTCTAACACGGCTACTAAACCACAGTGGGTCTATCCCATTCCTGAGACGTTGCTCGGAACTTATTTGTCTAAGGCGTATAGATGTTTTTGAGTTTTTCCATTTGTGCTCTACATCTTCATCCTCAGCATTGTTGAATATTTGATGTTAACTTTTCAGATACTCTGCAACTTTTGTCCTGTCACTCTTGCTAAGGAAAACATATTTTTCTGCCTTTCTTAATTTTCCTCATAATACACGTAGTCATAGCTGCCATCACAGCTGTACAATCACTGATACCTTCCTCTACTTTAACTGATTCGTTAAAGAGGTCTAAAAAATTGCCTTCATGTGTTGTTTCTGTAATTATCTGCAAGAAGTAATTGTCGGACAAGACATCCACAACAACGTCACGCGAAACCCTCTTTCTGGCTCCAGTTTTGACAGCAGAACCCCCCCCCCCCCCCCCCCAGTCTATAACTGGCAAGTTGAAAATGTTCAAATGTATGTGAATTCCTAAGGGACAAAGGGCTTAGGTCATCGGTCCCTAGACTTACACACAACTTAAACTAACTTATCCTAAGGACAAACATACAGACCCATGCCCGAGGGAGGACTCGAACCTCCGACCGGAGGGGCCGCGCAGTCCGTGGCATGACGCCTCAAACCACGCGGCCACTCCGCGAGGCGGCAAGTTGAAGCCATCCGCTATTACAAAGGCATGATCAGGAAACTTACTAACGATATTCTGCAGGTCCACTCTGAAGCGCTCTACCACTCTTCTGAAGAGATTTGTAAACAAAAACTGTAACAAGAAGACTTGCTTAAATGTGTGAGAAACATATCAGATTAGTCTATCAAAACTTCAGCTGAAAAATGTTCATAGGTAGAAACCTAATACCTCGAGAAAACGTACTTCGCTGATTTCAAAAAAAAAATATTTTATGTTTTCAAACAAGGAATATCACTCAGTCCCTACAAATTCTTGCTTTAGGAGCTACCATGATGAAAACTGGACTTGTACAGATGCACGTACGCAATCATTCTTCCATGCTCGATCAGTGAATGGAAAGAAAAAACACCTTTGATAAATGATACCTTACTATGATTTACGAGCTAAAGATGCAGCCGTAGAAAGACACTTGAGGAGAGTTACTTGAACTGCTACGTTTCTGGTGGTAGTTGCTTCTATGTTGAGGGAACAACAACTGTGACTGAAACATCTTCGCCATATTACTCATCCATAAGTAAATCTGCGCAAATAATAATACAGTATGAGTCACCACATACTGTATATTTGTCGAACAAGAATATACTGCGCTAAAGCAGGTTGCTTATATTCGGTGTTAGCGCCCATTGTAGTCACTCCAAATTTACCACTATATGGCATTTCTCATTTGGCATATCTCTAATGACCACGATATCGACTAGACTGTAAGATTTAAGGTAAAGAGTAATCTGTTGTAATTTAGGAATGCAGCCAAACGGAAGCTGTCTGCAGCAGCTGTTTACCAGCGTTGAACGTTCCACGCGCTACTCGCCAAATCTGTCAATACACGGCCACGAGGCAACCTTCACCCCGGGAACAATGCTACCGGAACGGACCGTTCTACAGCGATACAGATCAGTAAAGCCTGAGTTTTACAGGAACCTTGCAATGCCGTTACTTTCTAATATCTCTGTATCGCACTTCCTCCACACCTCCCACAGATTGTGTATTCATGAAAATAACACGTGCTGTTGTACGTAATTACCGCTAGGATAACGGCACTGGTTTGTACTTGCTTACAGCAACGTAAGGCGACATTCAGAATTTACATTCACTCCTACAGTGTCAAGTGTCAACATGACATTTAGATCAGAATAAGTTATAAAAAGAATTCTTGCAGGCTTAGTTAAGTGTGGTTTTGTGTTTACCATACACCACTGATGGCGGTAGGCAAACAACGGTAATATAGCTGCAGGGTTTTCCCACAGTATTCACAAGTCAGTATGCAAAATGAGTAGGAAAATGAATTCCAATATTACCAAGTGTTGCAGAAAGATAATACTAAAAAACTAACTAACTAACTCCTCCGCTGCGGTCGCAGGCTCGGCAGACCGGATGGTCAACCATCCAAGTGCTAGCCCAGCCTGACAGTGCTTAACTTCGGTGATTTGACAGGAACCGGTGTTACCACTGCTGCAAGGTCGTTGGCGATAATACTAAATGAAACTTTAATATTACGTGCGACTTCCCCTTAATCGCTTATCTTTACCTACTGTCTGTTAGGCGGTAAGCATAGAAGGATGTATCATTTCATAGTTTACTAACAAGGGGAGGCCGCCAATTACACCTCTGGCCATCAGCTTTTATTATGCGCAGTATGAATCGAATCTGAATTTCACAATTGGCGGCCTCCCCTTGTAAGTATAATTTGTGGATTCAGTTACGCCTCTGGTTAAGTGAAACATAACATTAGGATGGTAGTAGAATTTGTAGAAGCACAGAGTTCTGGAATATCGCTGGAACCAGGTGTTGCTGTCGTTGTTAGGTTTCTTGGGGCACAACAGATATAAATACGACGTCATCTAGTTACATTCCTCTAAGTGAGGGACTCTCGCTGCAAGGTGAGAAGGCGAACTCAACCAGTACTCAGAAGGAGGGTTACAGCCAAACTGGTGCAGGGTTTTCATTGCCATCCTAAATCATTTACTATGAATTCCAGCACCGTACACTTAACAGGACAACTATCTGTCACTTTCCTTGTGTGTAATAAGATAGTCTGCCAAAACACGTCTAATGACTTTGTTAAAATAGTGAAACCATGTATATTAATTCGAGAGTTTCATTCCAGTAAATTTGGTATTTGTTTAATGGTCATAAGCTCCATTGACCATTTCGTCAACATGTCAACATGATCAACAGACTATCGGGTATTAACGTAGTCATATGTGTGTAAGACAATGAAGATGCGCTTGGTAGAAGCATTGGTGTGTCCTGTATTCTTGTACGAATGCGAGACCTGGGCTGTGATAGGTAGTGATAAGAGCTGCATTGATGCCGTCGAGATGTGGTGTTGTCGGAGGATGTTACGTGTACCGTGGACACAAAAAAAAAGTTTCAATAATAGGAGAACTTAAAATCACAAGAAGGTTATCGTCTCGTGTCAGCCAAAGGTACCATCAGTTCCTTGGCACGTCTTGAGAAAGAAAGGGGATAATTTAGAGAACACCATCGTGCTGGGAAAAATTGTGTGCAGAAGACCACGTGAGAGAGCAGCAAGCAGATGGTTGGATCAAGCGAAGAAGATTACCAGCCTGTTTCTTCACATGACATTACGAAAGGCCGAAGATCGCTGTGGATGGAGACACCTGTCTGAAGTTTCAGCTACGTAAGAATGAATGAGGAAATGAGGTCAAGACATTCAGTTATGACTAAAACGACTAATGTGGCCGAGCGGTTCTAGGCGCTTCAGTCCGGAACCGCGCTGCTGCTGCAGTCGCAGGTTCGAATCCTCCCTAGGGTATGGTTGTGTGTGATGTCCTTAGGTAAGTTAGGTTTAAGCAGTTCTAAGTCAAGGGGACTGATGACCTCAGATGTTAAATCCCGTAGTGCTAGAGCCATTTCTTAACGACTAATGAGATGTATGTACGAGGGTCCGATCAGTCGCGGAATGAAAACCACAGTGAAAATCAAAAATTTTTTATTCGCAAGAGTTAGCCACACCTTACAGATATCTCTCTAAATAGTCGCCGCTCCGACTTAGACATTTGTCGTGGCGTTGTACAAACTTTCCAGTACCCTCGTCACAGAAAGTAGCCGCCCGCGCTTTCCGCCCATTCTCTACGCTCGTCTGCCTTTCGTTGTTTGTGCCAAAATGTTGTCTTCGTAGCCAGCGATTCATGTTAAGTTACGTAAGCTGCATAGCTTCAGGCGAAATCTCTCACTAGATCCACATAGTTGGCGGAAGCCACTGTTGTATTAGGCATTTCTACGTGATCACTTTGCGCGCTGAACTGAAAAGAGCGACGTGAAGCGATCGACTGCCACACTAAAGACGCTGCCCAGCACATCAGTGCAAAGTTCCATCGGATTTTCACAGTGGTTTCCATTTCGCGCCAAATCAGACCTTACTTTCCGAATACGCCTCGCATGTAGAAATACGCCTAATTTACTTATGCATACATACGAAAGTAATCCATCTAGAGTGAAAATCATGATTTTTTTTGAAAAAATATCGGTTTATGTTTTCTATATCATCTCTCTACCGTCTGAAAATGTCCTGCACGCCCGTACCTCATCCGAAAATATTTCCAAATCACTTTTTTTTGTTCCAGTGCTGTAGACGAATTGTCAACCTGACTTCCTATGCCATCGGATCATTATCCATACATGTTTGGATGGCGTAGGTATTCAGCTTCTGTGCGATGCAGTTTCTTTGGAAGTGCTCCACTTTGCCGTGTTGTGATTAAATCATCCGTCAGACAGTAGTGGGTTTTGTTTGCGAGTTGTGGTGTGGCGTGAAAGTGATAGACTGTTGTAATATTTTGTGCGAGTGTCATTGTTTTTTATTTGGTACAGAAGTCAAAAGTCCAGATGCAAATAAGATATAAGCTGATAGACCCTCCACTACTTTCTCAAGCTATTAGAATTTGTAGTTCACGTGTGAATTGAAAACTGCAATTTGTGTCTCTGGGGATGCGGCCTGTCGCCCACAGAAAGTTGGTACCACACGACAGCACCAAAAGTGAAGATGGCCGTTGCCTGACGCATCAACGAATCGGATACGTCGGCGTAGACACCCCCCAAGTGTTTCCTTACGCCGCCACAGCCAGAAAGTTATTTATTTCTGAGTGCAGTACCGCTCAGCCCTAGTCTCTATGGCACACTGGACTCGTATTAGGGAGGACGACGGTTCAATCCCGCGTCCGACCGTTCTGATTTAGGTTTTCCGTGATTTCCCTAAATCACTCCAGGCAAATGCCGGGACGGTTCCTTTGAAAGGGCACGGCCGACTTCCTTCCCCGTCCTTCCCTAATCCTATGAGACCGATGATCTCGCTGTCTGGTCTCCTCCCCCAAACAACCCCCCCCAACCCCCTAGTCGCTATGTAATCAGCAATCACTTTTAAACATCGCTAACGATGACACTACCGGCATAGTACACATCCGGCTGCGTGTGAATAGAACAGTTGTTCATAACTTTATATCGCGCCAGAGACAACTGTACTCTGTTGGGAATCTTTCATTCTGCAATGCTAAAATTGTCAGCGCCGACATCAAATACGTATCACCTATGTGGATGTTAAGTATTCAACAAGCTCAGGTTTTAATAACTTACAAATAATTTCTATGTGTGTTGTAGTATCTGCTCGACCTTCCCCTGAAGTACTCGTTAGTTGTTACAAGATACCACAGGAGGTAGCAGGATAAGAGAGCAGGATGAAAGAGCGGTGGAAATGAAGAGACTCCTATATTAGCTTAAGTGCAGACACTCCATAGTTTCCGATAAAATGACGATCAAAGTTTCGACGTCATTTAATCAGTTTGCTCGAGTTGCGTAAAACCAGATGAGGTGGTATTGCAGTGGTTAAAAGCAAACTCTCGGGTTTTGGTGACTCGTGTTCGAATATAATTGCGCCTTTTTTTTCTTTCATTGTTGCGGAAGTATATGACATCAATTTTTTTGTGACGTCGTGATGTACAAGGCAATTATTGACAAAAGAAATAAGCACTTCAAATCGTATTAAAAACATATTTTGCTGTCACATATCTTAAATAATCTTTCATAATTAACGCTAAATGAAAACGAAAAACATACAAATTGTAGTCTTTCAGTTTTCTCCTTGATTTTTACTTTTTATACATCCAGAGAACCAGTGCATTCCCATGGGCGATATCTATCATAAAAACATTCACAGCGCAAAAAGTCAGAGCACCAGGAACAATGAACGAAGGCACATGTGCCACAGTCATAATTAGGAAAAGCAACCTCGTTAACGTTGCCAAGTACTTCGTGGCCTGGAGATGATTTCACGGCAAACCACGCACTGTCGAAAGTTGCTTACGGATCGAGGCGTGTATTTTAATTACATCACTTCTACCTGCGATTTCTCTTTCCTTTGCGATGAGAATAAGCCACTACTGTAAACACCGAAGGTAATTCTGCACCGGTCTGTAAAAGTATGCGTCTCAGGGGTAATAGATGAAATCTATTTCTATAACTTTCGAAATGCTTATGTCTTTCGTCAATAATTCCATTGTATTTCATGACGTCTCAAAAATAATGGTGTGACATTGCGATTCGATTTGAACACGCGACACACAAATTCGAGACTGCGTTCGTAGTCACTGCGCTTTCAACTCGCCTGGTTTTCCGCCGAGCGAGAAAGCTAATAAAGTGGCGTAGAAACTTTGATCATCATTTTCTCGGAAACTATTGAGTGTCTGCAGATAAGCTATAATGAGTGTCCCTTTATTTTCACCCTTCTTTCCCCCTCCGACGTTTCAACTGTGCCAGAGAGCGACTTATACAGTATAACAGAGCAGACTATTTTTTCTTTCATGTCGTGAGATGAAAAATGTTTGTCAATTTTGTAAAAACATTTCATTTTTTGACGCTTGAATCTACAGTATTTATGACTGTACGTCACAACCCTCAAAGATTCGAAGCAATAGATCCCCTACTTATATTAAGGAATGTACTTTGTTTAAGCGACTATAACGAGACCTGTTTCTACAGGTTATTCTCCGTCATATAAGTGTATTGGCAATGCTAAACAACTGCAAAAATTTCAGACTAATATCATCTACATTGTGGTCACAAACAAAAATGCATTCTGGAATGCTGTACTTCCTTCTTTATGTAGTTAACTGCCGGCCTCTGTCGCCGAGCGGTTCTAGGCGCTTCAGTCCGGAACCGCGCTGCTGCTACGGTCGTAGGTTCGAATCCTACCTCGGGCATGTCCTTAGTTAGTTTTAAGTATTTCTAAGTCTACGGGACTGATGACCTCAGATGTTAAGTTCAATTGGTTCAAATGGCTCCAAGCACTATGGGACTTAACATCTGAGGTCATCAGTCCCGTAGACTTAGAACTACTTAAACCTAAGGACGTGACACACATCCATCCCCGAGGCAGGATTCGAACCTGCGACCGTAGCAGCAGCGCGGTTCCGGACTGAAGCGCCTAGAACCGCGCGGCCACACTGGCCGGCAGATGTTCCCAATGTGTAGAGCCGTTTGAACCATTTTTGTAGTTAACTTAGTGCATCTGTCAAATTCTATCATTGTGCATATCAAAACAACATTCTTTCCTTGAGTCTTCCATTGTACTCTGATGAGCATACGTGACGCTCTCGCGCAAAGTAAACGAACTCGTAGTGAAGCGCATCGCTCCTCTTGGGATCTTACCTACAGGGATTGGACAAAAACATGGAAATGCAAGCGTGGACGTAAGCAGGTTGCACTGTTGTATTTGACCACGAACAACACCTGTACAATGTCCTCAATACCTTGCAAAGGTCAGCGATGATCTAAACCGTGTTCTGTGTAGTTGTTAGTGCACTATGTCTGAGCAAACTGAATTCGAACGTGGACCAATTGTTGGTGGTCCTACTGTGCGCGCTTCCTTGACCATGGCAGCTGAAATGTCTGGCGTTTCACTAGACACCGTATCGGAGATTTATACCGCATACAGAGAAACCGAGGAAGCATCATCCGCTAAGCTGTAACGCGGACGGAAGTGTGTGTTGAGTGGTCGCAAACGATGGTCATTGAAGAGGACTGTTAAGGAAAAGAAGAGGACAAAAGATGCAAAAGGTGCTCCAGAACTGAATGTCTCACCCGTGAAACTGTCAGCACCAAAGCAACTCGAACGGAGCTCCAGAAGTTGAGAACCGCAGGGCGAGTTGTTAATTCCAAATCCGCTCATCAGTGATGCAAATGTCTATGACAAACGAACGTGGTACCGAAGCCTTAAAACGTGGACAATCTATCAATGGAAGAAAGTCATTTGATAGGATGAGACTTCATTCACACTGTTTACAACTTCTGGTCGAGTTTACGTCCCAAGAGTGAGACTTGACGACGGCTCGGCGGTGATTTTGGCAGCCATATCATGGTATTCCATGGGCCCCATAGTTACTCTGTGAAGTCGCATTTTGGCAAATCAGATACATTCTAACTTACAATGTTTGTTGCACAATGGTGATTCTGTGTTCCAAGAAGAGAGCGCCCCCTGTTCACTTAGCTCGCATCGTCCAGGACTGGTCTTGTAAACTCGAGGTTGAATTGTTTCATCTCCCTTGGCCACCACCACCAACTTATCTCAATATTATGGAGGCTTTGTGGTCTACTTCGGAGAGAAGAGTGCGTGAACGCTATCCACCTCCATGCCGTTACTTTGTGGGATGAATGGCATACGGACGACTTGAAAACCGTTCAGGAGCAGTATTTAACTGTTTCTAGACGGTTGGAATCTATTTTGAATGCCAACTGATCCCCTACGTCGTATTAGACATGATGATCTGTAGTGTTTTTTCCACATTTTCGTCTGCGCCCTCTATCTCCTGTATTAAAAATTGCAAACTTGCTACTTTCGTTTATAATCTGGACTTTGATAAAATGGCAAGGTAAATGTTAATCAGAACACAGGGAGGAGTTGTGATCTATATAACAATAGATTTATTCATTCTTCTCACAAGACGAAAAAAGGCTAAAGAAACGTCACACAAACATTTTTATTTGACAAACGCTTTCACTAATATGGCTTCTATGGTAGACAAATTGATCCGCTGGGGATCGACACACGGCACTAACCAGAACACTAATCGCTTTATATGACTTCATACATGCGAATCCCGGGAATGGCACAAACATTACTTCTGTTTTACGCGATGGCTTTCCGTCAATTACTACGAACTGTGACCTCTCTGACAGGAAATCACTGATCCAGTGACATAACTCAGACGATATTCCATAAGCACGCAATTTTAAAACGAGCCGCTTGTGTGGTACAGTGTCAAAAGCCTTCCGGAAATCCAGAAATACGGAATCGATCTGAAATCCCTTGTCAATAGCACTCAGCACTTCATGTGGATAAAGGGCTAGTTGTGTTTCACAAGAACGATGTTTTCTAAACCCATGTTGACTGTGTGTCAATAGACCGTTTTCTACGTGGTAATTCATTATGTTCGAACACAATATATGTTCTAAAATCCTGCTGCATA
This sequence comes from Schistocerca piceifrons, assembly GCF_021461385.2. NCBI lineage: Eukaryota > Metazoa > Arthropoda > Insecta > Orthoptera > Acrididae > Schistocerca > Schistocerca piceifrons. The sequence continues at coordinate 912,649,130 of NC_060140.1, read as the reverse complement.
TCGACGTTAACGATATGGGCCTGTAATATAGTGGATTACTCCTACTACCTTTCTTGAATATCGGTGTGACCTGTGCAACCTTCCAGTCTTTGGGTACGGATCTTTCGTCGAGCGGACGGTTGTATATGATTGTTAAGTATGGAGCTAATGCATCAGCATACTCCGAAAGGAACTTAGTTGGTATGCAGTCTGGACCAGAAGAATTGCTTTTATTGAGTGATTTAAGTTGCTTCACTACTCCGAGGATATTTACTTCTACGTTACTCATGTTGGCAGCTGTTCTCGATTCGCATTCTGGGATATTTACTTCGTCTTCTTTTGTGAAGGCATTTCGGAGGGCTGTGTTTAGTAACTCTGCTTTGGCAGCACTGTCTTCGATAGTATCTCCATTGCTATCGTGCAGAGAAGGCATTAATTGTTTTTTGCCGCTAACATACTTCACATACGACCAGAACCTGTTTGGATTTTCTGCCAGGTTTCGAGACAAAGTTTCGTTGTGGAAACTGTTATAGCCATCTCGCATTGAAGTCCGCGCTAAATTTCGAGCTTCTGTAAAAGATCGCCAATTTTGGGGATTATGCGTCTGTTTAAATTTGGCATGTTTGTTTCGTTGTTTCTGCAACAGTGTTCTGACACGTTTTGTGTACCAAGGAGGATCAGCTCCTTCGTTTGTTAATTTATTTGGTATAAATCTCTCAATTGCTGCCGATACTACGAGTATTTCTTTGAATTTAAGCCACATCTATTCGAAAGAACAGGGTGCTGATAAACATATATTGACGCTCTACACCATAGCAGCGAATACTTTATCCTTCTGCTGGTCAGGGCGGCACACCATGGTGCGTTCGGCACTGAAGTCGTGGACAGCGGCAACCTGTTATTAATGGCGCATTCCCCAAAAATGCAAGTACGCAGTCTCCCGTACGGTTAATTCGGAATGCAGGTACTTCCCTATGAGCCACTGAAACCCCGGTGGATTTCAGTGTGCAGGTGGACTTATTTGTTGCTATACCAAACCAATTTGACTCTGTCCCACAACTATCATGACGGAATATGTCAAATGTTTAGACAGCCGACTCAAGACAAGTAAGTACACCTACGCATCACTCATTGCGTCAGTGATGCTAGAATCAGTACCTCTGACGGTTTGGAAGGTGACTGGCACAGGCTCTAAGTGGCACACTAGCAAAGGACACAAGTCTCACCGTTTAGGTAGAGACCTGCAGTTCTTTACTAGGGAAGCCCCAGTACCAGTGTGTCCTCTTCTCTTTCTCTTTGCTTCCCTCGCCAGCTCAGTAGCAAAGCACATTTACCTCTTAGACTTTTCCCACTTTAGCACAAGCCAATCACAAGCTGCAGTGCCGCATTTGAAGATGGGAGCTGCTCCTCACTCTGCATACACCGATTTGACCAGTCAGAGATATTATAGTTAATTGGGAGGAAAGAAAGAAAATTGAGCTTCATGGCCTCTTTCCCACGCATTTACCACATGTCTTTTGCTAACGACAAGACCAGGATGGAACCACAGCCCTCCATAAAAAGATCGTTATCTCCCCTGTTGCATCCATTTCGAAGTTTCCAAAGAACGGCCATAAACTTGCTAATTGTAACAGAGTCTGGACGTCTGGGTGCCAGTGACCTGTCCCACAGAAATTCGCAGAATGCCCACAGTTGTCTCGTCGGCTTCCTGCCCATCCTCTGCTTTATTGCCGGTCTACAATGTGCTGGCCACTGCTGAGGCGTCGGCCGAAGTGGCCGTGCGGTTAAAGGCGCTGCAGTCTGGAACCGCAAGGCCGCTACGGTCGCAGGTTCGAATCCAGCCTCGGGCATGGATGTTTGTGTTGTCCTTAGGTTAGTTAGGTTTAACTAGTTCTAAGTTCTAGGGAACTAATGACCTCAGCAGTTGAGTCCCATAGTGCTCAGAGCCATTTGAACCATTTGAACTGCTGCGGCAACTTCTCAGCTCTAGTCAGTCTACCTGGATGCGGCTGCTTACCGACCAGTGCCAACCTAGGTGTCTGCACAATGAGACCGTGGAACTCGGAAGTCTGGAAATGTTTCGACCCACATTCCGCAGAAAAAATGCTCTCCCCTTGATTCTCAGTCACCGTACGCTTTTCCTGCAGTCGTTTAAATTGGCACCCTATTCCAATGAACTCAGCTAAAGCTTACCACTATTCCTTCACTAGAGCACACAAGCAAGGCCATTAACTACTGCTCATCATTTCATCATGCTGTATGAAGTCAGATCTTAATAAAGATCGTCCTCCCTATAAACATTAAGCGGCATGACACCGAATCAGAGGTGGGAGCACCCTGCAGTCTCACAAGCTACCCTAAAGGGCCAATTATGTATCAGAATACTCAAGGATTTGTAAGCTGTGTCGGCTGTCTAACATTTCATTGGGAGTCTTTCAATGGACCTCAGTCCAGCTTGTTCGTTTTCTGCAATTAATTTTGTGTGTTCACTCCACTTTGGGTCACCCAGATCAGTTATTACATTATATCCAACAAATCAATAAAAGTACTGGTAGACACGGTTTACAGAAAAGCACATTACGTATTTCTGTTTTGTTCTGTATCTTCAGTCTCTTCCAAAAACACTTTAAATAAATTTAAAATACTGTATCTGTCTCTGATATTTCACTTACAGTTCTCTTCCACACTTTACTTGAGCTTTCCTGGGGCTTTATTTAGCACTGTTGTGTTAGTAAATACAGGGAGACATTTCCACAAGACCCAAAAAACGAAATTTTAACTAAGGATCGACTCACATTTTCTTAGATACGCAGACAACCACACACCCAAAGCAGAAAAATTCGTAAACTGTCACAAACATGGATGTGATTTGCAGCAAAAGTGGAGCAACCTGCATCCATATGGTGGTGACATGGTATGCGGTACAGATCTGAAAGGTCGATTCAGTGCCTCAGAGGATTGTCCACATAGATAAAACATTCTACATTATACCAACGGAAAAATGCTCCTACCGGAGCACAAGCAGGCGAATATGCTATTTCTTAAAAATCTCTGACTGAAAAGTGGGGTAGCAGCTGCTTCATTCTGCCTACCTCAGTATCTTTAAAAATTTATCCAAAAATTTTGGCATTCAAACATACTCGCGTTCTTCTGAACATGCAATTCATTCTTACTCCCACAAATTTCCCTATATATAGCTCGCCTAGATCCGATAGTCCAGCGCTGTGAGTCGCTCGTACTCATCCACTCCCACTTGTCCATTCTGTGTCACTCATTTAGCTCAACTCATTGTCATTAACTATATCTAACAGTCATTCTGAAAGGGGAAGCATCTTTGATGAGTAACCAAAACGTCAGTGGTCCCGGGGGCGAACATTGTCACGGTTTAGATATTGAATAAAAATCATGAGCAATGGCGGCCAAAGACTTTCGGCGTAAGAACTCACCCTCCTTGCAGCCAACAGCTTTGTCAAAGAGAGCGGAGGAGCGGACAGAGGTTCAGGGCACTCACTTATGCTTTGGGTCGGAAACTCCCCTAAAGGAGGAACAATCGGCAATGATCAGTGGCATGAGGATGCAGGAGCCAATAGGAACCACTGCATTAAAGAAACATAACGTGCATCCACAAGACATGTGGTCTGTAACTGAAAAGTGTCATGATGATCTATCCATTGGCAAAAGGATCCGGAATACCCATTCGGATTTCCAGGAGAGGAATCCCAACGGGGAGGTGACCATGAGAGAAAGATTGAATAAAGAAAACGATAAAGTTCTACGGGCCTGAGACTGTCAGAAGTTCATACCTGGTAGGGAAGCTAGAAAATCTGAAAATAGAAATTTTAAGGCTCAGTCTAGATACAGTTGGGGTCAGTGGAGTTGAAAAAAAAAAGGATTTCTGGTCAGATCAACACAGGATAATATCAACAGCAGCAGAAAATGGTACAACGAGAGTACGATTTCATATTAATAGGAAGGTAGGGCAGAGGGCAGGTTATTGTGAACAGTTGTGTGATAGGGCTTTTCTCATCAGAATCGACAACAAAACAACACCAACAATTTTTCGGGTACACATGCCGCTGTCGCAATCCGAACATGAAGAGACAGAGAAAGTATATGACGATATTAAACCAAAATTCAGTACACAAATGGAGATGAAAGTCTAATAGTCATGGGGGATTGGAATGTGATTGTAGAGAAACAGTAGAAGAAAGGATTACAGGAGACTATGAGCTTGGGAATAGGAATTAGAAGGAGACAAACTGAGTCCTGCAATGAATTTCAGAGAGTAATAGTGAATATTCTGTTCAAGAATAACAAGAGGAGGAGGTATAGTCGAAAAAGGCTGGGAGATAAGGGAATATTTCAGTCAGATTACATTATGGTTAGGCGGAGAATCCGAAATCAGATACTGGATTGTAAAGCATACCCAGGAGCAGATGTAGACTCAGATCACAATTTAGTAGTGATGAAGAGTAGATTGAAGTATAAGAGACTAATCAGGAAGAATCAATGAGCAAAGAAATGTAAAACGGAAGTACTGAGGAGTGAAGAGGTACTTTTGAAGTTCTAGGGCTATAAATACTGCAGAAAGGGATAGCTCTTTAGGTAGTTCAGTTGAAGGGGAATGGATATGTATAAAAAAGGCAATCACAGAAGTTGGAAATAAGAACATTGGTGCAAATAAGGTAACAGCGAAGAAACCATGGACAACACAAGAAATACTTCAGCTGGGCAATGGAAGAAGGAAGTACAAAAGTGTGCAAGGAAGTTCAGGAATACTGAAATAAAAGTCTCTTAGGAATTAAATATGTGGGAAATGCAGGGAAGCTAAGGCGAAATGGCTGTATGAAAAATATGATTAAATCGAAACAGAAATCATTGTCGGAAGGACCGGCTGAGCATATAGAAAAGACAAAACTAAGTTCGCTGAAATTAGAGGAAGGGTGGTAACATTAAGAGTGGAATGGGAATTCCTCTGTGAAACGCAGAAGAGAGAGCTGATAGGTGGAAAGAGTACATTGAAGGCCTCTATAAGGCAGAAGACTTGTCTGATGGCCTGATGGCGTGACAGAACAGGAAACAGAAGCCAATGTAGAAGAAATTCTTCCAGTCCATATGTGACATAACAGCAAACCAGTGTTTAAAAGTATTGGTTAAAACAGTCTTGGTTGCATTTTTTTTTTTTTTTTTTTTTTTGCAACCAAGACTGTTTTTAACCAATACAATAAAGTAGAGATGGGGGATCCAGTATTAGACTGAGAATTCAAAAGAGCGTTGGAAAACTTTCCAGTATTAGAATGAGAATTCAACAGAGCTTTGGAAAACTTTAGATCGAATAAGGCAGAAGGGATAGATAACATTCCATCAAAATTTCTAAAAATCATTGGAGAAAATGGCAACAAAACGACTATTCACATTCGTATGTATAATGTATGAGCCTGACAATATATCGTCTGACTTTCAGAAAAACATCATCCACACAATTCCGAAGATTTCAAGAGCCGACAAGTAGGATAATTATCGCACAATTAGCTTGACAGCTCATGAATCCAAGTTACTGAAAAGAATGATATCCACAAGAATGGAATAGGAAATTGAGGATATGCTAGATGACGATCAGTTTGGCTTTAGGAAAGGTGAAAGCACCAGCGGCCTGACGTTGCGATTGGTTATGGAAGCAAGACCAAAGAAAAATCAAGGCCCATTCATAGGATTTGTCGACCTAGAAAAAGCGTTCGACAGTGTACATTTGGGCAAGATGTTCGAAATTCTGAGAAAAAAGGGTAAGCTACAGGTAAAGACCGGTAACATACAATATGTACAAGGGCGAAGAGGTAACAGTAAGAGTGGAAGACGAAGAACGAAGTGCTCGGATTAACAAGGTGCGGGACATGGGTATAGTCTTTTGCCCCTACTGTTCAATTTATGCATCGAAGACGCAATGAAGGAGTCGCTAATGACATTGGTATCCTCAATGGAAGTGCGGCAGAACACACTGAACAGTCTACTGAGTGCAGAATATGGATGGGGTGTGAACCAAAGGAGGAAAGTAATGAGGAGTAGCAGACCTCACATTAGCGATAAAATTACCCTCAGCATTCTAGGCCACTAAGTTAATGAATTCTCCTACCTTGGAAGCGATATAACACAAGACGAACAAAGCAAGGAAGACGTAAAGAGTATACTAGCCCAAGCAAAGAGGACATGCATGGCGAAAAGAAGTCAACTATTGAAACTTCCTAGCAGATTAAGACTGTGTGCCGGACCGAAACTCGAACTCGGGACCTTTGCCTTTCGCGGGCAAGCGCTCTACCAACTGAGCTAACCAAGCACGACTCACGCCCCGTCCACACAGCTTTACTTCTGCCATACCTCGTCTCCCAACTTCCAAACTCTACAGAAGCTGTCCTGCGAACCTGCTGTGTGGACGGGGTGCGAGTTGTGCTTGGTCAGCTCAGTTGGTAGAGCACTTGCCAGTGAAAGGCAAAGGTCCCGAGTTCGAGTCTCTGTCCGGCACACAGTTTTAATCTGCCAGGAAGTTTCATATCAGCGCACACTCCGCTGTAGAGTGAAAATCTCATTCTGGACGTCAACTATTGTCAAAAATTCGCCCTAATTTGAGGAAGAATTTTCTGAGTGTGTTCGCCTGGACCACAGTATTGTATGGAACTTAATCACAGACTGTGGGAAAGAAGCTATGACGAAGAGAATGAAGGGTCTGAGACGCAGTGCTATAGATTGATGCTGAAGATCAGGTGGACTGATGATATAAGAAATGCGCAGGGTCACCGAAGAACAGGCGACAGTAGATATATGTGGAGGACATTGATAAGAAGAAGGGAGAGGATGACAGGACATGTGTTAAGACGCCAGGCAATAACTTCCATGTTACTAGAGGAAGCTGCCCGGTCGGGGTGGCCGAGCGGTTCTAGGCGCTACAGTCTGGAACCACGCGACCGCTACAGTCGCAGGTTCGAATCCTGCCTCGGGCATGGATGTTTGTGATGTCCTTAGGTTAGTTAGGTTTAAGTAGTTCTACGTTCTAGGGGACTGATGACTTCAGAAGTTAAGTCCCATAGTGCTCAGAGCCATTTGAGCCAAAACCTTTAGGGGAAAACCAGGATTGGAATATAATCAACAAACAATTGGGGAAGCTGGGTGAATGCTAGTCTGTGATGAAGGGAGGGGAGGTGAACTCGCGGCGGGCAGCATCAAACCAGTCAGATGACCAAAAGAAATAAATAAAGAAAGTGCTCTTCCTAGACTGTGTTTGTTTCATCTGAAGTGGTAAGCCGTGTGTCAGCGCAGGCGCTAGATCGCTTGCCACGATCTTTCGACGGGTGCTCCTCGTTAAACATGGATGAAGCTATCTCGGTATCCATCTTCTGCAAACTACGCTAATTCAAACCGTGGCAGTAAGTATTTAGGCCTTCAGATTCCAGAATAAGCGTTGTGCAAGAGGGGAAGATGACATTGGCGCTTTTTCTTTGCCTACGCCTGAGTAAATTATCACGACAGACTATGACGGAATGAGATGGCACTCAAGTTTAAATGGCGGTATTTGAATGCGAGGCTACCATATTTCTTCCGAAAGCTAACACAGCGGGGTCCGTGTAAACGTCAGCTACGTTAGCTCTCACGATTTCGGGCGGAGTGTTCTTTTTCGAAGAAGGTGCGTGCCACAAACACGGCGGAGCGTCGCCGACTGGTTGACGCGGCACGCGGCCGCGAGGGCTGCCGCCAGGGCTGTCCAGAGGGAGTCCCTGGGCCACGCCGCGCCGCGCCACGCCACGCCCCTTACGTAAGGCGGCCTTGACACTGCCGGCGCGGCGCTCGACTCGACTCTGCGAGGCAAGGCGAGGCAAGGCGAGGTGGCCGTGGCTGGACTCAGCTGCTGGCGGCGGCCACACGGCGCCCGCCCCACTCCCTCCACACGTGCCACACAAGAGTTCCCGTGGCGCGTCTGTCCAGCGGAACTTCTCAAGGTGCCGTCCCTGTTCCGAGATTAGCTATCATTACGACTAGTCTCGTATTTGACTTTGCGGATCTGACGAGCTATAGGCAACTGTATTCTAATCATTCTTTCAGATTCTGAAGTCGTGATGTTTTTCCTGTTGACCATTACCCTACAACTTCCGCTTCTAGACTGTGTTGTTGTTGTGGTCTTCAGTCCTGAGACTCGTTTGATGCAGCTCTCCATGCTACTCTATCTTGTGCAAGCTTTTTCATCTCCCAGTACTTACTGCAACCTACATCCTTCTGAATCTGCTTAGTGTATTCATCTCTTGGTCTCCCCCTACGATTTTTACCCTCCACGCTGCCCTCCAATACTAAATTGGTGATCCCTTGATGCCTCAGAACATGTCCTACCAACCGATCCCTTCTTCTGGTCAAGTTGTGCCACAAACTTCTCTTCTCCCCAATCCTATTCAATACTTCCTCATAAGTTATGTGATCTACCCATCTAATCTTCAGCATTTTTCTGTAGCACCACATTTCGAAAGCTTCTATTCTCTTCTTGTCCAAACTAGTTATCGTCCATGTTTCACTTCATACATGGCTACACTCCATACAAATACTTTCAGAAATGACTTCCTGCCACTTAAATCAATACTGGATGTTAACAAATTTCTCTTCTTCAGAAACGCTTTCCTTGCCATTGCCAGCCTACATTTTATATCCTCTCTACTTCGACCATCATCAGTTATTTTGCTCCCCAAATAGCAAAACTCCTTTACTACTTTAAGTGCCTCATTTCCTGTAGATATCGAAATAGACGACAGAGGGATACAGAAACAATTAAAATCGCTCAAAAGAGGAAAGGCCGTTGGACCTGATGGGATACCAGTTCGATTTTACACAGAGTACGCGAAGGAACTTGCCCCCCTTCTTGCAGCAGTGTACCGTATGTCTCTAGAAGAGCGTACCGTTCCAAAGGATTGGAAAAGGGCACAGGTCATCCCCGTTTTCAACAAGGGAAGTCGAACAGATGTGCAGTACTGTAGACCTATATCCCTAACGTCAATCAGTTGTAGAATTTTGGAACACGTATTATGTTCGAGTATAATGACTTTTCTGGAAACTGGAAATCTACTCTGTAGGAATCAGCATGGGTTTCGAAAAAGACGGTCTTGTGAAAGCCAGCTCGCGCTGTTCGTCCACGAGACTCAGAGGGCCATAGACACGGGTTCCCAGGTAGATGCCGAGTTTCTTGACTTCCGCAAGGCGTTCGATACAGTTCCCCACAGTCGTTTAATGAACAAAGTAAGAGCACATCGACTATCAGACCAATTGTGTGATTGGATTGAAGAGTTCCTAGATAACAGAACGCAGCATGTCATTCTCAATGGAGAGAAGTCTTCCAAAGTAAGAGTGATTTCAGGTGTGTCGCAGGGGAGTGTCGTAGGGCCGTTGTTATTCACAATATTCATAAATGACCTTGTGGATGACATCTGAAGTTCACTGAGGCTTCTTGCGGATGATGCTGTGGTATATCGAGAGGTTGTAACAATGGAAAATTGTACTGAAATGCAGGAGGATCTGCAGGGAATTGACGCATGGTGCAGGGAATGGCAATTGAATCTCAATGTAGACAAGTGTAATGTGCTGCGAATAGAAAGAAAGATCCCTTATCATTTAGCTACAAAATAGCAGGTCAGCAACTGGAAGCAGTTAATTCCATAAATTATCTGGGAGTACTAATTAGGAGTGATTTAAAATGGAATGATCTTATAAAGTTGCTCGTTGGTAAAGCAGATGCCAGACTGAGATTCATTGGAAGAATCCTAAGGAAATGCAATCCGAAAACAAAGGAAGTAGGTTACAGTACGCTTGTTCGCCCACTGCTTGAATACTGCTCAGCAGTGGGGGATCCGTGCTAGACAGGGTTGATAGAAGAGATAGAGAAGATCCAACGGAGAGCAGCGCGCTTCGTTACAGGATCATTTAGTAATCGCGAAAGCTTTACGGAGATAATAGATAAACTCCAGTGGAAGACTCTGCAGGAGAGACGCTCAGTAGCTCGGTACGGGCTTTTGTTGAACTTTCGAGAACATACATTCAACGAAGAGTCAGGCAGTATATTGCTCCCTCCTACGTATATCTCGCGAAGAGACCATGAGGATAAAATCAGAGAGATTAGAGCCCACACAGAAGCATACCGACAATCCTTCTTTCCACGAACAATACGAGTCTGGAATAGAAGGGAGAACCGATAGAGGTACTCAAGGTACCCTCCGCCACACACCGTCAGGTGGCTTGCCGAGTATGGATATAGATGTAGATGTAGATGTAGGTGACTAAAGTTATGAGATACCTCCTAATATGGTGTCTGACCTCTTTTTGGCCTGCATAGTGCAGCATCCCGACGTGGCATGGACCGAACAAGTCTTTATCCATAGCCGTACGCAACGGTGGAAGTGTTGCCGGTGAAAAACTTTTTGCTTGTGCGCGAGCTGACCCTTTGATTGTGTCCCATAAATATTCTGTCGCGTCCCGGCACAGCCTCACTGTACCAGAATGACGTAAGTGCGAACTGCCTAGCGCAATCGGGACGTTAACAACAATGGGTTAGTTATACCGGGTGATCAAAAAGTCAGTATAAATTAGAAAATTGAATAAATCACAGAATAATGTAGATAGAGAGGTACAAATTGACACACATGCTTGGAATGACATGGGGTTTTATTAGAACCAAAGAAATAGAAACGTGCCAAAAATGTCCGACAGATGGCGCTTCATCTGATCAGAATAGCAATAATTAGCATAACAAAGTAAGACAAAGCAAAGATGATGTACTTTACAGGAAATGCTCAATATGTCCTCCATCATTCCTCAACAATAGCTGTAGTCGAGGAATAATGTTGTGAACAGCACTGTAAAGCATGTCCAGAGTTATGGTGAGGCATTGGCGTCGGATGTTGTCTTTCGGCATCCCTAGAGATGTCGGTCGATCACGATACACTTGCGACTTCAGGTAACTCCAAAGCCAATAATCGCACGGACTGAGGTCTGGGGACCTGGGAGGCCAAGCATGACGAAAGTGGCGGCTGAGCACACGATCATCACCAAACGACGTGAGCAAGAGATCTTTCACGCATCTAGCAATACGTTTTTTTTTTTTTTTTGTTCTAATGAAGCCCCATGTCATTCCAAGCATGTATGTCAATTTTTACCTCTCTATCTACATTATTCCGTGGTTTATTAAGTTTTCAAATTTATACTGACTGTTTGATCACCCGGTAAATTGCAGTCAACCTTTATATCGGAGATGAGAGGGAGAGAATCTCCTTGGTTTGAAGCAAATAAGTTTCCTGAAAATAGGTTCCAGAATTGCAATAGGCAGAAAAGATTGGTTAGTTTCTATCAAGTTTATTCTCACGTATAAGTGTTGGCCCATAAACCCCTTAGTAAGATTCAGTCTATTTATTCGGACTTGATACTTCAAAGCTAATTGCCGGTACATATAAGAAACAAGTACAAACCAATCACTTGTTCTTGGTTAGCACTGAAATTTCTCTAAGTAATTGAGACAAAGACTGACAGCCTCTGCTCAACACTATTCCAATGAAACTCTAAAAATCCTACTTGACCTGCAGTTCTTGAGTGTCCACCAGAGTCTATCAACGTCTTCCCGTAGTTGAAGTCTTTATCAGCTGTATCGGCTGCTATGGGCCTACTCGGACCCGCTGGCGTCTCGCTGCGGAATCCCCAAACTGCAGGCACTGGCTCTGAATCTGCATCTGAATCTCTGCCTCTAGCTATTCTGCTGCCTGGCCTTTTATTTCGTTTCTCATGTACTTGGGTGCACACGAGTTACTTTGTTTCACACGACCCTTTCGTTTATAACTGATCGGATTGCACAAGAATGCCTATGGTTCCACACGACACTCTCGTTTCTAATTGGTCGGCTTGCTCAAGAATGCCTTCGGTTCCACACGACACTTTTGTTTCTAGCTGCACACAACTTAATTTGGTTCCACATGAGTCTTTTCCGCACGTGACTGACACCCTCTCTTGCTGTATTATCGCCCTGGTGTTTGCGTCTTCCATTGCGCAAGCTTGATTCATGCTGCTTCCTCTGGCAGGAAGTCAAACACTAAGCTATTTGATCAACAAGCCATACTTGGCAGCCTCCGCCACTTATCTTGTCCCTATGTCCTGGTGGACTATTTCTTAATGTCGGCTGGCTGTTTGCCTATGGAGCCTGGACTCCTATCATGGTCACAAAAGCAAGAATAAAAATTCAAATTTTCTACAGTCACAACAATTCCATGAGCTTCACGTCGGACGATCTGGGTGGCCAAACCATTCGCTTGAATTGCCCAGAATGTTATTCAAACCAATGACGAACACAAGTGGCCCGGTGACATAATAGCGTTGTTTGGGAACATGAAGCCCAAGAATGGTTGCAGATGGTTCCAACTAGCCGAACATAATCGTTTCCAGTCAATCATCCGTTCAGTTGGACCAGAGGATCTAATTCATTCCATGTACACACAGCCCACACAATTATGGAGTCACCACCAGCTTGCACAGTGCTTCGTTGATAGCCTCTGTCCATGGTTTAGTGTGGTCTACACCACACTCGAACCCTGCCATCAGCTCTTACCAGCTGACGTCTGGAGTCTTCTAACCACGCCACGGTTTCGCAGTCCTCCAGGGTCCCACCGAAATGGCCACGAGTTCAGGAGTAACGCTACAGTCAATGACGTGCTGTTAGCAAACGCACAGTGGTCAGTTGTCTGCTGCCATAGCCTATTAACACTAACTTTCGTAGCGCTGTTCTAACACATACGTTCGTTCTACACCTCACAATGATTTCTGCGATTACTTCACGGAATGTTGCCTGTTTGTTAGTACCGACAACTCCGCGCAAACGACGCTGCTCTCGGTCGTTAAGTGAAGGCCGTTCGCCACTACCTGTTCCGTGATGAAAGGTAAGGCCCGAAATTTCTTGTTCTCAGCACACTGTTCACACTGTGTATCTCAGAATATTGAATTTCCTAACGATTTCCGAGACAGAATATCCCATTCCTCTAGCTCTAACTACCATTCCATGTTCAAAGATTGTTAATTCCCGTAGAGCGGCCATAATCACGTGGGAAACCCTTTCACATGAACCACCTGAGTACAAATGACAGCTCTGTCAAATGAACTGCTCTTTTATACCTTGTGTACGCGATGCTGCTTCCATCTGTGAGCATATCCCTTTCCCATGACTTTGTCACCTCTGTGTATTATCAGCCTTAGAATATGGTATCCTTCTCCTCTCATGACAACGCTAAATACTGTACTTTTCTCATTTTTAATTGTGTTCCCCATTTCCACATCTTTACTGTCTCGCCTTAGAACATCTTCATTGTTAATTATTTGTGTCCAACATATTTTTAACACTTGTCGGTACAGCAACGTTTCGAATGTCTCTATCTTCGCCACTGTCACCTTATTAATCGTACAGAGAGACAAGACGTCATCTAATTTACAGTTTCTAAACTGTTTCACGCCTCCCTGCGTTTCTTCCTATCCTGTGTTAGTCCCTTATTGTCCTACATACTTCTGAAAACTGTCTCAATGTTACAAACACTAATTGAAGCCTGCCATTAGCCGGTTTGAAACAGCAACATAAGCTGATCAATAATTAAATTGAGTGGGCAAAAGCCACGAAAGGAATTGATTGTTGCATCTAAAGGTACACCTTGTATGGCTCGACGGCCGAATGTTGAGGTTACATGGGGGTTTACACAATGTCTGATCAGTTTCTGGCAGACGGGTGTAAATTGAACATGGTAGTACATGGCGGGTTAACTGACTCTGAACACCGATAATCGGTGTAAGACGCTTCAGTCATATCACACCGTAGATATCGCAAGAATTCAGATTTACGAGCTTAGCAGTGTCAAGCATCATTGTCAGTGGATCATGAGAAAGTGTTGGCCTTTAGTATGATCCAGTTAATCCTGGTTGCAGGTAGTTGTTGTGTCGCCCAGCTGTGCACATGGTAGCGTGTTGTATGTGTTATGTAACCTCCCCACAAAAATTAAAAAATGAATAATAATAATAAGAGTATGAATCTAATTTTAGTGTAACCTCAGAACAAAATTGGTTCCCATTTATGACCTCCCTACAGAAATTCATTCACATTTAACCTCCACACAAAATTTGTTTCCCATTTAATGTACCCCTCAAAATTCTTTTCTCATCTAATGTAAGCTCTAAACAGAAAAATTCCTAAACCTCGTAATAAAAAATAAATTCAGTAACCTGGTAAATTTTGGACGACAGCAGTGCTGCATCATGGCCCTGTAAGATCATTCTGAATAAAAAAGGAAAAATTCTTACCTCAATAAAATTGTCGAATATATCTGCTCTTACAATAAATTTTTCCGGCACAGCTCTGTGCAATGCTGGCCGATAGATTGGTCATTTATGAAAGGAAGCAACTGATTTTTCTTTTGCAACAATCGGAATGATCATGGATTGGAGAAATTAGTAAATTTTTTAAATTGAAATGAATGCTTGTTAGAAATTACTTTATATGACAAAGATTATTATTAGGACATTTTTAAAGGATTTACATGGGAGTTCAGATAACATTATTAGATATCCGCGAGGCTGCTTTTTACCTTATACAATAATACTCAGGCTCCGGCATCGCTGCACCGCGACCGGCCAGCCAACACGATACACCAGACCAGACCAGAGCAGACTGCTCGCTAGCAACAACTTACTGCTACAGCTACACAGTTCCTACTGCAGTCAACACTGCTCTCTGGTCAGCGATTCTCTTATACCTTGCATATCGCAGGCAGCGCATGAGCAATACATCGAAATTACATCTGCTCGGACCTCTTACATAAAATTACATCTGCTCGGACCTCTTACAGTTATGTGGTCAGTTTTCTTTGAAACGAGCACGGAACATATTTCAGATTATTTTTCTGCTGACTCTTATGATCAGATCGTTGATCTCTGACAGTACATATTAATTGCAATGAAGATTCAGTACCACTGAAAGCTGCCCTTTCATTGCCTGCTTTTCTCTCCTTTTTTGTCGCAGTGGAGCACCGCAAACTCGGAAGCATTCGAGCCAGCTGGGAAGAGAGAGGTGTCTTTCTTAAAAGCAAGGGCCATAAATAGACTCGTAAGAAAGAGCCAGGGAAAAAAGTATCAGCTCCTGGTAGGCAGAAAGGCATTCGTGTTCCCCTGTCTATCCTCTCTACGGGTGGTGTACAGGACGGCTTTTTCCGCCCAAAAAACCGCTACTTTCTCATAGAATCCTTTAGAAAGATAAGGAATCTCTAGTCAGGTCTCGCTTTCCAGATGTTGGCATATGAACATCCGTTTTCCTCAGAGGCCACGTCACAGAAAGACATTCGGTTTAAATTTCAGAATCCAGTGCTCTGATTAGTTCATACTGCTATTTTCCATAGTGATTTTCTCGTATTAGGCAACATGCGGAGTGGCTCATACGAATGCTTCGAAATTGTATCACAGACTGGGGGAGATTTTCTGCCTTCCTCTCCACCGCAGGGCACTAGTGGTGAGATACAGCGAAACACTGAAAGAGCAGGAAATGGTTTACACTTATTTCTTAAGCTCTCAATGTCTGCTACCACTGGCCAGCGAGATCTCTGGTCTGACAAAAAAGGAGAGGTTTCAAAGTATTAATAGTGAAGACACTGGCTGCTAGAGCTTCGTAGACTAAACTCTTTCTGATAGGAAGAGCACAGCAAAATAATGAAATACGGCTAGACGACAGAAGAGCAAGGACAGCTGAGCGTCGCTGTCATATACACATATTAAGAGAAGTTTTGCATCGCCCCGATGCCCAGAACTCATGAAAATCGACGTTGACTGTGGATATTGTATCACAGACACAGTCCCTTTGACTGTTTGGAGATGTCACTAAATCCCCACAAACATGTAAACAACTATGCGTGAGTAGCGCCTATTAGACGGAGGGAGTCCGACTGCCGATCACTTCCAGTCATTTCACCAGGAGGGAGGTACACGGCTCGAGTTGTCTATAGTTCATCCATGTCTAGACGATCAGTACCGCTGTTCTATCTCGTCCGCATTGTTACTTTGTGCAAGGAAGGGTTCTCAACAAGTGTCCAGAGAGACAAGAACTGTCGATGACATGCCTCACTCAGGCTGCCCAAGGGCTACTACAACAGTGGAAGACCGCTACCTACGGATTATCGCTCCGAGGAACCCTGACAGCAACGCCACCACGTTGAATAATGATTTTCGTGCACGCACAGGACGTCGTGTTACGACTCAAACTGTGCGCATTAGGCTGCATGATGCGCATCTTCACTCCCGACATCCATGTCGTGGTCCATCTTTGCAACCACGACACCATGCAGCGCGGTACATACGGGCCCAAGAAAATGCCGAATGGACCGCTCAGGATTGGCATCACGTTCTCTTCACCGATGAGTGTCGTATATTCTTTCAACCAGACTATCGTCGTGGACGTGTTTGGAGGCAACCCGCTCAAGCTGAACGCCTTAGACAAAATGTTCAGCGAGTGCAGCAAGGTGGAGGTTACCTGCTATTTTGGGGTGGCATTAAGTGGGGCCGACGTACGCCGCTGGTGGTCATGGAAGGCGCCGAAACGACTGTACGATACGTGAATGCCATCCTCAGACCTATAGTGCAACCATATCGGCAGCATATTGGCGAGGCATTCGTCTTCATGGACGACAGTTCGCGCCCCCATCTAGCACATCTTGTGAATGACTTCCATCAGGATAACGACATCGCTCGGCTAGAGTGACCAGCATGTTCTCCAGACGTGAACCCTATCGAACATGTCTGGGATGGACTGAAAAGGGCTGTTTATGGACGACATGACCCACGAACCACTCTGAGGAACTACGCCGAATTGCCGTTGAGGAGTGGGACAATCTTGACCAACAGTGCCTTGATGAACTTATGGATAATATGCCACGACGAACACAGGCATGCATCAATTCAAGAGGACGTGCTACTGGATATTAGAGGTACCGGTGTGTACAGCAGTCTGGACCACCACCTGCCTCGCTGTTTGGTGGGACAACACGCAATGTGTAGTTTTCATGAACAATAAAAAGGGCGGAAATGATGTTTATGTTGATCTCTATTCCAATTTTCTGTACAGGTTCTGGAACTCTCGGAACCGAGATGATGCAAAACTTTTTATGATGAGTGTAGGACGACGTCTCTGCTTGAGCGCTGAGAAGAGGGAGACCTGAACACAGAATCTTCAGCTGCTTCTGCTGCTGCTGCCCTCTCTATTTACACCATGAGTTTGGTAAGATCACGCATTACAGTCAGTGATTCCGTAGGGACGTAGTATTGTTTCACTCCCTTCAGGAGCAAGTAATTCAGCCGTAATGTTTCACAGCCAGTAGTTGCATTTAATATGCACTTTGGCGATGTTACTGCTGTTCTAACTTATTTTTTCGTGCTTGCTGTAATTTACTAACCATCCTTGCAATCACTGGTCAAAATCATTCCATTTATAGTGCTCATCCACTTGTGTCAATGTTAGATTTCACTCTTATAACCCCTTTTCCCAGTGTGAAATGTGCAATTGTTTATCTTCTTTTCGATAATAAACCTGATTTGTGTGTGGACGGCACTTTTATTGAGAGGAGAAACGTTTTTTGAATTTTCTTTCGAATTTTCTATTTCAATTGTCTTTCGTATGACATCTGGTTCTGCCTCCTTGGTAAGAGAGTGGCTTAGCTTGGCCGTAATAGTACCGGATGTTTTGCATAACATCCACACTCAATCCTCGAGAATATCGTCCCACCGCTGACTAGGGTCGCTAGGTTGAGTACCGCTGGCGGAGGAAAGTCCACTGAAGCACTCTCTGACCACCAAGAAGAAATGAGGGCAGTCACGTGGGACGCGCCGTTCGGGTTGGTGATAACGCGTCAGTGTTCCGAAAATGCTCTCGTCTGCCAGATCTGTCCGCCACTGGACGTGTCCACTAGTTCCTCCCATTGGCTACGCAATACCTCTCAGTTTAACTGCAGCAGCCTGCTGTTGCAGTAACGAATTTGCGTATAGTGTGCCTGATGCCATCATTTTTCAACAAGACAATGCGACACGTTACCACTCTTTGCACACAGATGGCTTGAGCAACATTCCACTAAATTCATGACCATGGTTTGGCCAACCCCAGGCCATACTATCTTAACCCGTACCTTTATTTATGGGTTGATTCTGGTAGATGTATGCTCGATGAACCCAACACCAACTTTTTTAGGTAGCACTGCAATATACATGGATCAAGATCCCTACACTACAATTCCAACACTTGAACAGTTTATGCGGTTTCGAGGGCTTGCAGTGTAATGACTCAGAGTTAGCATTTCATGCCCTCCCATGACTTTTGACCGCTCAGTGTACTGGAACAATACACCTAAGATTATTTATTTCCCACCATTTCAGGAGTTATTCCTCAAATGAAAAACCAGTCCTGTACTCATACAGAAAACTTTAGGAAAAACTCGGAAGTCGTATATAGCAATATCACTCAAAATCCTAGTAAAAATAATTTTCTGTTGCCTTTCTACGACCTTCTAGAACTGGTAATGGTGCATTTGTATCATTGGGTAATTGTGATGAGTTCTTGTAAATCGTGTTCTTCTGCTCGTGTTGTATGAATGAATATAGTATGAATAGAAGTGAAAAACTGAAACGTGTTGGTGACACAAAGCCCGCCCCTCTCCATTAGTGCTAAGAAAGGCATTGAACGACCCTAATAAATGACAGCCATATTTCCATCAAACTGCTCTACTGTATGATAAATTTGTCATGTGTTTTGACACTTAAGCCATAATAGGAAATCTTATAATCAGGAAATTACATCACTATGTCTCTCCATTTTCTCTGATTGGATATTTTTCTTTATAATACATGAGAGTTGTGACATGTCTATATGAAAGGGACCTCAACAACATTTGCAAAGTAATCGGACATGGCAGATTGCAAACTAAACATTTCTGAACAATGGAATATTTTAGAAAACAAAATACTTGGCAACTGTGTGCTTTTCAGGACGAAAAAGAAGAACATTACACAATAGCAATAGAAGTTGCTGACAAATAATTTGATTGCCAGGATAAAGAAACCGAGCTGGCCAGGGGTCACGATATGATCAGAGAAAATTTTGCAGAGCGCCAGGGAGGAGTTACAGTCTCACTGCGAGATGCTTAACTGAGAGGCCTCTTCTAACAAGGGAACCTCCCCCATCGCACCCCCTTCAGATTTAGATATAAGTTGGCACAGTGGATAGGCCTTGAAAAACTGAACACAGATCGATCGAGAAAACAGGAAGAAGTTGTATGGAACTACGAAAAAATAAGCAACATATACAAACTGAGTAGTCCATGTGCAAGATAGGCAACATCAAGTTTCACCTGTGTGAAGGAGCGCCGTGGTCCCGTGGTTAGCGTGAGTAGCTGCGGAACGAGACGTCCTTGGTTCAAGTCTGCACTCGAGTGAAAATTTTAATTTTTCAGTTTATGTGACAAACTCTTTTGTTTTCATCACTTTTTGGGAGTGATTATCACAACCACAAAAAAACCTAAATCGAGCAAGGTAGAAGAATCTTTTTACCCATTCGCCAAGTGTACAAGTTAGGTGGGACGACAACATATTCCTGTCATGTGACGCACATGCCGTCACCAGTGTCGTATAGAATGTGTCAGACGTGCTTTCCTGTGGAGGAATCGGTTGACCTATGACCTTGCGATCAAATGTTTTCGATTCCCATTGGAGAGGCACGTCCTTTCGTCTACTAATCGCACGGTCGCACGCTTATGCGGTGCGGTCGCAAAGCACAGGCACTAAACTTATTACAGAGAAAAGAGACGTCAATGAACGAACGGACAGATCATAACTTTGCGGAAATAAATAAAATTTTCACTCGAGAGAAGACTTGAACCAAGGACCTCTCGTTCCGCAGCTGCTCACGCTGACCACGGGACCACGGCGCTCCCTCACAGACGTGCAACTTGATGTTGCCTATCTCGCACATGGACTACTCGGTTTGTATATTTTGCTTATTTTTTCATAGTTACATACAACTTCCTCCTGTTTTCTCGATTGATCTGTGTTCAGTTTTTCAAGGCCTATCCACTGTGCCAACTTATAACTAAATCTGAAGGGGGTGCGATGGGGAGGTTCCCTTGTAAGGCACTTAGTCTTCAGCAGGAAGGCTGCTCAGGACTTCTGACTGTAAGCAATAATTGTCAGTCAGAATCAATGGGGCACATGCCTGATCTCAGTCTGTATTGGCCTCAGAATGCACAATTGACCAGTGCTTGCACTGGTTGCTTACCTGTCGAAAGCGCATGGACGTCGCTCTATAGCCGACGATGCATAAATGCAGGTCACCACATATGGTTATGACATGCACTGAAGCACTGCAATTCCAGCTTGGTCTGCCAGTAATCTGTCTGTCTCAAAGTAATAGCTAACTCCCAGCAAAGTGACCCTGTGAAAATCATTAATACATTGGCCATATCATTGTTTTCTTTATAATCTTAGTAAGAGATGGAAAGATCTTAATTGCCTACAAAATTAGTACGTAACACTGTAAATGATACCTGCATTTAAATTAGCTATAGTCTAAAGTAGGTCAGATTTTTGAGAAATAAAAGTAGTTACCATAAATATTCATTAGTTACAGTATTGTGTGTTTCATATCTGATACTGTTTTCTAAGTTCACAGTTAAGTGCGATTTTTGTAACTAACATAAGTTAGCCTCACAATAGTTTAGAATCGCCTAGCGACTCATCGTCAGATGGCACACACTTTTAGTCAACGTCTGGAGCATTGTGAGGACTTCTAATAAGTCTAAACGACCCTCACAATGCTCTAAACAGTCATTAAAAATGTACCCCATCCCATGATGAATTGCTAGGCGTTTCTAAATCGGTGAAGATAAATAAGAATTGAAGAGTCACAAAAGATTGCTGGTTGCAGCTATTTATGGACACTTACAGAAGTCAGTTTAACACAAACCTCATCGCGCATAAAATAGGTTTTCACGAGGGGAGGGGCGGTTAGCCTAGGAACATTTACGCTAAGCACTGCACAAATGGGAGAGAAAAATATAGTTCACATGTTGCCGGCTTATTACTTGCTTCTGTCTAAAAGATTATTAAGCCAGAAAGCCAAATGAACAGTACCTACATTACTTTTTGTCCATTATTGTATGACGCTGTGTAGAAGTCTGAACGTGTAGTGATGAACAAGGAAACTGTGATAAATCTGTTTATTTTGCTGCAAAATTGGTCTCTAATTCAGAAAATCTAGCTAGATCTATGATATGAAGAGCTTTTGCTGTACGTACATTTCTGTAGATATTGCCTTAATTTACGCCTGAGGCCTAGGAAACAATAACTGTAAAGAATTGAACTATGTTGTGTGAGACGCTAGCCTATGCCAGGTCGTCCTCTCAGATTTTTATTCCTATTCAAATAATGATTTGCGAATGTCTTGCATACCACATTCATTCTCTCCTTCCATTCAGACGATATTTGCTCTCCTTGGTCAAACTTTTCGTGCTTAACTACGTGAGTGGTCAGGGGCAGTAATGTATTTTTATTTCAACTTCATTCTGATACTGGTGAACCCTGTCATTACTAGAGTTCACAAGATCTTCCATATCTTGTCGCTTTCATCTCATGGAACCTCAAACGTCGGGGAAGAATCAGCCTTTCCCACGGGCCAGGCACGCCAACGGTAACTAAGAAACGAGTTCATCACACTGGGAGGCATAAATACGAGTCGGAAATGCCAGCCTAAGCCGGGGTTTCGGCAGGTCAAAATCTTTCCGCTGGACAGATGCATTGCTCGTCCAGTTCAGACAATATGAGACAGAGGATTTAGGGATGGGGAGGCGGAAACCTCTTAGGTTCCTGAGCTGCTACAAGAGTCTGAGTGACCGCCTGCTAAAACTACCGTTTCTTCCTGTTGCTGCACAGCATTCCAGATTCTGACATATTGCCGCAGCTGCGCTTAAGAAAATTTCCGCTTCAGTCTTCTGTGGGAAAAACAGCCCGAAAAACCATTAAATCCGTAGAAATCCCATAACATCTACCTTACTGTGAGAAAGTGGTTTCAGACCTTTCCCGGGTGCGAAAGCACGTTTCTGATTGGCATCTGAGCTGTTGTGGGTGGTGGTGGTTAGTGTTTAACGTCCCGTCGACAACGAGGTCATTAGAGACGGAGCGCAAGCTCGGGTTAGGGAAGGATTGGGAAGGAAATCGGCCGTGCCCTTTCAAAGGAACCATCCCGGCATTTACCTGAAACGATTTAGGGAAATCACGGAAAACCTAAATCAGGATGGCGGGAGACGGGATCGAACCGTCGTCCTTCCGAATGCGAGTCCAGTGTGCTAACCACTGCGCCACCTCGCTCGGTCTCTGAGCTGTTGGTCGGAGACAGTGGGTTCGATTCTGTCCCCTCATTGCAGCAACCGTTAGGTCTTTTCGGTGATTGGCCAACCAAAGTGCGACGAACGGGCACACCGAAACTTGCAGGGAAGAGAGAGGTATTGCCGTAGCGAGACTAATGGAGACTTCGCCGTGGGCGCCTCTCTCAGCACCGTCGCGGCTTTCATAAGAAGATCTGGACTTCGGCTATATGCCAAGCCGCCAGTGTTAGGTTTAGAATTTCTCGGGACTTGGATAAATTTTCTCGCGATCGCACCTGAGAAGATGAGTGCATCCCAGGGCCGCAGCCACAAGAACCTGCCCTGCGGCAAACAGCAGTAGCGCTCGCAGAAGCGCAGCCTACGGCGAAATCACGCAGACTCATGGCAGGTACGGCAAGCCCGCACTGCAATGCGACCGACCGACGACAAGAGTTTTCTGTTGTTTGAGGACAGAGGGCTTCATTCCTATGCATTAGCTTCCGCTAATCTCTAATCAAATTCTGAAGGTGGCAGGGGTAAAATACAGGGAGCGAAAGGCTATTTGCAATTTGTACAGAAACCAGATGGCAGTTATAATAGTCGAGGGACATGAAAGGGAAGCAGTGGTTGGGAAGGGAGTGAGACAGGGTTGTAGCCTCTCCCCGATGTTATTAAATCAGTATATTGAGCAAGCAGTACAGGAAACAAAAGAAAAATTCGGAGTAGGTATTAAAATCCATGTAGAAGAAATAAAAACTTTAAGGTTCGCGATGACATTGTAATTCTGTCAGAGACAGCAAAGGATTTGGAAGAGCAGCTGAACGGAAGGGACAGTGTCTCGAAAGGAGGATATAAGATGAACATCAACAAAAGCAAAACGAGGATAATGGAATGTAGTCGAGTTAACTCGGGTGATACTGAGGGAATTAGATTAGAAAATGAGACACTTAAAGTAGTAAAGGAGTTTTGCTACTTGGGAAGCAAAATAACTGATGATGGTCGAAGAAGAGAGGATATAAAATGTAGACTGGCTATGGCAAGGAAATCGTTTCTGAAGAAGAGAAATTTTTTAACATCGAGTATTGATTTAAGTGTCAGGAAGTCGTTTCTGAAAGTGTTTGTATGGAGTGTAGCCATGTATGGAAGTGAAACATGGACGATAAATAGTTTGGACAAGAATGCTGAAGATTAGGTAGTAGATCATATAACTAATGAGGAGGTACAGAACAGAATTGGGGAGAAGAGGAGGTTGTGGCACAGCTTGACTAGAAGAAGGGATCGCTTGATAGGACATGTTCTGAGGCATCAAGGGATCACAAATTTAGTATTGGAGGGCAGCGTGGAGGGTAAAAATCGTAGAGGGAGACCAAGAGATGAATACACTAAGCAGATTCAGAAGGATGTAGGCTGCAGTACGTACTGGGAGATGAAGCAGCTTGTACAGGATAGAGTAGCATGGAAAGCTGCATCAAACAAGTCTCAGGACTGAAGACCACAACAACAACAACAGCAATCTCTTACTGTAACAAGCGATTCGTGCAACTGTTTTCATATATCCTCCTTTTCCTTTCGTGTTAAAGTCGTGGTAATTGTAATTAAGCACCATGATCATGCTGAGATGATTACTTCCTTCTCCTTATTTCCAGAATGTAGTTTACTCAGTTCACATTTTTCCTATTTTTGAATATTTTGAAGAAACCACGACTGAATTAAATTGCTACATCTGACAGTAATTTAATATTAATTCATTCAGTATTGCCAGTCAATTTGCCGGTGGCGACCCTCGTATGTTTTTCTAAACAATTTGCTCTTAGGATTGTGTTATAAAGTCAGTGTCTAA
The DNA here is from genome assembly GCF_021461385.2 of Schistocerca piceifrons. Classification (NCBI taxonomy): domain Eukaryota; kingdom Metazoa; phylum Arthropoda; class Insecta; order Orthoptera; family Acrididae; genus Schistocerca; species Schistocerca piceifrons. The sequence goes on along the minus strand of NC_060140.1, from coordinate 912,624,887 downwards.
GAAAATACAACTGTTAAGTGTTATTCATTGATCAATAAATGTACGTTATAATCAGATTAAACTCTATGGGTCAAGAGTTTTTCCCATCTTATCATTAAATTGCCAACGGCCTCCAACCACAAACACTTAAGAGAGGCCGCCTGATGAAATCCGAATTTAAATTAACGTTTCCAGCAAGTGCCAAAATTATACTGGTCACCACTCTTAGAGTTTCGTGGGTATATGCTACCGCTTTCTGATTGCGACGGTAGTACTGCTAACTGAATTTATTTGCCTAGCCACAGAGGTTCGTAGCAAGCTGCCGATTGTATTTACGAATACACCACTAATACCGTCACTTGAAAATGTATCGAGATTTTTACCCAGTGAAATGGCGCAGTGGTTGAAACATTAAACTAATGTACGAGAGGATTGAGTTTCGAACCTGCAGTCGGCTGTGTAATTTAGTTTTTTTCCGTGGTTTTCCTAAGTCGATAAAGACGATCGCTAAGGTAGTACCAACTGAAAGAGGCTCCTAATTTCCTTTCCATCCTCGTCCACACTGAAATAGTGGTCCGTCTGCTAAACTGCCTATCGACAGAGCTTTAATCTCCTTTCCATCCCTTCTGTCCTGGGCAGTTTATCTTCTTCAAACCTCATTAGGTTGACACAACGACACTGTGAGATCAGCGTTGTGCAGGTCTGCGACGTCGCACATCAATGAGTAAAACGGTTCAAAATACAGTATACACACTTGTTTGTAGCAGAAGCCGAAACCGTGACGGTACACGGCAACTGATCTTACATAGCACTGCCAACTGCATTGTTTGCACACTACAATTATAACGAACTGTAGGACCCCTTTCGTGGATATCTTGGTTTATCTCCTGGATACGTTGTAAATTCTCTTGACAAATCACCATTTATTTTTAACACTGCTTGCTCTCTTCGTTCTTCATATACAAAGGATTCCAAGTTCTTCTCAAGCTGCTGCGTTTCATGACTTCTGTAAAATCTATAAAGGCACTCTCTTCACTGTTTCCCAAACGAGGTAATGCAGAGGTTAAAAAGCTGGACTCGAATTTGAAGAACAACAATTCCATTATCGTTACAACAATTCTGTTTACCCTAAAGCGCTTAAGGCAAATTCTTTGACGGTCCCCTTGAAAAAGATACGGCCAGATTCCTTCCCTAAACAGAGTTTGTGCTTTGTCTCTAACAGCCTCATCCTCAAGATGACGTTAAAGCGTAATCTTTCCCTTCAGGAAACTAACTAGATTCCTTGCGAATATATAACAAGATTCGTAATAATTCAGGCGTGGCACTGATAGTTCCATAGTAGGAGACGTACAAATCCTTTCTCTCTTTTGATGCACCGCAAAATTTGCCCTGGGCCTGCCCTTACTTTAGATTTGCCAGTTTGTGTCTCTCGATCGACCAATCGAATTATTTTCCACCAAGTGTCGTTGCCCAGGAGTACCGCCCCCTTTTCCAATGCTAGAAAGTGCACACACGACAAAAATGATACTTCCATAAGCATTTTTAATTATACTTAGTTTGTCAATATCTCTGTCAAAAGCCGCCAAACTCCATGTCTTGTTCTTTTAGGAACTTTTTGATACCAGGAATGACTCGTCCATTGAGAATTGTCGCTGACCCTGTAAGAAAACGCCAACGTGAGATCCCTTCCACATCAACTATGGCACTTAAGACGGCTCACCTTGACATCATTAAAGGAAGAGATATTTTTTTCCTGTCTTCAGGCATCCAGTTATACAGACACATTGCTGATTAATCATATGTTTCTGCAAAGAATTATATCCCTCAAAACAGTTTCTCAGCTCAGGACTGCAAACGAAATATCAATGACTATTTTTTCTACTTGCAGGTACTCCTTCCGTTAACAGATCGAAATTGTGAAGTAACTGTCACAATGTGATGTTACTGTCGCATGTTTCTGTGCTATATTATTTCATTTTTATGCGGAGATTTCGCAATTATCTAGTGAGGATGGAAGTTAGTAGGCTGGGTGGAGATGTTCGTTACTCTGATATTTATTGCACCTGACTACCATGGTGACTAAACCAAATTCTGTAACGTGATTGAAATTATTTTTTGACTGCTGTTGTTATGCATCGGTGCCAGCGGATAGTCACTTGAGAGCAGGGGTGCAAACAAATGACATTAATTAAGGCGTGTAGCGGGCTGACGGACACCTAACTTTTGTTAAGTGTCGCGAGCACCAGCGACCACGACCTTTATACGTCACAAAGATACGTTGTCCTCATAGACAGTCCTCCCTTTCCACTCTCGATGTACTCACTGTAATCTCTTGTGGGAAGAAAGAAATAACTGAAGTAATTTTGGAAATGAAAAGGTTTGTCGTAAATATGAAAGCGGGTCTACCATAATAACTGATATGTAATTGGGAAACGCATTGTCCTCTAACAAAGCATATATTATGAAACATCCCCTTAGAAAATTTTTATAGATGACAGTGCTGGAAAACCCCTTACGTTATTTGATTTTCAAACAGCTGAGCAAAACTGAACGTACTCAGACATTCACTAAACTGACACACAATATTTTTAGCGCAACGCAGTCTGACTTTCCATAATTCCTACAAAAGAATTGCCCTGACTAACAATAACCTATTCCTTTCATGAATCACTTACCTCACAAAAATCTTCATTGCTCAAACTACTGCAATACAGCGTGCACCAATACTGCCAGCTGAATAAAAGATCCTAACTACTGAAGGCACTAACTACAGATTGGCGTAGTCAGCAAATCAAAGATTTTGATGGAGAACAAACAATGTATTTACCCTAATAGTGTTCAAAAGTCATAATATATATACATACATATATATATTAATTCATGACATCCATCTTTACAAATTTCCTCTTTCTGATGGACACACGTCCAGATTGTCCGCTCTCAAAATTCTGCTATCTCTCTCCCAACATCCACCACTGCTGGAGGCTCACCTCCAACTGCGCAACGCTACGCGCTGTTCACATCCAACTGCCCAACACTACAATAGCAAATATTCCAACAATGCAAACCAGCCACAGACTGCACACAGCACAGTCAGTGATTTTCATACAGAGCGCTACGTGGTGTTACCAACATAAAAACCTAAACAGCCCACTTACAATTATTTCTGCAAGGGACTGCTATTACAGAAGTACTGGGCACCTATTATTGAACTCAAGAGCACACAAACGTCGGAGTGTCAGGCTTACGTCTTCCCTTCTGCGCCATATTATGACACATCCACCATTCAAGTTTATATTATTCTTCACTACGAGTCAGGCGTCACTACTAAGATAAATCTGATACAAGTTAGCCACATCTGGAACAATACGTCTATACTGGAAGCACATAGAATTGGGGTACCAGTTTCACTCGGAGCAATCTTAAATAGTTATTCATGCACTTACACGCACGTGTTTTAATAATGAAATCACAGTTGCACTCGCACACCTCTACATTCAAACATGACACAATGAATTGGGACTCTGTTACACGCACTCGACCAGTCGGCCATCTGAAGTGCTGTACTTTTGAAGGAATATCGGAAATTCACGTCAGCGCCGAGTCATGCAATAAATCATTACCCATGACGATGAGACAGCATCTTGACTGCTTTACGCGGTTCTATCGTTATTCTACAGTTTGTCACAGTTTAATGAAACTGTCTACGACACGATCAAAGTCACTTCCCCGCGAACCCGTTTACTGGTGTATATCAAAAGCGGAGTAACCTGTCGCTACTCAGCTGCTGTTCTAGTCACTCGGAGCAGTGTCTGGAAAGCTTTTGTACTTTCAAAGTACTTGGAACGGAAATGAAGTCCCATGCTTCTCGACAGAGCGTAGGTGAACGATGCGGGAGAACCACACCTCCGTACTAGGCAAGGTCTACATCTACATCTACATCCATACTCCGCAAACCACCTGACGGTGTGTGGCGGAGGGTACCCTGAGTACCTCTATCGGTTCTCCCTTCTATTCCAGTCTCGTATTGTTCGTGGAAAAAAGGATTGTCGGTATCCATCTGTGTGGGCTCCAATCTCTCTGCTTTTATCCTCATGGTCTCTTCGCGAGATATACGTAGGAGGGAGCAATATACTGCTTGACTCTTCGGTGAAGGTACGTTCTCGAAACTTTAACAAAAGCCCGTACCGAGCTACTGAGCGTCTCTCCTGCAGAGTCTTCCACTGGAGTTTATCTATCATCTCCGTAACGCTTTCGCGATTACTAAATGATCCTGTAACGAAGCGCGCTGCTCTCCGTTGGATCTTCTCTGTCTCTTCTATCAACCCTATCTGGTACGGATCCCACACTGCTGAGCAGTATTCAAGCAGTGGGCGAACAAGCGTACTGTAACCTACTTCCTTTGTTTTCGGATTGCATTTCCTTAGGATTCTTCCAATGAATCTCAGTCTGGCATCTGCTTTACCGACGATCAACTTTATATGATCATTCCATTTTAAATCACTCTTAATGCGTACTCCCAGATAATTTATGGAATTAACTGCTTCCAGTTGCTGACCTGCTATTTTGTAGCTAAATGATAAGGGATCTATCTTTCCATGTATTCGCAGCACATTACACTTGTCTACATTGAGATTCAATAGCCACTCCCTGCACCATGCATCAATTCGCTGAAGATCCTTCTGCATTTCAGTACAATTTTCCATTGTTACAACCTCTCGATACACCACAGCATCATCTGCAAAAAGCCTCAGTGAACTTCCGATGTCATGCACAAGGTCATTTATGTATATTGTGAATAGCAACGGTCCTATGACACTCCCCTGCGGCACACCTGAAATCACTCTTACTTCGGCAGACTTCTCTCCATTGAGAATGACGTGCTGCGTCGTAATGGAGGTGGTTTGCCGTTGCCTTCCTCCGACCGCAATAGGGATGAATGATGATAATGAAGACGACACATCAACACCCAGTCATCTCAGGGCCCACCGGGAATCGAACCCGGGATCCCGTGATCGGGAAGCGAGAACGCTACCGCGAGACCACGAGCGGCGGACTGAATCTACTTAATGACCGCATAAACTGAACATTTTAGAGGAGCGGTCAGGTACGGGTCTGCCCAAAAGCGGCTCTCAGGATCGAGCGCGCTAGCCCCTTAGCTACAACCCAGCCATCGTACCTATACCTCCGCGCCAATGAGTGAAAGAATATGGAATGTAAGAGAAAAATCGTTTTCTCAAGCACTGTCCTCGATTACTAACTTACATATTTTTCTTAACTTGAGGGACTAAGACTATTTTGTCTCGATGACGACAACTAACAAGAGCTCACATCATAGTCGTACTGAGATTCCCCGCAGAAATATCAGTCCCTCGTTCTTTCTTGCTACCGTAAAGGTTGTCCTACGCTGCATTTCTTCTAGAAGCTACTGCACTCATGCTCATAAATTAAGAATAATGCTGATATATGGTGAAGCAACGCTCTGGCGGGCGGTTTGCGGGTTTAAATCACCTCGGGGTATGACCATGCAGTGCATTTGACCTGCGGTCGTCGCACGGTGGCGCTGGCAGCAGACAACTTAAGCAGAGCTTTGTTGGTGCATGTCAGTGTACGCTGCAGCGATTAAGTGTGCAGACGTATTCAGATGTGCTAATGGCGACTGTGTGTTGAAAATGGCTCAAGGAACACACATTGATGACGTTATGAGGGGTAGGATACTAGGGCGACTGGAGGCTCGTGAAAAACAGCAGGTCGTAGCACGGGCCCCTCCGTGTGCCACGAAGTGTGATCTCAAGATTATGGCAGCGATTCCAGCAGACAGGTAACGTGTCCAGGCGCTACAGTACGGGACGTCCACAGAGTACAATACCACAAGAAGACATATCTCACCATCAGTGCCCGCAGACGGCCACGGAGGACTGCAGGTAGCCTTGCTCGGGACCTAACCGCAATCACTGGAATAGTTGTCTCCAGACACACACTCTACTGACGACTGAACAGACATGGTGTATTCGTCCGAAGACCTGCAAGGTGCATTCCACTGACCTCTGGTCGCAGGAGAGCCCGTAAAGCCTGGTCTCAAGAACACAGTACATGGTCTTTGGAAGAGTGGTCCCAGGTTATGTTCACGGACAAGTCCAGGTACAGCCTGAACAGTGATTCTCGTTGGGTTTTCATCTGGTGTGCACCAGGAACCGGATACCAACCCCTTAATGTCCTTGAAAGGGACCTGTTTGGAGGTCGTGGTTTGATGGTGTGGGGTGGGGTTATGATTGGTGCACGTACACCCCATGCATGTCTTTGACAGAGGAACTGTAAGAGGTCAGGTGTATTGGGATGTCATTTTGCACCAGTATGTCAGTCTTTTCAGGGGTGCAGTGGGTCCCACCTTCCTCCTGATGGATGATAACGTACGGCCACACCGAGCTGCCATCGAGGAGTACCTTAGAAGATATCAGGCCAATGGAGTGGCCTGCCTGTTCTCCAGACCTAAACCCTATCGAGCACGTCTGGGATGCTTTCGGTCGACGTATCGCTGCACGTCTTCAAACCTCTACAACACTTCAGGAGCTCCGACAGGCACTGGTGCAAGAATGGGAGGCTATACCCCAGCAACTGCTCGACCACCTCATCCAGAGTATGGCAAGCCGTTGTGCTGCCTGTGTACGTGTGCATGGTGATCATATCCCATATTGATGTCGTTGATGTCGGGGTACATGCGCAGGAAACAGTGGCGTTTTGTAGCACATGTGTTTCGGGATGATTTTCTCAACTTATCACCAATACCGTGGACTTACAGATCTGTGTCGTGTGTGTTCCCTATGTACCTACGCTATTAGCGCTAGTTTTGTGTATTGCCACGTTGTGTGGCACCATATTCTGCAATTATCCTTAATATATGTGCATGAGTGTAGAAGCATTTTACTTTCCCATGCATTTGGCACTCTCTACTACTTCCGACTCTGTTAATCAGCGCACTTGCCGCGCTCTATGTGACCCACAGCCTTCTACACAGATCGTTCTGACTTACGCCTCCCCAATGTCATCGGAGTGCTCTCGTGTACATTTGTTTGGATAATAAAGCAAATAAAGCAATTCTTGTCGCCTTATGGGTGTCATGAACTGTTTCAGTTGAATTACGGGTGAAGCCCTTATTTTTTCATTATTATAAATAATATTCTTAAAGTTTTTAAATGAAACTGAAAGTGAAAAATAGAGATGCTACATTTACACAGTACTACGTCACGTAATTGCTACGTTAAAGGATACTGATGCACTGTGTCGATTAAGTCAGCCCTGTTCTCGGTAAGTGGATAGTTTGCCACTAGAAGCGTTTCTTTAGCCGCCTTTGCCTGTAGAAACATAGTCAGTGAGTGATGTGAATGAAACGTGGAGACTGCTGAATATAGGGTCTAGATTTAGCGCCGACTATTTGTGAAACGAATAATTAGAAGTTAAGCCTAGGTAGACGTGTCATGTTCAGTAGGAAAACAAGTAGATTCTATTGCAGTAGAGACAATTCAAGGGCAAAATGCATCTTTTTTTTTTTTTTTTTACGGTGAGTCAGTGTTCGCCAGTTCACTACAAATCGCAGCTATTCTGTATCTGCCCCCCCCCCCCCCCCCCAGGGTACCATCTCTTCCCACTGTACTGATTACGAGTATCAACATCTCTTCCAGTGAAAGTGAAGATGCCAACCACAGTTAACAAAGCAATGTTCGTCAAGTTGACATCTGAGCACACGATTGTGTTACAAAAGTCTAGAATACCGAATGTAATGTCTGAGAAGAAAGCGTGGAGTACTCCTGCATGGGAATACTCCCATGAAACTGACAAACAGTACAATGTTGCAGACCTTAAAAACTGTTCATTAACACGAAGAGTTAAATAAAAAATCCGATCGGAAGGAGAAAGGAAATAAATTGATTAAACGTAAAGATTGAGAAAAGGATTTATTGGTGTTGATCTTCCAGCAAGATAATCCTTTTGTTAAAAAGGTTCCAGCAACTATGTCGGTTGGTTTCAAGCACGTAGCAAACTCTGCTCAAGACTACTATAGAAATATGGAGGTACGTGCCCAGATGTTGCCCCAGAGACAACAAAACCAACAACCTCGACATACATTCGAGATGGAGTAAAAACCCTTACAGCATATAAAACAGAAGAGACGAAACAGTTATCCCCATCGTAACTTCAGAGGCTTGTATTGTTGAAACAAATTGAACACTGAAGTAGAAAACGAAAAGAAAAAGGTAGAAAAATTGCAGAGGACGAATCTACTCAAACGGATAATCAGTATGAAGCAGATACTTGTATTGTTAAACGTTTCGTATTACCATATCCTTTCCATTCTTTCCTATGTTGTCTAACAGAAATAAATAAAATTACAATTTCGTATATTTACTTGTCATCTTGTAATTCCGTGACTTTCACTTATAATTACAATGCTTGTATGTTGATTATTACATCTGAATAGCGCAAAATTAAAACAAGAAAAAACATCTGACTAAATATGAGTATTTGCTCCTGTTCAGCACGAAATTTGCCTCCACTGCTTTCCAACTGTCTGTCGATAGGGTCGTCTTCACCAGAACTCTCACAAGCGTATTCGTCTTCATCTTCTTCTTTTCCTGTCGGCAAAATGATACTTAAAGTGACCTTTGCGGGTCGCTAGAGATGTTCTGCAGTATTGCACACGTTACTGAAAGTTTGGGGACTCTCTCTAAAGAAAGGCTTACATCGTTACCGATTATCGAAAATCATTGCTTCAATTAACCAAATTCTCTCTCCTCTATCGCTCATTCTCTTCCTTGCCTTGAAGATATGGAATCGTCGCCGATCAGCAAGTTTTGTTGGCTTCAGTGGAACGACTAACTATATTCCACACTTTGAATCACCAAATAAGGAAACAGCCCCGCTGTACCGTGAAGTTGTATTTCTAACCTCCATTTGTGCCTTCAAGCACGCCTCCACTCCATTCTGCACTTATGCTAGTAAATTTCACATCGGTATCTACGGTAGACTCCTATAAAATAACGGAAGTATCACCTTTTGCGATTTACGAGTTCATCACCATGCAATTATGAGTTTCTTATTTCCTTCTGGGTGCAATCAATAGCCCCTATAACTTTCGGCAGTCAAAACATTTTTTCCCATTCTAGCTTAAGAGTATTAATGTACTGGATTTTAAACTCGAATAGAGTCCAGTCGTGAGATTTTAATATCTCCTGATCCATAAAATCGCACACTGTTATACATTAAGTTGTCTGATCACCTACAAAATTCTTGGCCACACGAGTCTGGAATCCAGGATCGCCCACACAACAAGGAAGTATCTCCTCCAACCATTTCCGGGAAATCAAGGCTCCTCCACGTGTTTCATCACGTACTGGTATAAATTCCGCAATGAGAAAGACCGCGTTTTCAGTTTCCAATCGATACAGCACTTCATAGCTACAAACACCCCTCCAAATCTGGTAGTGTTTCTCATGTCTGATCAGCAGGAATATCACCATGGTGCAGACTGAAGGAGAGTGCTTAAGAGCTCGAATGCCCCACCACTGTCTCACGAATAACTTAGGTGTATGTTAGTGTGAAAATTAGATTCTAGTTTTTATTCTCAGCTTAAATCCAGCCCGTCCGGAAACGCCAAGATACATCTTGGCATATTAGAATCTACAGCGTTTATTTACATGCAACTTAGACGCATCTTAAAATCGTGCAAGACTTAGCTACATGTAGTTTTTTATTCACGTCACTCAGTGAATCTCATTCGGTCGAACGGGCCTAGTTCGGTGGAGCATGGGCATTTGTTTATTTATTCTTCATAATTGCAGCCTATTATCTCAAAAGCTAAAATATGCCATACGAATCACATTTCCTTGGATATTAATAAGTAGCGTATTAATTATTTATTTCTAGTAAATGATTTAGAAAGAGACAAAAAGCTACAACTACTTCTACTACCACAAAACTACATTAAAACCCTTAACCAGTTACCCAGCTACTAATCAACTACAAACACTACAGAATTTGTTCTCTGTTTGTTCATTTATTTTGGTGCACTTAACTTTTAGATGATTTTTTCCGCTACTGGATCCGCCCTCATACTACTCCAGTCAATAGCCATAGTCTACTGGGTTCCTTGGAGGTTGGGCAGCACGTCAGTAGCGTTTCCACTATAGCAAGTAAGTCTACTCATGACTGTTACTTCTTAAACCCCACACTTCCATGATCTTTTGCACCAGCGCAATCTTGATTCTTGGGACAGTATTTCACCTTCTCTCCATCTGCAGAGTATATTGTCTAGCCTGAATGGCAGCGTGATGACTCATGCTTGAATGCCTCGTGAAGTCTTCCTTGGCATTTCTGGATACTGCGGCCGCAGTATCGTCCAAAATGCGCCAGGTCCACTTGCTCCTTAGTGCTGATTGGGGATCCAGCATGCTTAATACCTGACGTCCATTACCCGCTACATCTTCATAGAGTGTGCAGTCCCACAAAGCGTGTTCTGGTGTGCCTACACTGCCGCATACGCTCTAAACATTCTGCGTGGTGTCTGTTTGTTCTATATCGTGTCTCCCTACCACTTTCGCGCAACGACGCTCTGAGCGTGTTTTTTAGGGAATTGACTAGTTTGAACCTGGGACCTGTTGCTGGTAAGGAGACGCCAGACCACACACGACATGTAGAATTCAGAAGAGTTCAGTGAGACTAGCGATGATATAACCAAATAATGATTTCAGCGTCAGCTCCACTGCACTCCCTGTAAAAGAATCTTAATACTAACTAAATTTAGTGGAAGGGGTTCAAGGCTTTCCTATTTTTAGTTAGCTGGTAAATTAACGTCGAAAAAGTAGTTAAGTTTACCATTGGAAATTTTATTCTACTCACAAAACATCGTTTATAAATTGCACTATTGATAAAAGGAAATGTTTTAATACAGGATGGTAAAAACCAACAAAAATGTGAACGAATATTCCCTGAATGCGTTTCCAAGTTCTACAATAGATCGAAGGATGACCTATGCCATATCACATCTATAATCTAGGTTTAAATTAAGTTTCACAAAAGAGAAAACTATCAAAATGGTCTGCAGTGACCCTCAATTATCTTTAATTACTTATCTAACTTGTTGTAAATTACAGTGGCTGTTGTGGCTTCTCAATAACTATATAACAGAAAAATCATCGCGTTTCAGATTTTTACTTCAAGTGGCAAATGTGAACTCCATGAGCTTTAACTGACGATCGACACTAGTATTACGTAAAGGGGATGTAACAGATGAGACTTCTGCAGTTCTGAGTGAAGCCTTATGCGCTCAAAAATGCGGCATCGTGTGCGTTCATTACCTTGTCGGTGTTCGTCAGGGGGCGGTGGCCAGCGCAGCTCCATCCAGCTCGCCCTCTCGGAAGAACTCTCTCCTAACTTCTCCTTACTACAGTTTCCGAAGTTGGTTTAAAAAAAACTATCTGGCTGTGTTTTCATCTGACCAGTCAGGGTCTCAATGTTAACCTTAAGCTCCGCCTACAAAAATTCTGTCTATCCAATGAGAAACGTTATACTTTTCGTGGTGGGGCAATGTTTTTGAAGTTTACAACGTAACAGAGACGCGAAAAAGTCTCACGCTAAAACTTGCAGCTGGTGTGGTCCTTTTAGCGTTATCGTAAGATCTATACTGTTCTTTCGGAGGGCTCTATCTTTTAACATGGGCTTGAGGGTGGTCCTAATGTAACAGAGACGCGAAAAAGTCTCACACTAAAACTTGCGGGTGGTGTAGCCCTTTTTGTGTTATCGTAAGATCTATACTGTTCTTCTGGAGGGCTCTAGCTTTTAACATGGGCTGGGGCGTGGTCCTAACGTAACAGAGACGCGAAAAAGTCTCATGCTAAAACTTGCGGGTGGTGTGGTCCTAGCAGTTAGCTGGCGACGTGGGTATCCGTCCGTCCCTTATCGTAGGGCCTTCCAGCTTAACACGGTTCTGCTCTCGGATTCTGTTCTCGTTTCTCCCCTCGGAACTGTGTCTGTCTCACGGTGGGAAGGTATGACATGCATTTAGGCATTCTTGTGTTAGTCTGTGGTATTCCATTTGCTCACTCGTTACTCGTATTACTTTGGTTAATTTAATGTCACGATTTATTCGGAGCTATGTGACATACTACTGGATTTGCTTATCATGTCAGGGTTTTCATGGAAAGCGTAGGATTTGCCTGAAACCTTACAACGCAGCTATCGTTCATCTGTCTTCTGATTTTGAATAGGTACGCAGCATGAGGGCCATGGCCAGTCAGGCATTGTGTGAGTTACTCGATTGGTTAAGAAATATCATTTTTAATATCTCTCCGATATTAAGAAGAAATTCTCATGTTATCCTGTTGATTTTGCCACAGTTCTAATATGCGATCTTTTATTGCTTTTCCGAATTGGCCTCAGTTCCAAGCACCCTTCGTATTTCCATTCCATTGCCTTCCTTTAACCAGTAAAAGGCTCCCCTTTTCCTAATTTCCAAGTCCAGTGGGCATATTAGCAGAATTACTAGCAAAGCATCATTGTTGGTAGTGCAATCTTCTTTCTTCTTCTTTATCGTCACCTTGTCCTACGTCACGTAGGGTCGGCGTTGCTCTTCTGGATCCTTCTCCTCCATAGTACTCTATCCATTGCCTCTTCCGTCTTCCATCCTTTCTCCCTTAGGTCCCCGGATATCTTATCCTTCCACCTCATCTTTGATCTTCCTCTCATTCTCGCTCCTTCAATCTTTATATCTTCAACTCTCTTTCCGACATACCCTTCCCCTTTTCTCTGTCAGTGTCTGTACCACCTTAGTCTGCTCTCTTGTATATTTTTCCCCATGGGTCCCACTTTCACAGCTCCTCTAACAAATTCATTTCGAATCCTGTCCTTCCTTGTTACCCCACACATCCACCTCAGCATCATCATTTCCATCACTTCCATCTTCCTCTCCTAGGCTACTGTGATTGTCCATGTCTCTGCCCCGTATATCATAGTAGGCCTTACCACCGACTTGTACACTTTCCCTTTCAACCCAATGCTCACCTTCTTGTCACACAACTCTCCACTTATTTTACTCCAGTTGTTCCAACCGCAATTTATTCGGTGTTGTATCTCGCTTTACAGTCCTCTGTCCCTCTGTATGTACGACCCCAGGTATTTAAATTTGCAGACCGATTTCAGTTCATCATCCTGGATCTTGCAAGACCTCATCTGCACATCCTTCAGTGCTAAATATTCTGACTTTGTTCTGCTAATTTTCATCCCTCTTTCTTCTAGTGCCTTCCTCCAATCCTCCAGCTTTTCCTCAAGTCTGTCGATGCTCTTCTCACAAAAAACCACATCATCCGCAAACATCATATTCCACGAAGATTCCTTCTTCACATCTTTCATTGTGATTGTGGGTAATGCTATAGGCGCCCGTTAATCTTAGTACCATGTCCCGCTGAGCTCTTCTCACTATTGTGGCTGGCTTCAGCAGATGCAGACTATGAGTCTGGACGCTCGCACCATATCCTACGACTGATGCTAATATAGATTAGTGGTCCACTCTGATTGTTTTCAAGGGAAGCCGAAACTGCCTATTTGCAATGGTTATTATTGTACTCATCACGTTTGTACCTTCTCTGCCTGCTTCCTCTACAACATGTGCAGAGTTACGACTTTCATCCACAAATAACCCTAGATATCTCGTTACTGTCCTTCTCCTAATCGTTACATCATTTAAATTTATTTTAGGGTTTCAAAAAAATGTTCAAATGTGTGTCAAATCTTATGGGACTTAACTCCTAAGGTCATCAGTCCGTAAGCTTTTATTTTATTTTTTTTTTTTTTTTAAGGCCTGTCTTTGATATTAGTAGACTTCTCTTGGCCAGAAATGCCTTTTTTGCCATAGCGAGTCTGCTTTTGATGTCCTCCTTGCTCCGTCCGTCATTGGTTATTTTACTGCCTAGATAGCAGAATTCCTTAACTTCATTGACTTCGTGACCATCAATCCTGATGTGAAGTTTCTCGCTGTTCTCATTTCTACTACTCCTCATTACCTTCGTCTTTCTCCGATTTACTCTCAAATCATACTGTGTACTCATTAGGCTGTTCATTCCGTTCAGCAGATCATTTAATTCTTCTTCACTTTCACTCAGGATAGCAATGTCATCAGCGAATCGTATCATTGATATCTTTTCACCTTGTATTTTAATTCCACTCCTGAACCTTTCTTTTATTTCCATCATTGCTTCCTCGATGTACAGATTGAAGAGTAGGGGCGAAAGGCTACAGCCTTGTCTTACACCCTTCTTAATACGAGCACTTCGTTCTTGATCGTCCACTCTTATTATTCCCTCTTGGTTGTTGTACATTTTGTATATGACCCGTCTCTCCCTATAGCTTACCCCTACTTTTTTTCAGAATCTCGAACAGCTTGCACCATTTTATATTGTCGAACGCTTTTTCCAGGTCAACAAATCCTATGAAAGTGTCTTGATTTTTCTTTAGCCTTGCTTCCATTATTAGCCGTAACGTCAGAATTGCCTCTCTCGTCCCTTTACTTTTCCTAAAGCCAAACTGATCGTCACCTAGCGCATTCTCAATTTTCTTTTCCATTCTTCTGTATATTATTCTTGTAAGCAGCTTCGATGCATGAGCTGTTAAGCTGATTGTGCGATAATTCTCGCACTTGTCCGTAAGCTTACACACTGCTTAACCTAAATAATCCTAAGGACAAGCACACACACCCATGCCCGAGGGAGGACTCGAACCTCCGCCGGGACCATCCGCACAGTCCATGACTGCAGCGTCTTAGACAGCTCGGCTAAACCCCACGTGTCTATTTTACGGTTTCTTATTATGTCTCCTTTCAGCAGGAGGTACGTTGTTTTGTGAGGTGCTAGAGACAATTTAACACACCGACACCAGCCCTCAAGTTCGAGGAGGGCAGCATTACATATGTCTTCCACAATTCTCCTGGGGTCACCACTTACAACGAAGAGCACGCCATCTGCAAACGCCACCAGTCCACTTATGTTACCGCTCTCATGTAACATCTATAGTATGGGCTCCAGTGCTGCGTCCAAAAACTCCAGACCACACACTGATCCCTGTGGACAGCCTTTTGTTATTGTCTTCATTATTTTCTTTCCTGGGTACGTTAAGGAAGCAGTTCGCCTGTGCCAGTAATCTCTCAGGCAATTATACAGCACTTCTGGGTACTCCAAATCCCTAAGACGACCAAAGAAGCACGGCCACCACAGGTTATAGAAAGCGCCATCAATGTCAATCATCATCGCTAGAGCATACATAAAATGAGAATCTGTCGCTGGCGAAATCGCCTTAGTAATTGCGTCTTCAGCTGTTTTGCCTCTTCTAAACCCGTACTGGTAAGGGCTCAACCCGTGTAGCAGTCTGTAATCTTGTAGTCTTTCGCATAATTGTTTTTCAACGATGTTGATCATTGGATCCTATCTTGCCCTGTACTAATTGTTGCCAGTTTAGCGTTCTCCCACGGTACGGTGGCCCTTTCTTGCAAGAGACGTTCATTTTACAGATCGCACAAATAACTATCTAATTGGTCACATTAGGCTTTTCTTACGGAGAATGGGTAGTTCGCGGAACTTGTGCAGCGACCCGGTCCACGGTTATGAAAAGCCGGGATGACCCCGGTTCCCCTACAGTCAATGTACACCATGGCCGCCCCACAGCCTCCAGAGGACAAATGAGACCTCCTTTATTTCCTTTTCTGCGCGGTTTCATAGCGTCAGATGTCACGTCACCATCTCGCCAGTATGGGAGAGTCTATTGCGTTCGATCTAGCCATTTGATTCAGCCAATAGTATAGGGTGCCCTGTACTGACCTCTTGATGCAAGACGTTGACCAATAGTGAAGAATCGCTTCAGCCGAATGCCGACTTCGTGTCCACAAATGTCTGCGAATGGAGGGAAGTTATGTGCACTTGCCTGTCACATTGGCAACAGCAGTCCCGCCATGTAGAGTTCGTTTTCGAAAATACGGAGTTCAGAGCCATGAATTTGGATTCTGTGCATACTGTTCTGGACCGTCATGGAGGGAGCATTCCGCTCCGGACCGATAGAAAGAGCGTTCTTTCCGGGCACTGTTTGGTGTTGGTCGGCACGCGATAGCTGTTTAAAGGATGGAAAGTAGCACAGTTGCGACAGTGCGATTCGTATTCAGTGCAGCTCGTTACTTGCTTACTTTGCCACGCAACTGGTGTTGCTTACTTTGGTTATGTAAGGGGCTCCATGCTGTAACATTGACTTTGATTACACAAGCGACTCATGTAAGTAGATCTTGTTGTGCTAGCTCCAAACAGTCTTCCACAGTTCTGAAACCTCCCACTGCGCTAATGTCATTTTGTAACTTAATTTTAATTATGCAGAACTTTGCTCTCTGTTAATCTCATTGTAATTTATATCAGTCATTACAGCAAACAAATAACTGCTAATCTCAGTCTTGACATAGATTTCAAGATCCTTTAACATGCCCTACAACTTTTCCTGGTTAGGCCACACATTTAAAAAGTAATATAACAGGTTGTATTCCCAAATGGTCCAAGTCACTATGTCGGGGTTGTCCTTGTGCACGGCGGCCAGCTAGAAGGATAACCTACTTATTATTTCGTCATACCAACGAGCATTGCACCCAGTCGTCTTTTGGTACGACTTAGTTTCCCCTAATATTCAATATCAAAACAATTGTCACTACACTCCCTTATTTTGTCAGTATTCCGTACTGTTAGGTGTTGTTGTGTGAAAGCGACGAGCACATTTTCGCGCTTGGACACACTGGGGTAGTGACTGAACATAATGCACATAAGTAAAAGACAAGCTCTAGACTAATATCTTGAGATAACTATTATAAGCTATATAATACGAAGTGACTGCGTTTCAGTTTGAATCATCGTCACAAGATGGGCTCACTTAAAAAACTCTGTAGAGATGTAATACGTATGTGACAGAAATCTGCTCCTTAAACTCTCTTTAAATTAACCACTTGACTATTATTAATTTGCCTGGATTCGTATCCACTTCAACTATAGAAATTTTATGGACGGTCTCCACGGAGCTTGATCAATATTTGTGGCCAGCAAACGGTCAATACAGACTCTTCAGTAAATTCCTGTGGGATACACTCCAAGAAACGAGGCATGCATCTTAAGACACTGTAAACATTTCAATAAGATTTCTTCTACAAGAAAATACAGCATTATTTATTACTGCCTCCGCAGCTCTCGCCCAAAGCACACTGCCGTGAAATGACGCAAATTAAAGGACAAACAGAAGTGTGCAATGACTCTTTGTTTCACACACAATTTATGAGTGAACTGCAATCAGCAGACTATTAGTGAATTTAAACTACGTATGTCGTCCGTCAAACATATACAAAACTGATTTTATTTCTAAATTATAAGTGACGTCAGAGCAATAACTAAGGTAATAAACAAACAATTGTAAACAACAGACGTGCATTCGACCAGTCAGTAAGTGACCAGGCAATTAAATGGTCGATGTGCGACACCAGTATACCAACGTTGTTGGGTCACATGTCACAACAGAACATCATCTCTAAATCAAGTGTTCAAGACATTCTCCAGTACATTTTGAAGAAGAGAGAAGTAAGTGTAAAGTTTGTTCCGTACACCTAGACTCCTGAACAAATATAACGACGCGAAGAGCCTTCTGCAACTTGCTTCAAATGCAAAATGCGAACAAAAAGTCATCACGGGTGACGAGACTTGGTGTCACCTGTCCGAACCTATCACAAAACGACAAAGCGCAGAAACTCACGTGTTGGTCAACGCTTTGATGACGTAATCGACATTCAAGGCAATGCGATGCACGAGTTGAACAACAGCCAAAAAAAGGAATTTTTCTGACAGTTTCCACTGTTGTATGAAGGTTCTGTGAGTTGTGAAACTCTTTGGATTGATGAGGTATTCAGAATGGAGAATAATCACTGCGGATGTTTCACGACGACTGATACTGAGTCCACTCTTATTCTTACTATATATAAATGATCTTCCACCAAACATCTAGCAAGCTGAAATAGTTCTTTTTATTGGTAATGTATTACACGCTAGCATAATGAAGAAGCTATAGCATTTGGAAATGTAAACAAAGTGAAAAAATAACTGGTTCTTTGCAAATGAAATGTCACCGAACTTAGATAAAGCACCATACATGCAGTTCAGTACTAGACATAGCCTGACACATTGTTACATAGAAAAGTCTACGACTTAACAAGCGTTGTGTTTTATTCAGTCATCGATACAATTTTATTCGTCTAAGAACAAAACATCACAAGCGGTAGTCCTATTCTTAGACCACAAAGCTTTCACCATCCATCTATAATGTGGTGTCGCTACAGACTTATTCTGCATGTTGCGTTGAAGCCAGCGACATTTTGTCAGATGCCCCAGAACGTTAGCATACTACTATTTACTATTGCTTCTTGTTCGTAATGTCTTTTGTGTGCACGCATCTGCTGTCGTAAATGAGGATGTTACAGTACTTTCGTGAAAAAAAAACAGCTTCAGGAAGACATTTTCAGACGTTTTTCTGGCATTTAATGGATATTTTATCCAGTAATAAAACGCATTTCACCATGACAAAGTACACGTTTCGAATGACCAAGAAGAGAAGTATGTGATGCGAAAGGCTGCTTTTGTAATCCAGCATTTTTCTTAATACGAACTGACGAAACTGATACAGGGTCTATGTGCTCGCCCATAAAATGCTTAAAACAAATTTTCCTCTGTTTGGTCGGTTTGCAATCTTTCCATCTCACAACTTTCTTTCAGAGAGCATTACGAGTTGGACTGATAGGGAATCTAAAGTCAAATGACAGAAATAAAACCACTACAGAAAAAGTAAACAGCACAACTACAATTCGTGTATACAAAAGAAAATATTGCATGAATGAGCCCACATGCGAATGAAATGTGATTCACTTTGGCCTATAATCAGAATGATAAGTACACCGGTAAATGACGATAGCTGGCATTTTTGATCAAAACACTTGCACCACAAGCTAACTTTAGCTTCACGTTTGTGACAACTTCCCTTATTATACTTCCATGATTTTACCACAGTGTATTTTAATCTCTGACTCTCTTAAGCGTACACTCTCACCTCTGACACAAATGCGTTTACTTTGCAGTATATCACAACGTCAAGTGGTTTAGTTTAGTCACCGACTCACTTTCAAGATGGTTGTAAGTTTGTGAGCCGAAATATCGGGAGAAGAAAAATTGCGACCCAGACGCATGCTCCAAGTATGACAGAATAAAAGTTACAACTTTTTCATTATGACTTTTGCATCTGTCAACATTTGCAATGCACACACAGACTGGAATACTCCCTCTCATTTTCTCTGTAGCTGTTCACCACATACAAATACCATGAAGAATTTTGTAGTGAAAGCAATAAGAGTGATGAGTTCTTTCGCTTTATAATCAATCTCAAAAGCTAAAAATAAATGAGAGTCTCGCGTAAAGATATTCGGCTCTGGGAGAACATTCTTCACCAGAATCAACGGTGTCCATATGGTTCGGAGTGCTTCCGGGAAGTAACTTCAGCTTCAAGTCGAACATTCTCCTCGTCGAATGAAGACTCTTCAGTGGCTACTCTGTTGATAGAGGAGGAAACTGAGCGTGTCTTACCGTCAGACCGAAGACAGAAGAACACTTGGGTCACCCATTCTGAAAGAGTACACGAAAGAGATGAAAATTGTGGAAACCACATTGCTTCACAGAATCT
This sequence comes from Schistocerca piceifrons, assembly GCF_021461385.2. Lineage (NCBI taxonomy): Eukaryota > Metazoa > Arthropoda > Insecta > Orthoptera > Acrididae > Schistocerca > Schistocerca piceifrons. The sequence goes on along the minus strand of NC_060140.1, from coordinate 912,605,129 downwards.
GAAAACATTTTTCAACACTGAAATAAGTAATGCTGCATTTCAGGTCCTTGCTAATACCATGTACAGTACATCTGCAAGATTGTTGTTGTCTACTCACGCAGCTACCAGCCGTGAATTTTCTCCACATTTTAGATAATGCGATACATAGACCAGGATGGATATAGATAGCCTGAGACATACCAGACGTGCACAGTTTACATTAAGATCTTTGCGAACCTGCAAAGCTACTACAAGAATTTTGAAAGTCCTTTACAGTGCATGCAGTTATAGGAAAACATTTAATGAATTTTCCTGCGTATACATTTGCTTCTAGATCTTATATAGTGTCTCCGCTGATGTCAGAGTTTACAGAGTTTACTAGTTCAGCAGAACGAAAAAATGAGGAGAGGTCAGAGTTTAATATCCCATCGGCACCAACGTCATTAGAGACGGAGAACAAGCTCAGAATATTTCAAGGATGGGGAAATAATAGGTCGCGCGCTTACAAAGAAACCATCCTGGCATTTGCCTGCAGCAATCTGGGGAAGTCACAGAAAACCATAAACACGGATGGCCGGACGGGGATTTGCACTGTCGTCCTACCGAATGCGAATCCAGTGTGCTAACCATCGGGTCACGTCCGCCGGATTCTGTAGGAGGAAAGACATAACATTGTCACTCCGAACAAATTACTTTCTAGAAAAGGTAACACGTGCTGCTCTCTGCGGGGTATCCCACATAAAACCGGTACACCTCATGTAGCTGTTAATCATCTCTAGACGAACTGCTAGCGAAGTGGCAACACTGCCTCGAAAGTTGGGTACGCTGCATTTTATCGGAAAGTTGAGTGCAGCTGTGGGTTCGAGCGTCAGTTGTGAGAAGCTCCTATTGTTGAGTTGTTACAGAAATGGGACAATTTGCATCAGAACAGCGAATTGCTATTGTCGAGTGTTACATAAAGATAGGCTCCACCAAAGAGTTTAAAGATTGTACTCCCAATGGGGCTGGTGTATATCGTACATCGTATCATCGTATACTAAAAGATAAAATTACCTATTGTGTGAGTGTGGTACAAAAATTGAAATTTAAAGATCAGGGAGAAAAGGAGTTCATTACTGTAACTGACTGTCAACAGCAACTGCTATCGGTTACTTAGACCCCTTGTTTTACCTCATGTCAGATGAGGCCTGATTTCATTCGTCAGATAATGTAAAACTCCGAGAATTGCAGATATTGGTCACAGGATAACCCACATATTAGGCATGAAGAACCTCCCCACTCAGAGAAGATAAACGTTTGGTGTGCATTGTCCGGGGTGTGCATTATTAGCACCATATTTTTCAATTAAATCTTAAACAGGGCCAGATATCAAACATCTTTGACTCTTTCTATGTACAGTCAACAGATGCTGAGAAGCTGTATGCAGTATTCCAACAAGCTGTAACAACTGCTCACTCATCCGACCAAAGTATGGCTCACATCACTATCGTGCTCCCTGAAGATAGACCTGTCAGTGATGGCCACAGGTCCGAAAGGCTCCTGGACTTAACATCTTGTGATTTTTGTTTATGGGGCACACTAAACAGCGAAGTGTATGCTGACGATCCTCGCAAAATAAACGATCTTAAACGGAACATTGCTAGAGATAACAACAACTTATTATCTTTTTTGCATATAGTCACCAACTGGTGACTTATACAAACATCATAGCTTTTTATAAATTTTTTGTACAAACAGTAGGAATTTGCAATTCACATGTACAAGAAGCCACTTACGGTTGATGCACTTGGCAATATATATGGTACAGTACTTCATAATGCAACGTACAGTTGTTACATAGTATAGGTATTTGAATTTACAGCATGTTGTTACAAAAATAATATATATATTACAATCACCTCAGAATAGTACATCGTATAGATAGAAGATTTAGGCCTACATTTAAGAATAGCTACATTTTAATGTCAGTATTCATTCAGTGAGTACCAACATTTGACAATTATGAATAATTTTACTTCCTTTTTGAATACTTTACCTCTGTGGCATCTTATAGCACTTGGCAGTTTGTTAAACCATATCTGGCCATTAATCCAAGGACTATGATCTGTTGTCTTTAGTTTAGTTCTGTTTCTGAAGAAGCAATCTTTTTGTCTTGTGTTATGGGCATGAACATCAGAGCACTTAGTTTCATTATTTTTATGGTCCACAAAGAATGTTATTAATTTGTTCAGATACAAGGAATATACTGTTAGATATTTATGTTGTACAAAGGTTGTTCATGTGTCTATCAGCAGCACGTCCCTATACCTCCATTCCATAATTAATAATAACATCACGTCAGCCTAATTGTAGCGTCTTGCTGGTAACGTCATCACACGAAGTGAGCGATGCCTGGATGCCCGAGACTACCACATTACAGCTTCTCTTATAGAAAAGGTAGCTGCATGTGTTCTAACGTTACTGTTATCTATTCTTTTTAGTTAGTTCAGTGTTACTTGAATTTCGGGCTTGAAGCATCATTAATAGTATTAATGTATGTATTGAATAGCTGAATTGCTTCACTTTATGTGGATGAATACTTTTCGCTTTATACATTTTCCACAATTAAAAGCCTTGGTAGGGAACTCAACGAGAAGGTTAAACAACGGCACTTAGAAATGCAAAATATTGTGAATGCGTTACAGATGCAGTGCACTGAAAACTATTTTTCATACGTAATTTAGGTCTCAATAATTAAAGTCACACTGAAGTTCATCAAGAAAACGTATTACAGATATGTAAACGGACGTAAGACCCAAGCAGTACAAATTTCATGTATTTCGTATGAGAACAGTTACAAAATTAAAAAATCATACAAAACAATATTTTACAAAAAACAAAATATTATTTTAATCTTGAAATACCTAAACTTACAGAACACTGTGGTAATCACTAAAAGAGCAGCAGAATGGAGCTACATGAACTGCAATTAACCCACAGTCTACATCAGTAACTTCAATAAAATCATTTCTTTGAACAGAGACGAATGTCGGAAAAATTAACAGCAGAAATCAGTGGTTTGTAAACTTAATGTAACTAAATCATTGTCTAAATTTAATTTGAACCTGGGTGCCCGGACGACTGGACTTCAGTATTCCCCATGGGGCCGCGTGTCCGAGAATCAGTTTTCATCCGGGCGGCTCCGAAGAACACGAGGCAACTGAAGTCAGTGGTTGTGACACCTTGGTTAAGATGGAAACGTGGGGTCTTTAAATTATGGTAAGATCATTACTTCTTTGAGTGAATTTGGGGTTCACTAAGTGTTTCTTTCTATAGTCTTCCCCAGTGTTTCGCTGTCTACTTATGCACGTTACCCGCCTTCATGGCTATCAGAATACAAAAAAAATACCAGCTCAAATGGTTCAAATGGATCTGAGCACTATGGGACTTAACATCTGTGGTCATCAGTGCCCTAGAACTTAGAACTACTTAAACCTAACTAACCTAAGGACCTCACACACATCCATGCCCGAGGCAGGATTCGAACCCGCGAACGCAGCAGTCGCGCGGTTCCGGACTGAGCGCCTAGAACCGCTAGACCACCGCGGCCAGCCCAGCTCAATTCTCTTGTTTGGTTAAGCCCCAGTTTTGGGTATGTTGCGTGCAAGTTAAAGAGGCCTGCACGTCCTTGTTCCAACTGATTATTTCTGATTTTCTGACTTTACGACATACTGTGTTTTTATCTTCTTATATGTGATAACATTGTGGGCTTTGGTTTAGGTTACCTGTTTTATTGCTGCGAATAGCTTTGATTCTTGCTAGCTAACTTGTTAATTCTGTGAGAAAAGGATTCGTGCCAATCGTTTTATACTTACGGTGCCGTTAGCTAATGTAATCGAAGTTCATTTTCCAACCGTGTGATTTTTCCACCCCGCGTGGGGGCTTCTTGCTAACTTTACGCCATCGGGCTTTGTTTTGAAATGAATTGCGGTTGGCGGGCGAATTTTCTTATCTCCTTGTTGAGTTTTTGATGTGTGTTCAATAATAGGACCCTATTTTTTTTGCTATTATTACTAGAGGGCTTGGTTCCTGCTTCTTTATTGTTACGTGTGTGTGTAATTGCGCTCCTAGCCATGATGTTTTCTATTTTATTATTGAGGGGTTAAAGATCATTTAGTTATCTATTGGCCATAGAGATTCTTTTTATTGGCAGGTTATACTAGCAGTTACTAGCTCCATGTGCTGAGTTGTCTCGATAGTCCGGGAAGAGTCTATACCTGATTTATGCTGAGTAGCCGGCCGCAGTGGCCGTGCGCTTGCTTCTAGTCGCTACAGTCTGGCACCGTGCGACCGCTACGGTCGCAGGTTCGAATCCTGCCTCGGGCATGGATGTGTGTGATGTCCTTATGTTGGTTGCGTTTAATTAGTTCTAAGTTCTAGGCGACTGATGACCTCAGAAGTTAAGTCGCATAGTGCTCAGAGCCATTTGAACCACTTTTTATGCTGAGTAACTACCCGAGTGCAGTCCGTTGGAGTCAGTGGTCGAGATTTGCGCTGCCTCTTAGGTCGAAAAAGTTGCTTGACGCAACATCGTACCTGTCTTACTTTTTTTAATTATCTTTTTTGTTAAGTGTATGTTCTTTCAGGAAGCTGAATGTAAATTCTAAGGGCATTGCTTAGTAATCTTTCATTTCTTTTGTGAGTGGTGTTTTTCAACATTCTGTGATACTAATCAAAATGTAAGTCAGCAAATTGGCTGACAGAAAACACGATAAGGTGTATTGTTAAATTGTTTGTAGCACAAATTCTTCTTGTTGTAGCTATTGTGTTGAAGTATAGATACTGTATTAAGGTTTTGCATCGTTCTTCAGTCACATAAGCTTGTACTAAAATTGTCTGACAACCTAATAATTACAAGTTACCTCCTTTTAGAAACTGAAACTCAGTGATAAGCAATTAACTCTAAAGGTACTCCAACAAATTTCCCTGCTTCTGCGATGCGTGCTGTTGAAAGCGTTGTTATCTAAAACTGTGATAGTTAAGTGCAAAGCTTATTTGTTTCCTTTGAACATAGATATTTTCATAACCGTGTACTATATTTTGGGTTTCCTATGTTTTTAACAGTATAGTGTTGAAAGGTGTGATAGTGTATTGAGGTCTTACTTGAATGCAAACTAAACACTTTAGAATGTGTTGGGGAAGCAAATATTTAAGAAATTCTCTTTAGATTTTTGTTGCTCTTCTTAACATTTTGTTGTTGTTGTTGTTGTTGAAAGATTGCAAGTAAATTTTTCTTAACTTGTGTGATTCATCTTTTAAGCACAAATATTAAATAGATGTTTTGGTGACGAACGATGTTCAGCCCATGCTTGGGCCTAGTACTCCCCCTCCTAGACAACCTCACGCATTATCTTTGTAGCAAATTTAAACCTTTATGACAATCACAGTCATTTGACGAATACAAGGATAAACATCCTAAATTGCTCATGCAGTTTTCATGACGAGTTAAGGTCTGAATGGGGACACATCACAAGTCCTCCAAAAATTTCAATACTGGACTATTCACTTTCATGCTGTATATAAAGAACTCTCCATGCAGATAATGCTATTGCTGACGACTAAAGAACAATAGGGGTGGAGAAAGAAAGAAGGATCAATAAATGAAACATTCAGAAGAATTATTGATTAATTCTTTGCAACTGGCTTAAACCCACACCCACCAGAATAGCCGCACATCTTTAAAGTGTCGCATCTGGGACAGAGAGATTCACTCCTTGCATACAATACTTTTTTTGCAAATAACTTACTAAATAATGTAATGCCACGCTGTTCCCTCATATCTCACTATCAATCACTGCACACACTATACACATATTGTTTCATAACACTTCACTCACTACAGAAACCCACTGCTGATATGTGGGCCATTTTCTGTACCACAACTTCCCATTTGCTATCCTGAAAAAACTGAGTCAGCATGCCTCTATAATAAGTGAGATGTTGCTCTCAGAAAGAGGAAGAGGTGTTAGTATTGTACAATGCTTAGCTTGGGGGTAAGTTTTTCTACAAAAGAAAAAAAGAAAGAAAAAAATAGTGTGAAGGTGTTATGTGGAATGTTGGATATTTTATAATCATTATTATTTATCTGTATAAAATTTTTTTACCAAAGTCCTATTGTTTTACCTAAGTAATCCTTCAATGTATAAAATGCATTGCATAACAGGTACTTTTTAGCTGCCTTTTTAAATAAGTGTATTTTTGCAATTTCTTTTATCTCTTTTGGTAATTTATTGTACAGTTTTATTCCTTGGTAGAAAATACTGTTTTTAGTTCTATATTTATTTTTTCTAGACAAATGTAAGTTGAGTCTAGCTCTTGTTGCATGGTCATGGACAGAACTGTTTGTGCAGTAATTATCAATGTTATTTTTGATGTGTACAACTGACTGGTAAATGTAGTCACATGGAGTAGTTAAAATCCCCAGTGTTTTGAACAGATCATTACAATGGGCTCGACTCCATTTTTGGGTATGATTCTTATGGCTCTTTTCTGCAGTTTGAAAATTATGTTCATTTTTTGCGCATTTGTTCCCCAAAAAGAATACCATAGCTAAGAATTGAGTGTACATATGGATAGTATGCAACTAAAGGACACTGCACGTTACATACTGATTATAGGATTCTAAGGGCATTCTGCTTGAAAGTACCCTGGTGTGTTCACACCACTTCAGCTGAGAATCAGTATTCATCTACATTTAATTTAACATTGTCATTTTCCATCTTCAAACTGAAATTCATGGCATTATTTTGCTTTGTGTTGAATATCACTTTGATGCTTATTGACTAATCGTAAACTTCCTTGAGAGTTTCATTTGCTTTCTCTGCAAGGTGTTCTCTTGTTATCTCAGTGACTAGAATATTGCTGTCATCAGCAAAGAGAATTTTTTTCACTACTTGGAAAGTCATTGATGTATATGAGGAATAGTATTGGTCCTAAAATGCAACGTTGTGGAACCCCTATATTAATGTATTTTGTCTCTGATAAGTGTTTTACTAAATGTTTAGACCTATTTGAAGTATGTGTTATCTCTGCTCTTTGTATCCTACCTGCTAGGTATGATCGAAACTATTCATTAGCTGCCCCTCTTATTCCTAATGCTTCTAATTTATTTGATAGAATCTAGTGGTCAACTGTACCAAGATCCAAAAATGTCCCTGTGGCACACTCGTCTTTGTCAAGAGCATCAGGCACAACCTTTGTGATTTCTGCTATTTCTGACTTCGTATTTTTGCCACTTCGGAAACCAAACGGTGATTCACTTAAAAATTGTATTTATTCAGGTAATTTATTAATCTGTCTTCCATAATTGCTTGTATTATTTCTGAGAATGGTGACAGCAGGGAAATGGACCCATAATTTTCTATGTCTTCCACATCACGTTTCTTAAGCAAAGGTACAACTGTTGCCTGTTTTAACTGTTCTGGAAATGTCCCTTCATTTATTATATTTGTTAAGGGGCCTTGTATAATCTCTATGCAGTGTTTCAGTACACACATTGGTACTCCATCTAAGCCTACTGAACTTTTATCTTTTAGTTTTTGAACAGTTTTATTGACTTAATTCTCTGTGGTTGGAAGTAACATCATTGCATTTAGTGCAACATTATTTAACGTGTTATATTTGTTTTGGGGAATTTAGTGCAACATTATTTACACGCGTTATATATGATTTGGAGAATTTTTGCCGTAACTGCTCTTCAATACTTGTAAAATGATCATTTAAATAGTTTAAGTGCTGTGTATCATTTATTACCTTATCCCCCTCACTTAGCAGTATGTTATTCTGTGTTTCTTTGCCTCTCCCCGTTTCCTTTTTTATAACATCCCAGACTGCTTTGCTTTTATTCTCTGCATTATATATTATTTTGTCATAAAATAACTTTTTTGCAGCAATCAGCACCTTCCCATAGATCTTTTTGTATCTGATAGAAATTTAAGAATTCTGGATCATTGCGACTCTTTTTCATGGAACTGATGTATTTAATTGTTTGGGAGGACTTCTTAATAGCTGCTGTTATCCATCTGTTTTTGTGAGATTTTGATACAGACATGCATACTTTTGGAAATGCGTTTTCAAATTTCAGTTTAAATAATGTGGAGAATTTAGAGAATTTCATATTCACATTGGTTTACTTATACACTTCATACCATCTTTGTTTCGCTATTTCCTCTGAAAGATATTGTATTCTGATTTCTGATAGATGTCGTTTGTAGGCTTGTAATTAGGGAATGATTCAATGCCTGATTTTACTGTTGTTATTTGACGGAGATGGTCTGATAGTCAGAGATCTTTTACAGCTACATCACTTTTTTCCCTGTCCATATCTGTGGCCACGTGGTCAAATACCGATTCAGTAATTGTAGTAACCCTTGTTGCACTATTGACCAATAGGATCATGCTGAAACTTTTAAGGATATTTATGAGGGTGCTGCTGGATTCGCTTATGATATTAGTGTTTATGTTAAAGTTCCCACACAGAATTATCTTGACCTTTCTACCTGAGACTTTATCTAGAACTTTTGTTAATTTATTGAAAAAAGTGTTGACACTACCGCTGGGTGATAAATACATACACAACATGATTAATTTATTGGTGATATCAAGCCCTGTTAATTCAGTAGCTGACATTTCAAAGTGTTTGTCTTCACTTGGTGTACTGAGGTCATGTCTGGATTTGAACTGAGTTCCTTTTATGATATAAATGCATGATCCTCCATGCCTTGAAGCAGTTCTGCAGTAAGAGTTTGAACTTTCATACGATGATAGTACCACATGTTGGATTTCTGTCTCTCTCCACCAGTGCTCAGTAACACAAACTACTGTGCTTTTCAAAGCTTGGTGCTCAACTTCTAATAGTTGTATTTTATTTTTTATTGATTGCATATTTAATGTCTGTGAAATGTCCCACGTTACTCTTTCCCATTTTCTTTTTTCTTTGTGACATCTGGTATGTGTGATATTTGAAGTGTTAAAACCTGTCATGTGAGAGATTGTTTCAGTATTTTTTAAAGTGCTGGAGATATTCTTTAGGCAGAACGTGTCTGGATTTATCCCAAAAAAGACATACTTTTCCTACCCATAACAACAGGTATTTGACCTTGTGTGGCCCGAGATCCACCCCCTACACTTTCATAAATCAGCTGTACCAATCTTCCCTTTCCAATCCTGTTTAGGTGTAGGCCATACCTAGTGAAATCCCATCTGTTGACAGTCCCGACGGGCACCAGACGAACCTGAGCAAAGTTGGCTGTCCTCAGAGCCATCCCTAACCCCACACTGATTCGCCTCACAGCTCCATCAAGGTGTGGCTGATCAGGACGCCGGAACAGCTCAACAAAGTGTACGTTAGTGCTATTAGTCCGGGAAGCTATCTTGTCCAAGTCACCACCTATCTTATGTGCTCCATCCCTGTCCAAACTGTATCCCGTCCCACCCACTATCATTACATGGTCCTCTTCTGTAAAGTCCTTGCATAAAGACTCTAAGTCTTCTATCACATGACTTTGTCTAGGAGATAATGGTGACCTGTTACGTTGCACTAAACTTTATTCTAACTGAGAGCCTACACCTCGCCCATTGTTACTACCTAGCAGCAGAGCAGCAGCACTTTCTTCTTCCTAACACTTAGTATACTCCTAGGATTCTTGGCCTCAGTTGAAGTGTGCAGCACATTTTCTGCTCCTCATTCTACCTGAGGCTTTTCTCCACTTAATTCTGGCAGTGGTAGATACCTGTTTTTGCTGTTGATGATAAAACTGTCAGATCGCATTGTCTTTCTTCCTACCCTCCTACCAGCTGCCAGTTCCCGTCCACCCTCATACCGCCTATCTCTCTTGATCCTTATCAGTTCCTTCCTTGCTTCCTCCAACTGTGCCTGAAGACTTTCCTCTCCTGTTCCCCAATCAAAATGTTCCTACTGCAGTTTCAGGAGAGAGCCTCTTCTGTGCTTCTCCCCACTGCATCCCCCCCCCCCCCCAGTGAAAATATTTCCTACAAGATTGGCAACTCACTACTCACTACGCTATAACAGCTCCCACATTTCTCACTCATGGTCAGTTTCGAAAGAATAATTAAGTTAAAGTATGTTTTAAATTTGTCAAGGACGGGATATTGGCTGTATATAAACAAAAAACGACACAAAGGTATTATGTGTGGTTCTTTTTGTCTTTTGTACTGATTTACAGATACAATGACAGAAGAGTGAATTAGTAATTACTTTGCTTTTAGAGAATTTACGTATCAAGCGTGTTTGGTCAGGATCTTAAACGTTTATAACTTGGAAAATTTAGGCCTTGACCGCGTCTAACTAGTAAACAATACGAAATGTGTTATATACGATTTAGAAACGTTTAATTACACTCTTATTACAATAGACACTGATGAAACTAGTAGCTATCTTTTTTTAACGAATTTTGCACTATCAAAAAAACTTGAATAGAATTTTTGTGTTTAAGCCGCTCAAAATTTATGTCGCGATTATCGGGACTTCAGATAACACGACGTTTTTTCTTGTGCGACAAGAATGGACACTACAGAAAGTATACGAACCAAAGAAAATTTAAATTTGACACTATTTCCTCTTACATAAGTTATTCTGGCGGACGAAGAAAATACCTGTGATCTCCATCGGCGGCCATCTTGAACAGCTCTTATTATAGTATATTGTATTATAAAATGAATGAAATTATTTTAAGGGAGACGAGATTTTATTTCTGATTTGCAACTGGAGATAGGTAACAGGAAAACGAAGACAAAGAAAAGTGGTAGGATTATATGGACTGAGGGAAAGTAGTGAAAGGGGAAGCTGACTGTTAGAATTTTGCACAGAACACAATTTAATCACTACAGACAAGTGGTTTAAAATAATGAAAGTGTTCTATACATGACACCGGAAGGTTTCACATAAACTATGTGATAACACAGATCTTCCGAACTAGATTAAAAACCGTCAAATTCCCAGGAGCAAATGTGGACTCAGACTGTATTTTATTGGTTATGGACTCCAAGTTAAAACTGAAGTAACTGCAAAACATAGGATATTAAAGAGATGGGTTGTGGATGTATTGAATGAACCAGAGGCTGTTTACAGTTGCAAAGAGAGTAATAGGGGACGATAGACGGAAGTAGGGGAAAGGAATAAAACAGTAGATGACTGGGTAGTTTTGAGGAACTAAATAGTGAAGGGAGCACAGGAGCAAGCAGGTAAAAATCCATGGCCCAGTAGAAACTCTTACACAACGCACGGGACTTTGAACTAAATGGACCGAAGCATAAAGTACCAATATTTATCAAATGAAGCAGGCAATAGGGAATACAGACGCCTAAAAACCGTATGAGACTTATAGAAACTGCAAAATGGCAAAGTAGGAATTGCTAGAGAAAATACACAGCTGTAGTTGGATGCCCGAAGATAGATGCTCCCTATGGGAAAATCAAAAACTTTTGACAAGGGAAGCATTTGTATTAATCAGATGGCAGTCCAGTACTAAGCAGAGAGGGGAAGGGACTCGAACCCGGATTTCCCGCTTTAAGCGGGCGATCGTCTTAATCGCTTCGGCTATCCGAGCACGCTTCGCGGCCAGTTTAAGTTCTCAGTTTGTCCCGCACTAATTCCATAACGCTCCACTGTCCACCATACTCACTGCTCGCGTTTAGCGTGATTCCCCGAACAGGAAGATCACCTAGATTGTATCCTCATGCGGACATGTCCGAAAGCGTAGACATGACACATATAATAGTAACATTTCAGTCGTATTGTTCCACATACATTGGATGATATACTATACATGGATAGGCAAAGAACAGGCAGCTCCACAGCCTCCAAGTATCCTCTACTTCAATCCTATGAATTATTATCTATGTGGCTGACTAAAGCAGTTGGTTGCTGGTATTTGGAGCAGATATTCCTAATGCAAAGACACTACATCTTCGTATTATGGAAGCCTTCGAAACCATCATCCGTCAGTTTTTGAAAGGGTGCCATTGTCTACGATCCGAAGAGTTCCAACATTTTTATGTGTTTTAAATATGTTCACGCACGAGAGGGCTATAGTACAATCCAGTAACATTGTTCAAGACGTGTATGGTGATACCTATCAGAACTTCGTAGAGGTTCTTTCATTAACAACTCTAAAACCATTAATTTTAAGACATAGCCCGGGTTCTCGGGTTCGATTCCCGGCGGGGTCAGGGATTTTCTCTGCCTCGTGATGACTGGGTGTTGTGTGATGTCCTTAGGTTAGTTAGGTTTAAGTAGTTCTAAGTTCTAGGGGACTGATGACCATAGATGTTAAGTCCCTTAGTGCTCAGAGCCATTTGAACCATTTTTTAAGACGTATACTATGTTACTGTGGGATTTACTCTTGTGCTTTAAACAATCTTATATTATGTGATCAAATTCCTTTTGTGTTTCTTCTTGCTCGTTAACATTTGTCACTCTGGAAATTAACTACAACAGCACTTAATAGTAACAATCTAAGGAATTTCTTTAAAACCTCTGTTTCATTGTTCTCTTCGTTATCTTACAGTAATCCGCACATCAGGCCTCTGAAAAATGAGAGGCTCTTGTTGTCTTCTTTTAAAACTGTCAAAGGTATTTCTAAATACAATGTGCTCCGAATACATTGAAAGAAAGATCCCTTATCATTTAGCTACAATATAGCAGGTCAGCAACTGGAAGCAGTTAATTCCATAAATTATCTGGGAGTAGACATTAGGAGTGATTTAAAATGGAATGGTCATATAAAGTTGATCGTCGGTAAAGCAGATGCCAGACAGATTCATTGGATGAATCCTAAGGAAATGCAATCCGAAAACAAAGGAAGTAGGTTACAGTACGCTTGTTCGCCCACTGCTTGAATACTGCTCAGCAGTGTGGGACCCGTACCGGATAGGGTTGATACAAGAGATAGAGAAGATCCAACGGAGAGCAGCGCGCTTCGTTACAGGATCATTTAGTAATCGCGAAAGTGTTACGGAGACGATAGATAAACTCCAGTGGAAGACTCTGCAGGAGAGACGCTCAGTAGCTCGGTACGGGCTTTTGTTGAAGTTTCGAGAACACACCATCACCGAAGAGTCAAGCAGTATATTGCTCCCTCCTACATATATCTCGCGAAGAGACCATGAGGATAAAATCAGAGAGATTAGAGCCCACACAGAGGCATACCGACAATCCTTCTTTCCACGAACAGTACGAGACTGGAATAGAAGGGAGAACCGATAGAGGTACTCAAGGTACCCTCCGCCACACACCGTCGGGTGTAGATGTAGATGAGTTTTGGGGCTGCGTATGGTCACCTCATCTATTAAGAACGCTGAAGTACATCTTATGGGTGAATCGTCTCCGTAAGCCGTATCTGTTCGGCCGCCTTTGTGTATCAGGGTCTGTCGCGTCCTTCACGTGGAAATGTCGCGTCGACCCAGAGGTGATGCATTGTCTGACCAGCTCCAAGTGCCTGGGCGCCATTAGCGGAGGTTGGCTGACCTTTCCGGGCGGCAGGTGCCTCCGCGCCGTATATATAGGAGTCCACGCGGCGCCCTGCGCTACTCGCTGTGGTCTCGCGCGCCCGCGGTCCGCCCGCCTTTCGGGACAGAACTCGTATGCTAGTCACGTAGCCGGGAACACGCATGCGCGAACTCTGAGACATCCCGCGGCGCCGAGCGCGTAAACCCTGTGATATGTGGGCCGCGCGTTGCCCACTCGGGCACTTGCGGACTGGACAGATGGCACGCTGGTGCTGCGAACACGTTTTAGTGGGTGTGCGTGGACGCGCGAAGCGGGGTAGGAGGTCTCTGTCCAGTCGCTGCGACCTTTGTGTCGGGAGACGTGGCGTAGTTTTTGAGGCACTGTAGGGGTTCTTGCGTGGATTGGTGCGAAGCTTCTTGAACTGATATCCCAAATCATACGGAGTAATCCCAGATTAATTGTAGGCTTTCGGGTATTCAAGCGAGGTTTTTTTTTTTTTTTTTTTTTTTTTTTTTTTTTTTTTTTTTTTTTTTTTTTTTTTTTTTTTTTTTTGTGGCACCAGTATCTTCATGTGGTGCTAGTTGTCTGCGAGCACACATGAGGACGACGACTGGGTCGGTCTTGGGAATGTTGTGCATAAAAGGGACAAAAAACACGGCTGGACACCTGGAAACAAATCATTTTTCTTCGTATACCCATAACTGAAACGGGCGGCTTGGGACGTCAGCTAATATAATATATGTTAAAAAATGACGAAATTCCTCCAGCTGTATTAAGGTGTTGGCAACGGCCTTGCCGCAGGGCTACACCGGTTCCCGTGAGATCACCGAAGTTAAGCGCTGTCGGATGTGGCCGGCATTTGGATGGGTGTCCATCCAGCCGCCATGTGCTGTTGCCATTTTTCGGGGTGCACTCTGCCTCTTGATGCCAATTTAGGAGCTACTCGACCGAATAGTAGCGGCTCCGGTCAAAGAAAACCATCGTAACGACCGGGAGAGCGGTGTGCTGACCACGCGACCCTCCTAACCGCATCATAAACGGAGGATGACATGGCGGTCGGATGGTCCCGATGGGCCACTTGAGGCCTGAAGACGGAGTGCTTATTAAGGTGTGGGTTTTTTTTGGCAACTAGTTTCGATGTTGTTACAACATCATCTTCAGGCCCATACTTGGTGACGGCAACCGTATGTGTTTAATACTAGTAGTCAGTGGTGAGATAGGCGTGTTCCATGTGGGCGGCAGGTAGTAACAAATATGAAGTTAAAACTAGTTAACTAGTTTTAGCCGGCTGGAGTGGCCGTGCGGTTCTGGGCGCTACAGTCTGGAGCCGAGCGACCGCTACGGTCGCAGGTTCGAATCCTGTCTCGGGCACGGATGTGTGTGATGTCCTTAGGTTACTTAGGTTTAATTAGTTCTAAGTTCTAGGCGACTGCTGACCTCAGAAGTTAAGTCGCATAGTGCTCAGAGCCATTTGAGCCATAACTACCTGCCTTCCGCATGGAATACTAGTTAACTAGTTTTAACTTCATATCTGTTACTACCTGCCTTCAGCATGGAACACGCCTGTCTCACCACTGACTACTAGTGTTAGACACATAAGGTTGCCGTCAACAAGTATGGGCCTGGAGATGATGTTGTAACAACATCGACACTAGTTGCGATTAAAACCAACACCTTAATACAGGTGGAGGAATTTCGTCATTTTTTAACATAAATCATTAATCAGTCACAGCCAGAGAAGCTGAGAGAACACATAATTACAAATTATCAATAACTTCGTCTTGGAATTCTTCCATTTGGTTCCTGTTTGCATAGAAAAACAATATGGGAATTGTGAGTCAAGTCCATGTCATTATGTAAAACAGTTTTTGTTATTTGTTTACTTATTTATTCCCCAAACAAGTTTCAGCGGCAAATATCGCCATCATCATTGGGTTCTTACAATCTAAAACACGCAGAAAATAGCATAGTTATACAAACACTATGACAAATTAGTACATTTGTACTGTTTGTCTTTCGAATATAGTTTTCTGTGGATACTTTCATTTATTGTACGTTATAGCGTGTTTTTAAGAATTGTTCTCTGTGTTTGCGGCATATTTTCTGTGCTTTTTCCGTTGCCGTTCCTCTCGACACACATCATGTCATCTGCAACTGTGTGAGCGGCTGTTTGTAAACAAATAAGTAAACAAAATGACAAAAAGTGTTTTGCATCAAGGCGGACACACATTTCCCATACTGTAAAAATTATCCTTCAGCACATTGATTCTTTCTGTACTGTTGCCATATGTTTCCGTTAGTCGTCATTATTTACATCCGACATAAACATAATGAGCAAATCGTTTCAGATTAATACTATTCACATTTCTTCATTTACGGATATTCATTACAATACATGTTGTCGTTATTATTATTATTATTATTATATGCTCAAGTGCTCTAGAAATTGTAATTTTTAAATATTGGCCGGCCGCCGTGGCCGAGCGGTTCTAGGCGTTTCAGTCCGGAACCACGTGGCTGCTACGGTCGCAGGTTCGAATCCTGCCGCGGGCATGGATGTGTGTGATGTCCTCAGGTTACTTAGGTTTTTAAGTAGTTCTAAGTCTAGGGGACTGATGACCTCAGATGTTAAGTCCCATAGTGCTTAGAACCATTTGAACCATTTTAAAATCTTGAACACGGCAGCAGTCAGTACTATAGAATTAATGATACAATGTAAATCATTCAAGCAACCAGTTCCATGTCATAGATTTATTCAAACCATGACCTACGTTTCGACAGATATAAATCCGTCTTCCTCAGAAGTAATAACACGTGTTACATATTGTGTGAAAAGCGAAACTACGCCATAAAACTTAGTCAACAGCAAAATGATCTACATGAATGCATAGCTATAGAGCTCAGTCAACAGTAAAAATGATGCACATAAATGCTGTATACGAAAAATTTAAGCCTGACATCATATACACAAACAAACAACTCATATTTCGTTTCTCTTTTCACACAATATGTAAAATGTATTATTACTTCTTGTGAGAAAGACAGCTTTATTTCTGTCGGTACCTAGGTAAAGGTTTAAACTTACGACGTGCAACTGGTTGGCTATATGACTTCCATTGTGTCCAGAAACTGTGGCGTTTACTCACTGAGGAAGTCTGAATGTCCTAATCTCGCCAGGTGAAATAAATACACAAATATATCAAATTCTGGTCTATTCGTGAAGATGTATTTTCATCTGCGGTGAACATATCCAAGGAGCACTTGTGTTTTTTCACTGTGTAACTTCGAAGCGTCTTCGTCATAAAAGCAACTGACAGTGGAAGGAATAATAGAATCGCTCTGATATGGTAGTGTCCGCCGCATTTGGTTGCAACGATGAAAAGTCACTCGTAGCGTCTTTTTTCCATGTCATTATATAAAATGTGACATACGTCCAATATGAAACCCTTGTACTTCACTGCCGGCTGTCTGAAAAGACTCACATCTCTGTAATGGAAGAAAGGATCGATAGAGAGATGAAGGGGTTCAGACTGGACGTATGTTTCGTATCATACGTCGTGATGGAAGTAAAAACGCTGAAAGAGACACTTCATCGTTGGTGTCAAAAAATGGTTCAAATGGCTCTGAGCACTATGGGACTTAACATCTGAGGTCATCAGTCCCATAGACTTAGATATACTTAAACCTAACTAACCTAAAGACATCACACACATCCATGCCCGAGGCAGGATTGGAACCTGCAACCGTAGCAGCAGCGCGGTTCGGGACCGAAGCGCCTAGAACGCTCGACCACAGAGCCCGGATCGTTGGTGTCAATATGATCTCTGATCGCCGTTGCCATCACTACACGTGTTACATTTGTGTGATTCCGTTGGTTCTTCGACCATAAGCCACTTTCCTGACGAAGGCAATGGTGTTTGTCATCGAAAGCTTGGATTTCTATAGTGAATCAATGCGTAAGTGTACCAGGAACTGTATGTGCCTCATATTTCAACGTTCATCTTTGATGAAAATACTTCGTCTATAATCACTGTTGTTGCAGTATAGAGAGATGGTCATCACTCTCGGAAAGCAGGTAACAGCAAAAGAAATAACGGAATCACGCAAATGCGGTAGTCACAGAGATGGCATTGTCTGGTCAGTGTTTGCGTATGAGAGCGGTCATTTGGCACCAAGTTACTACCGAGTTGTATGTCCCAAGTTACACGTCGGGATATATTCAACGATAATATCAGTGATATTTCGTTGTTGGCGTCAATAATAATCTGTGTGGGCATCGGGGACTCTTACATCTTATGATCTGTTAAATCAGTGTGATTTCGTCGCTTCTTCGACAGATACAAGATAAAGGTAGTAATTGTCGAAAGCTCATATTTTTATGGTGAATTAACGTGACATCCGCACCAAGAACAAGCTATACAACACATTCATAGCGGAAGACTTGGTAACCGTAGCGAGAGACTTCGTGGCTATAAACACGTGTCAACACCGTGTCGAAGAAGGATTTCTGAACTTTTACGCCGACGTTAGATACGCTGCACGTGCGCAATATCTGTAATCTAACATACATTCAAGAAATAATTCTGTTTACGTCAAGTCGTAAGAAGTGATGCACCTGAAGTTGGTGGAAACATACCCTTTCAAAACTGGTATGTTCGCTGCAGTTGAACGAGTCTTCACTTTCCCTTCTGGGAAAGCTACACGCTGAGATTCGCTGAGCTTGATGGTCATGTGTAGAATGTGGCTGAGATCGATGACGATCCTTGAACCAACAGGTATCTAATGACATACTCTCGGATATTTTATTTAAAAGTCAACTCTGATCCCTATTCCTATGCCATAAATTGTACCATTTACCATTATTCAAATATGTTGTGGTATTCCTGTTCGGCGACATCTCTCGGCATGGCAGGAGGCGCTTGTACTTACGGATTTTCAGTCTCAATTAAAATAACTTCTTCGGGATCCCACATCCACACATTCTCCGGTAACCAGCTGGGACCTTACTCTCCTTCAGCGTTTAAACTGACCTATTCACCTTGTAGTAGTAGGATCTACATTTAATTGTGGACCCTAAACTACGGGCCATCTTGACATTTTGCATACATAAAACAGGCTGGTACAAAAGTTCCTAATATCTTTGTTGTGTATGTTGGCATTCCGGTTGCTAGGGGTTTATTTATTGACTGATTTGTTATTTGTAGTTCACTGTTTCTGTTTGAGGTTTATATTGTCGTCTTGTCATTTGGAGATAGTGAGTGGAGCTATGGACGCTCGAAAATGGAGTTCCAAGTGGAGAAATCGGGACATCTCTAGCGTCCAATAGAGAGTTCGATGGAGAAGCGACAGGAGCGAAAGCAGCCAGAAACATGTACGCCATATGTGGGGATCATGTCATTGGACAGAGCACGTCAATGCAATGGTGTTCTCGTTTTAAACAGGATCTTCTCGACATTAGTGACTTTCAACGTTCAGGAAGACCTTTGGGGTTCGCTGCATTAAGCCACGACGCTCCTCGTCACTGCACTCGAGAACTGGAAAATCTGGTTAACTGTGATCATTCCGCTGTCGTGCGACATTTGCATGCAGTGAGGAAGGTTCAATAATCGCGTGTATGGTTACCGCATGCTTTAAGCCAAAATCACCAAGATCAGCAAGTGGCCACATGTGAATCTCTGCTTGGCTCGAGAACAACTCTGACCATTCCTATCCGGTACCGCTACTGGTGACAAGAAATGGTGTCTTCATGCTAACGTAAGTAACAGAAAGAAATAGTTGGGCAAGGAAGCAGCAACTCCTTGTAGATATACTTCGGTGTTACTTTCGACCTGTGCTGGGTTTTTTATAACGACCTTCACGAGGGAATAAATATGCTGTGAAGTATGCCTAATTCTTTAAACAGAGTCTGCAAGATGATCGTCATTGAGCATCTCATTTATGTAATTAGGCGAAAGATAATAACTTTAAATTATGCATTGCGAATATCTGTGCTCAGCGTGACCGTATATTACATCAATTATGGCTACAAGTAGCTGCAACCGGTCACTTAATTTAGATAGTTATCCTTGAAGCAGTGTTCTGCTCTCTAGCTTTTATTTTCACTTTCTGGATGCCACGTCTGAAGATAGCCCTTAAACGGCTCATAACTACAGGCGAAAAATCAACGAATGCAGCCACTTGCAGGTGTTACGAAAGGTAACCTTATATAATAGTTCATAACCTTTACTAAACTATTTTCCGTAGTTTCACTAAATTTCAAGCAAATTGCAATGGACTCTCCATTTTTACACTTTGTGACTAACGTGAAAAAATGGACAGGACAACGGACGCATGTATAAACGACAGATGCTGCAACTGATAACAAATATGTACTTGACGTCAAGAAACCTTCCCTTAACCTGACGTAATTGTATCCGTGACTTCAAGACGTTCACTTGGCCGAAACTGGTTGTCAATAAATAAATACATATTACAACTGTTGTGTCTAGACAAGACAGCCTAGACACAATGAGAGGAGGCCGAAAGGCACGCGCTAAGCCAAAGCAGGGTGCGTGAGGTCTGAAACAGGATACGTTATGAATGCTATAAAGAAAAGTACGTAGCTTCTGGAATACTTAACTTTAATCCATCCTTTTGGTACATCTGGAGATTGTGGCGATACAAGTGAGACTCTTTAGATAAATGCAACGTTACTAATGGCGCCTTGCTAGGTCGTAGCCATGGACTTAGCTGAAGGCTATTCTAACTATCTACTCTGCAAAGGAGCGAGGCTTCGTCAGTGTAGTCGCTAGCTACGTCGTCCGTACAACTGGGGCGAGTGCTAGTCCGTATCTCGAGACCTGCCTTGTGGTGGCGCTCAGTCTGCGATCACACAGTGGCGACACGCGGGTCCGACATGTACTAATGGACCGCGCCCGATTTAAAGCTACCACCTAGCAAGTGTGGTGTCTGGCGGTGACACCACAACAACAACTTTTGGTGGTTTCTTTATGGCATTCTGTAAGTCCAGAACGACTCTTCTAACAATTGATTGTTACTCAAAGAAACAAAAGTAGCTTTCTTAGCCCGTCATAAGTAAACACTCTTTCACAGGTTCACAGACATACTATGTCTACACAAAAGCCATGAAACAGATCACATCATCTCGGATTTATTTCTTTATTTACTTGGCATAGCAGCTGAGTAGCTGTTTTTCGAAATTGCCCTGAGACAGTACGCTATGTCAGATTTCATCACAATCGACCATTCAGTGGTAGTGGGCGAGAAAATACAGACGTGTCCTGCCCTCGGCTGAAAAATGTTGGTTTCACTTGCGACGGAAAGTAAACGAGATTTATATAGAAAATTTCGTATCATGCATGTGTAATTATTAGTGGTCTCATTAAAGGAAAGGCTAACTTTAAACAGCTCTGCGTCGGTTTCTTCCACTACTAAAAACATTGCTACTTTTTATTTCCTAAGTCCACAACAATCCATGTCAGGTTCGAAACCTATTATTGCTGAGAAGGCGTGAGCCCCGTATCCGATCCCTCCCAGGATGCTTTTACAGTCACTGTTCTTCTGTCGTGTTACACGGTCGCGAGTAGAACACCATTCCTACAACACACGTCGCCCAGGCCGCGTTGATAGTCTTACGACCAACTGCATGCAAGGAAAGGTCATGGGCACGTCAAAACACAATAGCTCTTTTTAACCATTAATTTAGAATACTGTCAAAGAAGGGAAAGTAGGTACTGGGCACAAAATTACATTGTCTACTAAGCACTCTTTCTGGATCGTGCTTCTTGGTCATGAATTTCCAGCTCCTCGATAAATTGCGAATACGAACTTTTGCCGATCTGTGTAGAATACGCACACTTAGTCTCAATGCTCCCTACAGTGTGGCCAGTCTCTGCTAAATGCATCCCAAAGACAGTTTTGTTACGTGTTTGTAAATGCTTCTTAAAGTTTTAGTTAAAAGCGTGGCTCTGCTTTGGCCAATATAGTTGATATCACAACTATTTAAGTTAACCTTCTATATACTGCAGCCATTCAATTTACCATGTGTAGCGTTAACTTAGGAACCATATCTGCAATTAGATTTTCTAAAATAAATCTCTACCTGCTGCGACATATTATCGTGAAATTTCATTGGAACGGTTTTCATTCTTTTCTGTTACCTCAAAGTTTTGAGTGAGTGTGCGTTGCCTACTGTTTACTGTTTGTTTGTTCCGACTGTTGTAGGGACGCACAACGTCATTTGAAGGAAAATCATTGGCTATTGTTGTTTGTTTTAAAATTTTTTTTTATTTTATTGTCGTCCAAGGGTAAACGAAAGAGACGGTGAATTGTTGATGTGAAAGAGGCTCTTCTTTATTGTGGTGGATGGCAGAAACTGGTATTCGTGATATAAACTGTTTAAGTAGGAAAATCAAAAGTTCATATTTTTTGTTAACTTTATTAATGATAAGATCTAAGTAGTTAATAGAATTCCTTTCTTCTACCGTCGTGGTAAAAGTTATTGTCGGTTGGATGCTACTTATTGCTCGGGCAAACGCATTAACCTCATTAGTGTCAACTTCTATCAGTAATAAAATGTTGTCGACGTAAGTTCTAGAATAAACAGTTTTTGTCTTTTGGCTATGGAAACTTGGTAAAAAATACAATGCAGGCTGTTACCCACCCCCAAAATTCCTATTTGAGAATATATTATGTCACTGAAAGTAAAACATTTGGAGGCTAAACAAACTCTAATGATTCGGTTAGTTCTACAAGGTCATTCCATAAGGCACGACAATTATATTACATCGTGCGAACGTGAGGTATCATCCTAATAGTAGTAGGTAGACTCGAACATTACCGAAATCAAGCGACAGTTTGTGACCGCCTGCTTGGGTGGCTAGGTACGAACGCCTGAAACATTCAGTGTGAGTATGGAAATGAGTGGTCCAAACCAGCTGCAGTGAGGTTGTATGTTTTTTTAATATTTTACACGACAGGCCAGTCTCGGTTTATTGCCATTATCAAGTGACGTCTAGTTGGAAGTGACAACCATAGTGCATCTGTAATAAAGTCTTTCTGTGGTCTCTCGGTAAGTACAATAGTTCCTTTAGTTAAGAAAAGTAAAAATACGTTTCTGTCAGATATTTTGGCAGTTCAGTTTTAACAGTTTTTTTTGTGATGCTACGTGCCCTGGAAACCGAACTGTCAAAATATCTGACAAAAACGTATTTTTACGTTTCTTAATCAAAAGAGCTATTACAGTTACCGAGACGTGACAGAGAGACTTTACTACAGATTTAATATGGTCGTCACTTCAAACTAGACGTCACTTGATAAAGACAATAACCCGAACAGGCTTGTCAAGTAAAATATTAAAAACCTATTACCTTATTGCAGCTGGTTTGGAGCATTCATTTCCATAACATCTTATACCGACGTATACTATGGTGCGGGCCCAAATAAACGTAAAAAAATCGGTTCGAGTTTGGTCGTGCTACAAGGTGGTTCTTCGCCCATCCACCCTACTCAGCAGACCTCAGTCCATGCGACTTGAAAACTCATTCCACAACTGAGGAAACCATTGCATGGGATGCGCTTTGCAAACAGAGCGAATGTCCTCACGGCATTGCGGCGACAGCGCTCACAGGACGATGGCAAAGCCAATGGCATTCAGCGCCTTCCCCATCCCATCGTTGCCAACACTGTGTGTATACACTGGGGTCTATTTTTAAGCACAATTGTTGATTTTCATTCATTTTTGCTCCATTTGTACTCCCGCACAATAAATTTACGCCGAGTTCCAATACGTTTGTTTCATTTCAACATTTACTGTGAGCTCCAGTGCTGAAACCCTATTTTGTGTTGGCATTCTGGTACACATTGCCGTACCAGTTCAATGCACATCGTGTAATTCTCATATTGTCGTACTATCGCAAGATGTACCGTGACTTATGGAATGACCATCGTATGCATTCTGTATTACTAATCTCATTGTGGGCTAGCAGTGTACCTTGTACATTTTTATTTACTTGCATATTTGTATGTTTGTGTTGTTTTTGTGGTCTTCAGTCCAGAGTCTGATTTGATGCACCTCTCCATGCCACTCAATTCTGTGCAAGTTTCTTCATCTCCAAGTAAGTACTGCAACTTACAGTCTTCTGAATCTGCTTAGCGTATTCATCTGTTGGTCTCCCTCGACGATTTTTACCCTCCACGCTTCCCTTCAACACTAGATTGGCTAACCCATGATGCCTCAGAAGGTGTCCCACGAACCGATCCCTTCTTCTAGTCGAGTTGTGCCACAAATTTCTCTTCTCCCCAATTATAGTCAACACCTCCTCATTAGTTACGTGATCTACCCACCTAACTTTCAGCATTCTTCTGTAGCACCACATTTCGAAAGCTTCTATTCTCTTTTTGTCTAAACTGTTTATCGTCCATGTTTCACCTCCGTACATAGCTACACTCCATACAAATTCTTTCAGAAAGGACTTCAATTTATACTTGATATAAACAAATCTCTCTTCTTCAGAACCGCTTTTCTTGCCATTGCCAGTCTACATTTTATAGCCTCTCTACTTCGACCATCATCAGTTATTTCGACCCCAAATAGTAATGTATATTTATATCATGGTCAAATTCGTGTACACCAGGGCTACTGTCGAATTTACGCCACAAACAAATAACTGTGTCATAACTGCTCCCCAGTTTGCTGGAAACAGTAGGGTCATTCACGTTGTGATTTCGCCGGCACTTTGCCTAGTTCGCTACTAATCATTAGTTCTGTTCGATGATGCCAGGCTATCTTCTTTATATCTCATAACGATGCCACGATACAATAAATATTAGAATACTTTGTAAACAGGTATGTTTAGTCACTTTTTTACGTTCACACATTCTGTATGCATGAAAGTAGTCTTTTGATTGTGTCATAATCGGTTGTTTACAGCATTTTTATTAGTTCAATATTTTGAGCAGCGCTGAACTTTAGAAACGGGTATTGAATAGGAGGTGAATAGCGCAGCCGACCAATTACAATAAATAATGATAATGAATTAACCTTAACCATCATTTCAACTGATTTAAACCTGTCTTCTTCAGAAGGATAAGAAATAAACTTCACATTAACCAACCAGTCAGTTAGTAAGGCGATCTAACATCTCTACATCAAATGCGTCGGCAACGATCTGTGCATCCATTTTTAAAAGAAAGGGCCCTAAAATCAACGGCTTATCACAATAGTAAAATCAATCATATGAAATGCCAGACCATGAGAGTCGGAATGATTTTACTGGCGTGAGAAGCCTTTGATTTCAGGGGCATTAACTTTTGCAAATGGATGCACAAATCGTTGCCGAAACCTTTCATGTAGTGATGTTAGATCGCTTCACTAAGTGACTGGTTGGTTAATTGAAATTTGTTTCTTGCCCTTCTGAGGAAGACGTGTTAAAATCCATTCAAACTATGGTTAAGGTTAATTAAATACCACTATTTATTGCATTATTACAACTGGTTCAAGATGCTCAAATGGCTCTGGGCACTATGGGACTTAACATCTGAGGTCACCAGTCCCCTAGAACTTAGAACTACTTAAACCTAACTAACCTAAGGACATCACACACATCCATGCCCGAGGTAGGTTTCGAACCTGCTACCGTAACAGCTGTTGTTGTCATCGTTATCAGTATGCAGATCTCTACGCTACGATAGCCTCCCTTGTGGAAGCCTTTTGATCTCTGCATAACTCCTGTACCCTACATCCTTTTGAACCTGTTTACTATAATCTGTCCTTGGTACCCCTCCGTAGTTTTTACCCAATCACCACACTTCTCTCCGTCACCAGATGAATTATTCCTTCATGCTTCACAATCTATCGTATAAATGTATCCTTAATTTAGTCAAGTTGCGCCATAAACCTCTTTTTCCGCAATTAAGTCCCACCTTACAGTTATTCGATTTACCCGAGATGCCCTACATTATCCTTGGAAATTTTTCAACACAGTACTTCAGCCGCATTAGTAATCGAAATAATGAATCGACATTGCTGGAAAATTGTCATGAGTTTCAGGTTTAAACGTGTTGAGCATACAGGACAGTTTCAACGAGGCCATGCTACGTTTACAGTTCAGGAGCTGAGTGGTAACACAAATTTTAAGTCAGATGTTTCTGGACTGTTTAGAAGCAACACGATTACAGGATAATGAATGGTTACAGACACTTAATTCCACTTCCGTTCTCCTGCTGATCGGAAACTGCCCTCGCTTTCTCCAGTCGTAGCTAAACTTCAAAGAGCTCCGATGGCATTAGATCACTACCGCCATTGACACTGAGGCGAAAAGACATTTTGACTCATCCATAAATCGACACGTGTATCATCAATCTCCTTGCTTAATGATGTTGGAACTGGCGAAAATTGTTAATGATTAGTATGGCACATCTGTCATTAATTAATACAGTGCTATAAGCATTACATGGGATGCACCTTAATAATTGTATCTTTCTGTAAGATACAAGTGTAAGATTGCGTCCCTATGGTGTTCGGACTATATAAGCCACAACAGTTGCAGGTTCTTCACATAGCATAACAAAACCGTACCTATTACGATGTTGGTATCAAAAATATAGGTTAATGTTTCGGACAATCTAATAAAACTCGTATTACTGGTACACATTAAATGTACGTCAGTGAGAAAGAAACATTTCGCTCCTATAAAAGTATAGAAGTTAAAATTGTGTCCCCGAAAGGTCTTCAAACCCGAATCCTTGACACTGCGGACAGAGATTTAGCAGTTACGTTATCTGAGCAAACGTCATTGACCGCTTCAGCTGGTCCCTTTCTACATCTAAATCTACATCTACATCTACATGGATACTCTGCAAATGACATTTAAGTGCCTGGTAGAGGGTTCATCGAACCACCTTCACAATTTTCTATTATTCCAATATCGTATAGCGCGCGGAAAGAACGAACACCTATATCTTTCCGTACGAGCTCTGATTTCCCTTATTTTATCGTGGTGATCTTTTCTCCCTATGTAGGTCGGCGTCAACAAAATATTTTCGCATTCGGAGGAGAAAGTTGGAATTTCGTGAGAAGATTCCGTCGCAACGAAAAACGCCTTTCTTTTAATGAAGTCCAGCCCAAATTCTGTATCATTTCAGTGACACTCTCTCCCATATTTCGCGATAATACAAAACATGATGCCCTTCTTTGAACTTTTCCGATGTACTGCGTCAATACCATCTGGTACGGATTCCACACCGCGCAGCAGTATTCTACTGCGTAATACAGGCAGTCTCCTTATGAGATCGGTTACATTTTCTAAGTGTCCTGCCCGTAAAACGCAGTCTTATGTTAGCCTTCCCCACAACATTTTCTATGTGTTCAAATGTTCAAATGTGTGTCAAATCATATGGGATTTAACTGCTTAGGTCATCAGTCCCTAAGCTAACACACTGCTTAACCTAAATTATCCTAAGGATAAACACACACACACACCCATGCCCGAGGGGGGACTCGAACCTCCGCCGGGATCAGCCGCACAGCCCATTCTATGTGTTCCTTTCAATTTAAGTTGTTCGTAATTGTAATTCCTAGGTATTTGCTTGAATTTACGGCCTTTAGATTGATTTATCGTGTAACCGAAGTTTAACGAATGCCTATTAGCACTCATGCGGATGACCTTACACTTTTCGTTATTTAGGGTCAATTGCCAGTATTCGCACCATTCAGATGTCGTTCCTAAACCGTTTTGCAATTTGTTTTGATCTTCCGATGACTTTATTAGGCGATAAACGACAGCGTCATCTGCAAACAACCTGAGACAGCTGCTCAGATTGTCTCTCAAATCGTTTATATAGATAAGGAACAGCAAAGGGCCTATAGCACTACGTTGGGGAGCACCAGAAATCACTTCTGTTTTACTCGATGACTTTCCGTCAATTACTACGAACTGTGATCCCTCTGACGGGAAACTGAGATGATATTCCATAAGCACCCAATTTCACTACAAACCGCTTGTGTGGTAAGTGTCAAAAGCCTTCCGGAAATCCAGAAATACGGAATCGATCTGAAATCCCCTGTCAATAGCAGTCAACACTCCATGCGAATAGAGCTAGTTGTGTTTCACAAGAACGATGTTTTCTAAACCCATGTTGACTGTGCGTCAATAGACCGTTTTCTTCGGGGTAATTCATAATGTTCGAACACAATATATGTTCCAAAATCCTGCAGTATATCGACGTTAACGATAATGATTTATCGAATTACTCCTACAACCTTTCTTGAATATTGGTGTGACCTGTGCAACTTTCCAGTCTTTGGGTACGGATCTTTCGTCGAGCGAACGGTTGTATATGATTGTTAAGTACGGAGCTAATGCATCAGCATACTCTAAAATGAACCTAATTGGTATACAGTCTGGACTAGAAGACTTGCTTTTATTGATTTAAGTTGCTCCACTACTCCCAGGATATTTACTTCTGCTTTACTCATGTTGCCAGCTGTTCTTGATTCTAATTCTGGAATATACACTTCGAGCTCTTTCCTTCGACACCGTAGGGTCTCTTCCTCGGTGCCATGAGACTGGGGCCACTGAGAGGAGTAATACAGTGAAGAGTTTGGCTCAAAGTCTTGGGGCTGTCACTGAGAAAAAAAATAATTCTGTTAACAGTATATGAGTTGCGGCGATCACTTGTGGTAAGTTAAAACCGTGTGCTGGACTGGGACTCTAACCCAGTCCTTGTCTTCCGCTGGTAGTGAGCTATAAATTACATCTTGTGAACACGACCCAACAATACGACTCACACCTTCCACTTGGCACAGGCTCAGCGCCGGCCGCTGTGGTCGAGCGGTTCTAGACGCTTCAGTCCGGAACCGCGTGCCTGCTGCGGTCGCAGGTTCAAATCCTGCCTCGGGCATGGATGTTTGTGATGTCCGTAGGTTCGTTGCGTTTAAGTAGTTCTAAGTTCTAGGGGACTGATGACCTCAGATGTTAAGTCCCATAATGCTCAGAGCCATTTGAACTATTTGAACAGGCTCAGCTTCCGCCTTCGACGTAGTTATTAATAGGGTCCACAATTTTGAAATAAA
Source organism: Schistocerca piceifrons (assembly GCF_021461385.2). Taxonomy (NCBI): domain Eukaryota; kingdom Metazoa; phylum Arthropoda; class Insecta; order Orthoptera; family Acrididae; genus Schistocerca; species Schistocerca piceifrons. Next base: position 912,576,570 of record NC_060140.1, on the reverse strand, counting down.
TTATTACCAATGAGAGGGTAAAGCCTATGAAGGTTTCATCGGTACATTGCTTTTCACTTTTCTCCTTCTTTCCGAAGACTGAGACATTGGATAAATACAGATTGTACTCACAAATCGAACAGTCAAGACGTATTGACGTTTCATCCGCCATTAACGATAATCTATAATTTTTAAATGTCGTATATCATTGTTGGCTGGAATATCCCACGGGTGGGTCCAGCCGCCTAGCGGAAAGGGTGATATTCCTCTGCATACATTGACCCCTTTTCATGCGGGCATGTGAGAGTTGTGTTCTATGTGTACTTATGCAGTGTGAGTGAGTATGATGCATGTGTGCCTGGTACAGTGTTGCATATCTGTAGTACGATGATGATGATGAGGAGGAGGAGGAGGAGGAGGAGGAGGAGGGAGGGTGTAAAACTCGGTGCCAGCAAATTGCCTACTCGTCTCTTCCTAAATACCTGCTCTTAGTGAAACAGTTGAAGTACCTGCGACAAAAATCACTTGCTGCATTCATTTTCAAAAATTGGGCAGAAATTACGCAGGACATGTTTTTGATCCAGATGCAGTGATGCTTCTCACTCTTGGCGAATAGCAAATGGCCTACTCCTGTCGAACAGGACCAAGTGACGCCGTGCTTTACGTCCCCATCCAAAGGACGGGGGCGAACTCGCCGGTGGAGGCGGGTAACAGTAGTTTAAAGAAAGAAAACTGTAAACCTCCACTACGTACGAGCTTGCTGATACGGCGGCAAGTGTAACTATTAATATTTAGAAGATATCATTAAATTTTTTTCAGGATGAATTTCAGTCATCATTTGCAAATAATTTTTATTGTATTTAACGGTTTCGATAAATTTATTTTTCTTCAGAAGCCTACAAAATTAGGGATATTATAAACCCTTAGACCTTTGCTATATGCTTATGTGAACTGTAACAAGTGTATTACAGAAACTTACTTAGTTTAGGAGAGAGTCAGTATCTTCTTTATAGAAAGATGTACATTTTATACTTCACATAACTGTATAGCCAGTGACTAAATATTTACAATACCCCTCTCCGCTCAATTAGCTGAATGGTCAGCGCGTTGGATTGCCACGCCCAGGGGCCCGGGTTCGATTCCCGGCTGGGGAAGGAGATTTTCTCCCCTCAGGGACTGGGTGTTGTGCTGTCCTCATCATCACTTCATCCCCATTGTCGTCGCGCAGCTCGCCTAATGTGGCGTCGCACTCAATAAGACCTGCACTTGGCGGCCGAACTTCCCGACTGGGAACTTTCAGTCACTGACGCAATACGCTCATTTACAATTGCATTTACAATATCCCTAATGTCGTGGGCTTCTGAGGACGACAAATTAATTTGGTGAAACCGGCAAAGAAAAAAACTTATTTGTGATTGATGCGTGCAATTTATCTTGAAAAAATAATACTACAGTTGCTGAAAATTACAGCCATGAATAAAAAACAGATGTTATTAACATCGAGATGCATATCTCCAGGGAGAGATAAATGTCTGAAGATGGCCTTGTAAGCCGAAAACCGGTTAGCAATAAAAGTAATATTGTAGAACAAAAGAAAACTGGTGCTTTTCATTTATTATAATGTTGTTCTACCAAGAACCGACGGAAGGTTCTCTTAATATAATAAACCAAAGGTAATTATGAAAATCTCTTCTTTGTTATCTTAACATTATTAATTCATATTCATATTTTTATTCGCAGACTCCTAGTCTCGACGGTGTACAATTGTCTATAATATTCCTCATCGCGAATCAAAGGAAAATGAAATAAGTGTTTCACGGTACAATCAAAAGAACCGTATAATAACAGGCAAAAAAAAAAAAAAAAAAAAAAAAACAAGAAGGAATTGGAAGGACTGTGGGACCAAACTGCTAAGGTCATCGGTCCTTAGACTTGACGCTAAGGACAACACTCACACTCATGCCGGAGGGAGGACACGAACCTCCGGCGGAAGGGTCGCACGATTAGTGACACGGCGCCTCTAACCGCGTGGCCACTCCTCGCGGCTGTATGTGTCCCGCACAGAGATTTAACCCGTCACACACAATCATTCACAACTGTGTTCCATATCTTCAGCACCCCACGGCACCGTAATAAGATGTGACATTGACGACCAAACACATTTCTAAAAGAAAAAGCAAGTAAACGACTGATTTTTGGCTGATAGTGATAGAAATTTCGGAATAAGTACTAGAAAATCTATTGACACACCAGTGACGAAACACGCTCAGATGAAAAAATAATGACAATAAATTTGTGTTTGCTTAATACAGACACAGTTTCTAAAAGTATCATAATTGTAGCTTCGCGGCAGACAAACTGTGCGCCAGACCGAGAACCGAACTCGGACTCTCTGCCTCTCACGCGAAAATGTTCTGCCGAATTAGCTGCCCTGGCACGAATACGAACCCGGCCTCACAACGACAGACTCAGGATAAGTATCGATACTTCTTGGTACCGAATACTTCGACCTCGATACCAATTCCTTTTTTACTCGATGCTTTTGAACTGACTTTATAACTCCTCTCAGTACTTTATAGTGCGTATCCTATCGGATGAGCGTAACAATGATGTTACATTTTTATTGTTTAGTCAAAATTTTGGCTGCATGATAATGTTCCAACACCAACTGAAAGCGCGATCACCAAGAGACCAACAATTGAACGAGGGATAGGCTGAGCAGCATATGATTGCAAGCAAAATTATACCAATGGTCTACTGCTTAAAAGCGCATGGATCTGAGGACAGTACTGACGTCAGTGTTGTAGAGGCTAAGCAGACAACTAGTATGCTGATTTGGACAAATTGGTGATAATCGCCTGGCTGATTTGCCTGGTCTAACATTCAAAAATATACATTTTGAGGATCCCGAGCTTATTCTACGGCATTATCTACAATAAGGCGTTTATGAGCGATTAATCTTGCTGTTATTCTTGACATTACGAGCAGCGGACGAGATAGTGATTTTTCTCTTGAAACGGTCATCATAAGACATTGGTGTGCAGTAAACCAAAGAAAAGAGATGGAGGAGTTGCTTCTTACGACAAGTCTCTGGCTGACCAAAAAGATGGTATGAGCCTTTATACGCCCTGTCACTTTTGTAAGCTGGTCCTTTAGGGTAATGGAGAGACACGAAAGTCTTAGTCCTTCAATTTGTATAAACTAGACAACGCGTGCCTGAGAATTCCAGCTACATCAGTGCCCTCTGTACGTTTATTTTGATGGCATACATCACGTTTTCAAAGTCACGTAACAGATTATGAGTTAAAGGACTGGAGAGACCATTGTTTTGGAGTGGCTGTACGGAGAAACAATGGGACGTTTAAGCAAAATTTAATCTTATTACATTTTCACACTATTGAAAATGGAAACATTGCTTGATTCACTGCTTGTATTACCACCTCCATAACTGAATGGTTCACGTCATTGCCTTAGGTACGAAAGGACTCGGGTTCGAATCTCCCTCCCTCCCCAACTTTTTTCTGAGACATTTGCGCCACCAAGGAATTATTCCAGTGGAACAGAAATCGGTAAACGAGATTTACCTGTGCAGTCAAACGAATGATTACAATTTCAGAAAATGTTGAATGATTTATTCAAGACACAGAGCTTCACAAATTGAGCAAGTCAGTAACACATTGGTCCACCTCTGACCCTTATTCAAGCATTTACTCGGCCAGAAGCAGTTTGATGTTCTTCTGAGGGATCTCGCTCCAAATTCTGTGCGTTAGATCGCTACAGCATTGCATGGTAGCGAAATATGTACTGTGAGGAAAGTGGAACAGAAGAGAATCGAAGCATTAGGGATGTGTGCTACAGAAGAACGCTGAAAATTAGGTGGACGAATAAGATAAGGAATGAAAAAGTTCTCCGGAGCATCATCGAGGAAAGGAATGTAAGGAAAACAGTGACAGGAAGAAGGCACAGGATGGTAACACATCTGCCCCTAACGCTCCAAAACTTTTGTAAATTTCTTCGTGGTGCGTCTTTTTTTGTGTATTTCGATGCTTTTATGAATACCATATATATTTCTTACGATACTATCCTCATGAATAAAGTATCAGTAATTTTCGTTCGATGACGTGTCCCTATTTGCATCTCAACTTCCGTCAAGTACGCCTCTCTTTCTTCCAACTTTCTGGATATCATCAATGACTATCAATATTATAAAATGTATAGTCTTCAGTTGCCGACTGTTGATGGCGACGACGTTTGGTAATAGTGAGAGCTTTATAGTACCTCCAGAATGACACGTCTACATCTACATCTACATACATACTCCGCAATCCACCATACGGTGCGTGGCGGAGGGTACCTCGTACCACAACTAACATCTTCTCTCCCTGTTCCACTCCCAAACAGAACGAGGGAAAAATGACTGCCTATTTGCCTCTGTACGAGCCCTAATCTCTCTTACCTTATTTTTGTGGTCCTTCTGCGAAATGTAAGTTGACGGCAGTAAAATTGTACTGCAGTCAGCCTCAAATGCTGCTTCTCTAAATTTCCTCAGTAGCGATTCACGAAAAGAACGCCTCCTTTCCCCTAGAGACTCCCACCCGAGTTCCTGAAGCATTTCCGTAACACTCGCGTGATGATCAAACCTACCAGTAACAAATCTAGCAGCCCGCCTCTGAATTGCTTCTATGTCCTCCCTCAATCCGACCTGATAGGGATCCCAAACGCTCGAGCAGTACACAAGAATAGGTCGTATTAGTGTTTTATAAGCGGTCTCCTTTACAGATGAACCACATCTTCCCAAAATTCTACCAATGAACCGAAGATGACTATCCGCCTTCCCCACAGCTGCCATTACATGCTAGTCCATATCGCTCTGCAATGTTACGCCCAAATATTTAATCGACGTGACTGTGTCAAGCGCTACGCTACTAATGAAGCATTCAAACATTACAGGATTCTTTTTCCTATTCATCTGCATTAATTTACATTTGTTTATATTTAGAGTTAGCTGCCATTCTTTACAGCAATCATAAATCCTGTCCAAGACATCTTGTATCCTCCTACAGTTAGTCAACGACGACACCTTCCCGTACACTACAGCATCATCAGCAAACAGCCGCACATTGCTATCCACCGAATCCAACAGATCATTTATGTAGATAGAAAACAACAGCGGGCCTTCCACACTTCCCTGGGGCACTCCAGATGATACCCTCACCTCCGATGAACACTCACCATCGAGGACAACGCACTGGGTTCTATTACTTAAGAAGTCTTCGAGCCACTCACATACTTGGGAACCAATCCCATATGCTCCTACCTTAGTTAGGAGTCTGCAGTGGGAGACCGAATCAAACGCTTTCCGGAAGTCAAGGAATATAACATCCGTCTGATACCCGTCATCCATGGTTCGTAAGATATCATGTGTTCTCTACACGTGTAGAGAACTATTTCCTCGTCGTTTACCATATAGAAGAAAAAAACTAGCATTAATTTTCTTCTGATGTCACATTTTGTACTGGATTTCCGGGACTTCCCTCGCCCTGGTAACGCTTGTTGCTGCTGTAACGTGCTAGTTTATGAACCTGGCCTGTTCCTGTTTTTACAGCGCAATCGGCGACCAGTGCGGTTTGAGATGGACACCCTAGTAGCGTTGTAAAACGCACCGTATGACATCATCCAGCCGTGGCCCTCGACGTTTACGGCTCCGCGAGTGAACTCTCCCGTGAACCCCCGCAGAGCGCCGTAAGCTGTCTCATTTGCATCCCCGTGTGGCCGTTCTCCCCGGCGCCGTGCGTACATTCCAGCAGGTTGCGCCCGCTCCATCCCACACACACGTCAACTCGAGGAAACTTTTTGACGGTAACTGCGATGTAAAATCAAAAATATTGTTTGCACATTTCTCTCCAGTCGTTATTTTCGCAGTGTTAAGAGCCAGCTGTTGCGTTAAAGGACCGTTAAAATCTCAACAAGTTGATAAAACTTTACACTGCGAAGTGTAGTGACTAATTAAAGAATATGAATATCCTCATTAAGGGGTAGAACGTTTGGCACCGTCCTCAGACAGTAAAACATAAATTCTACGACGTATCTGGCGAATGTACATCCGTGCCAACACTAATTTATGCTCCGAGCTGGTCGGTGGCGCCAAGTTTCTGCCTCCTCCAATTTTTCCTTCCTTTGTTTTTACTGCCTTTCATATTTTGGGTTACCAAGAATAATTCCGTAAACCAGAACAATTAATGTTTGTATATATAAAGAGATGTGTCCTGACAGACTGACACGTCATCACCCAAACTAAACCGCTATGGATAGTAATTTGGAACTTGGAGAGGCTGTTGATATTGCACTCTAGGCATCGTTTAAGAAGAAAGTTTTCGAAATTCCGCCCCTAAGGGGGTGAAATAGGAGATGAAAGATTTTTTGAAAACATATCGCTATTAAGTCAATTTTGAAGCTAGAACTACGAAAATTGGTATTTGGTCTCCCGATCAGGAATAAAGAAATATATGTTTCAGAATTTTTGGACATTTAACCCCTACGGGGATGAAATAGTGGATGAATTTTTTAAAGAAACTATAATTAAATAATTAGGCTACATCTATGAAAACTGGCAGTTAATTAAAAAATGGCTCTAAGCACTATGGGACTTAACATTTGAGATCATCAGTCCTCTAGACGTAGAATTACTTTAACCTAGCTAACCTAAGGACATCACACACATCCATGCCCGAGGCAGGATTCGAACCTGTGACCGTAGCAGCAGCGCCGTTCCGGACTGAAGCGCCAGGAACTGCTCGGCCACAGCGGCCGGCGGAACTTAACTTCTCAGTTACAAATGAAAAAGTATGTGTTTCAGTGTTTTTTGAATTTCAGCTCCTAAGGGGGTGAAATAGGAGACAAAATGTTTTATGGAAATATTTCATTATGAAAGCATTTTCAAAGCTAAATATATGACACGTTAAATTTGTCTTCTCGATTGCAAATGAAAAATTGTATGTTTCCGTGTTTTTGTAAATTCATCTTCAAAGGGCATGTAATAGGGACTGACTGATTCATTGACTCAGCATCGCTCGGCCCAGACCGCTAATGGCAGAACTTTACATCTGGAAAAGGGTGTTGCTCTTATACTTTACGTGCATTTTAGTAAGCGATTGTTCGAAATTCCGTTCCTTAGGGGGTGAAGTAGGAGATGAAAGATTTGTTTTGAAAATATGACGCTATCAAGGCAATTTTAACGCGAGAATTACGAAACCTGATATTTGGTTTCTCGGCCAGAAATGGAGAAAAAATACCGTCTTCAAAAGTTTTAGAAATTCGATCACTTGACGGTATAATAGTGAGTGAAAATTTATTTTGAAAATAAATATTAAAATAGTACTCTAGCATTTTTGAAGGTACATCTACGAAAATTAGTAATTGACTTCTCGGTTAGAAATAAAAAAGTCAGTAGAATGAAAAACCAGTACAAGCTGCAAATTTTTACTTTATATTCATTCGATGACTAGTTTCGGGGCGAGACCCATTTTCAAATCATCATAACGTCGGTGGATCGAATAGCTAATGACGGTGTACTTAATCGAATATCGGAAAAAATTGTGCGATAATATGACCAAAGGAAGGGATAATTTTATAGGATACAATCCTAGACATCAAGGAAAGTCAGTTTTGTAATGCAGGGATGTGTGGAGGATGAAAATTAGAGAGTGAGTGTAGGGCTTGAATACAGTCAGCAGGTCCAAATGGATGTAATTTGCAGTATTTACACAGAGGTGGACACGCTTTCACAGGACAGACTATCGAGAAAAGCTACACATCGCAACAGCAACAACAACAACAATTTTTGCACTGAAACTGGCCGTCGAGTTTCTAAATACATGGTCACCCAAAGGAAAGTTAACATTTGAAAATGCACTAATTCACGGAATACTGTAGGTAGAGACGTAACACTTGACACATATGACTGAAATGACATGAGATTTTATTGAACCCCGAAAAGAGTGCAAAAACCGGCCAACAGATGGCGATGGACAGCGGGATGCTGCTTTTCCAGCTGTCACTGTGACGGGTGGGAGGTACGCCGAAATGTTGTAGAATCGCATCCCCTCTAGCCTGGCTGATAAACAATTGCTGAAAGGTAACTTTTAGGCAGGATGGCGTTCCATGTCATATCGCTACACTTGTGACAGATCTCTTATGCTCGTCATTTGGTGAGGACCGCGTGCTGAGCCGCCATTTCTGTCTGTCTTAGTCTTCCAGGTCCCCAGGCCTCAATCCGTGTGATTACAGGTTGTGAGGTTACCTGAATTCGCATTTCGACCGCGACCGCCCGCGCCATTAGGGATGCTAGACGACAACATCCGACGGCAGTTTCCGACTGTACGTACTGATGTGCTGTACAGTGCTGCTCACAACATTGTCCCTCGACTATAGGTTTTGTTTATGAATAACAACCGACATGTTGAACATTTGTCACGAAGAACATCGTCTTTACTAAAAATCAATTCTTACGCTAATTATCGCCTTTGCATCATATGAAGCAACACCTGACGGTTCTTGTGCACTTTTTTCGGTTTCAGTGAAATCCCATGTTACTTCTGTGGTGTCACCGCCAGACGCCACACTTGCTAGGTGGTAGCTTTTAAATCGGCCGCGGTCCGGTAGTATACGACGGACTCGCATGTCGCCACTGTCAGTGATCGCAGACCGAGCGCCACCACACGGCAGGTCTCGAGAGACTTACTAGCACTCGCCCCAGTTGTACGGACGACTTAGCTAGCGATGCAACGGACGAAGCCTCGTTTATTTGCAGAGAAGATAGTTAGAATAGTCTTCAGCTAAGTCAATGGCTACGACCTAGCAAGGCGCCATAGCAATTGATAGTTATCGTATGAAGCATGTCTCATCAAGAACGATGTATACAAATGATGGATTAAAGTTAAGTATTCCAGCAGCTACGTACTTTTCTTTATAGCATTCATTACGTATCCTGTTTCAGACCTCACGCCATCCTGCGTGCCTTTCGGTTACCCGTCACTGTGGACTGGCTGTCTTGTCAGTCCACAACATTTTTAGCGACGAGTCTCAAAAGAGGAATTAGCGTTCGTATTGCCCTAATTTGCTTGTGTCATGGCTTCGCCACAATTTCCAGATGTACTGTCCGAATTTTATCGCTTGCAGAATCAGCAGACGCAGGCGTTATTGGATGCCCTTGGACAGCTCGTCCAGGGTCAACGTGCAATGCAAAACGATGCGGCGGCCGCCGCTTCACCGCTACCGCAGCCACAACATGCTGTTGCACCCCCGTTTCGGCACTACGATGCGGAGGTGGAAAGCTGGACGGAGTGGTCACGCCAATTTGGATTTCATCTCGCCGCCTACAGAATTCAAGGTAACGAGCGGCAGCCTCATTTATTGGCGTGTGTAGGGGTGCAGACGTACCGTGTGATAGTGAAATTATTTCCCCGACGCGACGTAGCAACTCTGTCCTACGAAGAAATTTTGTCGGCATTGGACGCATATTTCAAAGAAACAGTCAATGTCGTTGCAAAAAGGTATACGTTCTTTCGTACAAAACGTACGGCCGGTCAAACTAATCGGGAGTGGGTTGCAACTTTGCCAAGGCCTTACCAGGGATTGTGCTTTTGAGTGTAAATGTGGACTCCCTTATTCAGATACTATGGTGCGTGATGCAATTGCACAGAACGTTTCTGATGTTCATATACGGGAACAGATTTTGAAACTAGTTAATCCCTCCCTTCAACAAGTGATAGACATATTGGATAGGCTAGACACACTTGACTTTGCTCAGGAATCATTTGCAACTTCGCCAGCTGTGTGTCACATTCACCGGCCCGCTGGGCGAGCTGCATGGAACTGTAAACAGCCCTCGCGCCCGTCCGCACAGCCACATGTCCCGCGCAAGCATGCAAATGCAGTGAAATCATGCCCGCGGTGTGCCACTAGACATTCGCGTGACAATTGCCCGTCACGCCAAGCTATTTGCTTTTTCTGTAATAAAAAAGGACATGTTCAGAGTGTTTGCCGGAAAAAGCTCAGATCGGACACTAAAAACCATTCCAGGCCCTTTGCTTCGCGCCGGAATCGAACCAAGAATACTCAGGCTCGTGAACCTTCGCCCATGGACATTCATGTAGTTAATTCCTCTCTGCCCAGTGCCACTCTCTCTACAAATGACTGTGTGCGTCCCACAAAAAGTGTGCGTCGACGTCGACGGAAATCACGTCAAGTCGCGAGTGCGTCTGTACCAGTGTCTGTTCACGTTGCACGAGACAGTCGCTCTTGTCGTCAGTAGGACAATAAACATTTTGTAGACTTGGACATTAATGGCAACGTGATCCCATTCCAGCTTGATACAGGAGCTGCAGTTTCATTGCTCAATAAAGACACGTACAAACAACTGGGCACACCCCAGTTGCGTGCCGCAAATGTTACGCTAACTACATATTCAGGACAGCATATCCCTGTGTTAGGACAGCGCAGTCTTCTTGCAACATACAAGGGACAAACAAAACTTGTGTCATTTTACGTCCTTCGTTCTTCTGCAGTGAACTTGTTTGGTTTAGATTTATTTCAGTTGTTTAACTTGTCTATAGTCAATCAGGTCCTATCAGTGAACCAGACTGTGCCTTCAGACAGTGTTTCTCGCCTATGTGCAGAATTCGCAGACATTTTTGCACCGGGCCTTGGTTGCGCTAAGAACTATAAAGCACATTTGGAACTGACAGTAAACGCGCAACCGAAATTTTTCAGGGCGCGCAATGTTCCCCACGCATTGCGTGATGAGGTCGCAAGAACGTTACCTGATTTAGAATCACAAGGTGCTCTTCTTGCATGGCGTGTGCCGAACAACAATCCGCACCGCCGCGGAACTTCTTTGCATGGCCAAAAGCCACTTCCCCTTGGCAACGCTTGCACATCGATTTTGCTGGTCCATTCTGGAATGCTCGATGGTTGGTTGTGGTCGATTCTTTCAGTAATTTTCCTTTTGTTGTCCGGATGTCTTCCACGACGTCATCTGCCACCGTCCAAGCGTTATCCGCTATCGTTTGCATTGAAGGTCTTCCACAAACTATTGTTTCCGACAATGGCCCACAATTTATATCCGCAGAATTTCAGTCATTCTGCAAGGCTAATGGTATTTAACATCTGACATCCGCGCCGTTTTCGCCTCAGTCAAACGGTGCCGCTGAACGATTGGTCCGGACTTTCAAGTCACAGATGTTGAAGTTGAAAGAGTCGCATTCTCGGGAGAACGCGTTGTTGCTCTTTTTGTCTTCGTATCGCTCTCAGCCCCGAGATGGTCTCTCGCCGGCTGAGTTGCTCCACAGTCGTCCTCATCGAACCTTGATGTCTTTGCTGCATCCGCCGCATCAGGTTCCTGTGCAGCGGCAGACTCCTGCTTTTGCTCCTGGCGACGTTGTATACTATCGCAACTATCGCGGTTCACGGCGTTGGCTCGCAGGGCGCATTCTTCGCTGCCTCAGCTGCGCGATGTGTTTGGTTTTGGGGGCCTCTGGTGAGGTGCGTCGGCATCTCAATCAGCTGCGCCTCTGTCGTCGCACGGGTTCTGCCGCTCCCCGTCTGCTTTCAGCGACGGTGCCGTCCGGTCAGCGCCCTGGGGACCCATCTACTGGCTCGCCACATCCCCAGGTGTTACCGACGATGCCTTCCATTTTGCCCCACGGCGACGCGCTGCTGCAGCCGCCGCCGCCGACGACGACGACGACGCCTGTTCTCCCGCCGACGCCGCCCGCAGTGGACGCGTCGCTGCAGCCGCCAAGCGCCTCCCTGGGCCACGCGCCGCCGATCGCTTCCCGTGACCAGCAGTCCTCCGCCATGGAACTCTTGCCCGCTCCGGACCGCATGGCGTCTTCGCGCGTCGGGTACCCCGACGCGATGGAGGTCGACCCTTCGGCCCCTCCTGTCTCTTTACGGGCGCATACACCGCATGTTGACGTGCACCCTGGACTAGGTTTTCAGGCGTTTTCTAGCTCCCCTCGGACCGAATGGCCGGGTGCGGGTGGCACAGCCTCGCCTGTTGTTAGGCTCCCCACCTCATCGCATACGCCAACATGGGGTCCTCGCCACGGTGGGCGGAAGCCTTATAACACGACCGTTCGCCGACTTGCGGGGGAGGAATGTGGTGTCACCGCCAGACACCACACTTGCTAGGTGGTAGCTTTTAAATCGGCCGCGGTCCGGTAGTAGACGACGGACCCGCATGTCGCCACTGTCAGTGATCGCAGACCGAGCGCCACCACACGGCAGGTCTCGAGAGACTTACTAGCACTCGCCCCAGTTGTACGGACGACTTAGCTAGCGATGCAACGGACGAAGCCTCGTTTATTTGCAGAGAAGATAGTTAGAATAGCCTTCAGCTAAGTCAATGGCTACGACCTAGCAAGGCGCCATAGCAATTGATAGTTATCGTATGAAGCATGTCTCATCAAGAACGATGTATACAAATGATGGATTAAAGTTAAGTATTCCAGCAGCTACGTACTTTTCTTTATAGCATTCATTGCGTATCCTGTTTCAGACCTCACGCCATCCTGCGTGAGTTTAAGTGCGTGCTTTTCGGTTACCCGTCACTGTGGACTGGCTGTCTTGTCAGTCCACAACAACTTCAACCATGTGTGTCAATTCACACCTCCCTATCTGCATTATTCCGTAACGTATTGAATTTTCAAATGTTAATGGACTTTAAGATAACTCATTACTTACAATGACCTTACGTTGTTGCTCTATTGAGTAAACTGTTTATATCAGCAAATATATATGGCCAGCCGCGGTGGCCGAGAGGTTCTAGGCGCTTCAGTCCGGAACCGCGCGACTGCTACGGTCGCAGGTTCGAATCCTGCCTCAGGCATGGATGTGTGTGATGTCCTTAGGTTGGTTAGGTTTAAGTAGTTCTAAGTTCTAGGGGACTGATGACCTCATCTGTTAAGTCCCATAGTGCTCAGAGCCATTTGAACCATATATATATATATATATATATATATATATATATATTCACAGTGTGTCCAAAATCTGTAGGGTGAAAATCGTACAGATTATACGCGATCCTAAACTGAGGACTTAGAGGAAAGGCTAACAGCTATATATATATATATATATATATATATATATATATATATATATATATATATATACGATTTTCACCCTACAGATTTTGGACACACTGTGAATGTCAGATGCCATGTCTTGCCGATTGACCTAAACTGCTCTCCGTTCAGTACGTCTGGGATATCAATTCTCGCTCACGTTCTAGTCCAGCATCAATGAAACGCAACTTTGAATTCGTAGTCAAAGAATCTAAGTTTTCACTCACTGGGGAAGTAGACCATTTCGTTCGAAGAGCGGACGTTTAGATGAGAATGGCCAACATAAATAAAAGTAACCCAGTATTCAACAATATTAGGATGTGGAAAGATAGCTATTCACCGCAAAGATGACACGATGCATTGCAGACAGGCACAACGAAAAGACTATTACGTATTTACCTTTAGGCCAAAGCCAGTTTTTCTTTGGAAGGCTCCTACTGAAAACAAATTGTGTAACAGTCTTTTCGATGTGCCTGTCTGTAACTCTACGTATCATCTTAACGGTGGATAGGAATCTATCCATTTACTAATAATGTTGGTATTCCTACTTGGGGTTTCCATTGTGTAACTCATAGTTCATTAGTTTGGAATAAGATCCGATACTGTTCTACTAAACTACCAGCTGCCAGTGACTACAATCAAAATGGTTCAAATGGCTCTGAGCACTATGGGACTTAACTTCTGAGGTCATCAGTCCCCTAGAACTTAGAACTACTTAAACCTAACTAACCTAAGGACATCACACACATCCATTCCCGAGGCAGGATTCGAACCTGCGACCGTAGCGGTCGCGAGGTTCCAGACTAGAGCGCCTAGAACCGCTTGGCCACCCCGGCCGGCAACTAGATTCAGTCACAGCCGGTATGTATCTAGGATTATGCGTACGGAGGTATTTAAGGTGGAACGATGGCATAAATTTATACACCTAAACAATATTTGTTTCAAGAAACCTAACGAAGCTAGAAGTCCTTAGCGTGACTTTAAGCAATTGTGGAAATGTATGTGTAACTTACTTAACAGATTCCACAGTAGAATCAAGAGAGAAAAACCCTGTCCCAGTCATAAGGACAGTTCTGTTCTCGCAAGATGGATAGTCACGTGTCAAATATGCATTTTTTGGACGCTATGCGTTACAGTTCACTTTCTGTGAGTGTAACAGTTTCTACAAAACTATTGAGAGTGCCGATGTTGCTCATAAATTTTTTACTAACATGATGCCATAACTAGAAAGTAACCACTCGCACAGGTAGTACGTTATGCAACGAGAGAAAATGATAATCCTCGTCCTTTCCCAAAGAATGCAGTGCGAGGAGACAGATGCCTGCAAAATAAGAAGTTTTCAATGTGAGACGATTCCACATTCCTGCAGGCTTCCAGATTGGGGAAAAGGCGACGTGACAATAGAATTCATAACAAAGAAACGCCAGACGGATTACTGGTGGTAGCAGTGCTACAGAGCTAGAATCTCGCAGCAGGTATGGAGTACAAAAAGCGTTTGCATTGTAAATGCAGAATCCCAAATCAGACAAGCTAACAACGTGACTTGGTATCCAATATATCTGTGTCATTGTGGAAGCAGTGTGTTTGTACGGGATAAACGTGAACCTGTTGTGATGCAGCAATCGCTGTTGTATGGAACTACACAATTTTTTTTTTCTGCAAGGACTACAAAATTGTGCAGTGGAAGATACGAAAAATAATAATTCCAAGTGGCTGTAACTAAAGTGAAAATACTAACAGAGGTCCAGTGTGGGCTGTAATTATCGTATGGCAGCGAAACTTGGTAGATATGCTAAAACGTTAATGCGAAACCGATTTACGCTGGAAAAAATATAGTTCTAGTTTTGGCCACCAGGTGCAAATCGGGCGCTTTACACTGTTTGTATGGCGGTGTGACATCCACACTGTCATCTGACAAGCAGTAACGTGCAAGAACAGTGTGGCTGACGAGACGACAGACCGAGCGCTGTTAGTGAAATTGTTTTATGTGAATGGCAGTAATTATAGAGCTGCACAGAGAGAGTATCGTCGACTGAAATATCTGAGGAGAGGTCCGGCGTCATTTAGTGGTTTAAAGGAGATGATGATGAAATTGGAAAATACGGGCGGGCTTGGTGTTGCACCTGTAAGATGAAGGTATCCTATCCCGGTGGAAGTTATTGACGAGGTTGCTGTTTGTAACTGACAATGCAACACGTGTTCAGTGCAGTGGCAGTGCTCGTGCAGTGTGACGAGAAGTGTTCATCCCATGGTCAACAGTACGGAATGTTTTGCGGTCTATTTTACGCTAATACCTGACCAAGATCCAGACGGTGCAGAAGCTAAAACCTCGTGATCAGCAACAACATTCTGAATTTGCTCTTCGATTTCTAACACGGATCGAAGTTGATGACCTATATCTCTAACCTCGATCAGTTCTGGAATTTTGGAGCACGTATTATATTCGAGTATAATGACTTTTCTGGAGACTAGAAATCCACTCTGTAGGAATCAGGGTTTCGAAAAAGACGATCGTGTGAAACCCAGCTGGCGCTATACGTCCACGAGACTCAAAGGGCCATAGACACGGGTTCCCAGGTACATGCCGAGTTTCTTGACTTCCGCAAGGCGTTCGATACAGTTCCCCAGAGTCGTTTAATGAACAAAGTAAGAGCATATGGACTATCAGACCAATTGTGTGATTGGATTGAAGAGTTCCTAGATAACAGAACGCAGCATGTCATTCTCAATGGAGAGAAGTCTTCCGAAGTAAGCGTGATTTCAGGTGTGCCGCAGGGGAGTGTCGTAGGACCGTTGCTATTCACAATATACATAAATGACGTTGTGGATGACATCGGAAGTTCACTGAGGCTTTTTGCGGATGATGCTGTGTAAGTAGGCTCTTTAGGTTTTCTTATTGGTAACGCCACGTAGCGCTCTGTGTGAAAATCACTGGCTGTGCTGTGTGCAGTCTGTGGCTAGTTTGCATTGTTGTCTGCCATTGTAGTGTTGGGCAGCGGCAGCTGGATGTGAACAGCGCGTAGCGTTGCGCAGTTGAAGGTGAGCCGCCAGCAGTGGTGGATGTGGGGAGAGAGATGGCGGAGTTTTGTACTTTGTCATGAACTGCTAGATATATGATGATATTAAGGTAAATACATTGTTTGTTCTCTATTAATATCTTTCATTTGCTAACTATCCCTATCAGTAGTTAGTGCCTTCTGTAGTTTGAATCTTTTATTTAGCTGGCAGTAGTGGCGCTCCCTTTATTGCAGTAGCTCGAGTAACCAATATTTTTGTGAGGTAAGTGATTTGTGAAACGTATAGGTTAATGTTAGTCAGGGCCATTCTTTTGTATGGATTTTTGAAAGTCAGATTGCGTTGTGCTAAAAAAATATTGTGTTTCAGCTTAAGGACAGTCGTGTATAATTCTTCAAAAAGGGGACGTTTCATATGTCGACCCTTAGCCGAGGATACCTCACTGGAATCTTCTGATTTTTTCCTTGTAGTTTGTGTAATTAGCGTAGATTTTGTTTATTGCTAGCGCGTAAATGTAGAGAGAATTTCCTTTGTAGTTGCAGTCTTTCATCGTTGTACAGTAAAACAGGTGTGGCACGCATGTAGATTTGCACTAAGTATTTCGCTGCTGCGCATGCAATTAACTAGATATTATTTTCAGTGCAATGTTAATGTGTTCTCTTATTTTTGCTCTTCAAACTGTGTTTTTCTGTGTTGTTGTGTGAAATATTGTGACAATAATGGCGTGTGGAAAACGTAACACTAGGCTCCAAAGTAAACTGAGAAATAATAGTGACGACGAGCGTAGCTTATCAGCACCGCTGTGTAATGAATTAACAGACATTCAAAGTAGTAATTTGGTAACTGTGCATAGGGAAATGGAGCGGGCGTCAAATAATGGTGTAGACAGTGAAACAGGTAGTGAACAGGAAAGCATTATCGATCGATCGGTCGGCAACAGCTCGCCTCAGGAATCGGGAATGACAGAGCACAATATTGCAAATACTGTAGACTCAGGTTTTGGGTTCTCACCGTTTTCTCAAATGAGTCAAGACACATTTTCTGCTTGTCAAAATGTGAATGTTGCCGGTGCAACTTCACTGCCTAAAAGCACTGAGGAACATGTTTCAGACACCAGTGCATTGTTATTACAGTTAATGCAACAAATGGGACAAAAGCTACAAAAGTTAGACACAACACTTGAACAAAATCAGAAACAAATGGGACAAAATCTTCAAAAGTTAGACACAACGGAACAAAATCAGAGACAAACACAGCAAAAGCTTCAAAAGTTAGACACCACACTTGAAAAAACACGTGAAGATTTAACTACTGAGTTACATAACATTGAATCGAAATGTCAAAAAGTCTGTAATGACGTAAAAACACAAATTTGTGAGCATTTTCAGCCCATTTTTTCGCGGCATGAAAATGCATTACAGAATCACGAAGCAGCCATAAAAGAACTGCAAACCATTGTTCATGAAAATCATGAGACCTTGTCGGCTAAAATTGACTCAGTTGCATCTACCGATTCGGTTATGCAACTTGCAAAAACTCAGGAAAACTTAAAGGACACAGTAGATTCGATTTCAACACAAATGGACACTCTGAAACTTGGTTCAGAAAAACACATTGAGGAAATGTGTTCACTATCGGAGAAAGTAGCCGAACTTTCGGATCAGTTCACTAACTTATCTACGAAGGTAGATGATAATCTGAACGACACAAAACAGGTAGTCTTTAATGACACAGAAGAGTGCGAACAAATTACGAAATTCAAACAAAATCAGAATCAAATTAATACGCAACACCAAAGAGAAATCCGGGAAGTACAAGATCATCTGACTCAGGTAATACAAGAATTACGTATTTCAGAGGC
Organism: Schistocerca piceifrons; assembly: GCF_021461385.2. Taxonomy (NCBI): domain Eukaryota; kingdom Metazoa; phylum Arthropoda; class Insecta; order Orthoptera; family Acrididae; genus Schistocerca; species Schistocerca piceifrons. The sequence goes on along the minus strand of NC_060140.1, from coordinate 912,558,591 downwards.
CACTCGCGCTCCAATACGGGAAGAGGGACATAGAAATACGGAACAACCACAAAATAATAACACAGGACACTTCGGAAATTATGAAAGAAATTGGCAATGTGCACCGAATTTTGAGATTGAACCGCCGACACGACGTAACAATGACCGACATGCGACTCGCCGACACGATGATTTTGACTATAAGCTGTTCATTACTACACGTAAATTCAAAACGTTTAAGAATTCTGGCAACGACATTCATCCACAAGCGTGGCTCCATCAATTCTCTCATTGTTTTCCTCCCAACTGGTCATTAGAGCACAGATTAGAATTTATGTGTGGCTACTTAGAGAATGAACCAGCTGTAAGAATGCGGTCGGTCATTCACGATTGCCACAGTGAAGGAGAGTTTTACCATGCCTTCCTCTCAGCATATTGGTCTCAAGCCACACAAGACCGAGTAAAACATAGCATCATAATGATGAAACGTTTCGAACAATCTGAATTTTCCAGTCTTATGAAATATTTTGAAGACATGTTGCACAAGAATCAGTACCTGTCAAACCCATACAGCCCCTCAGAACTTATCCGCATTTGCTTAATCAAATTTCCTGAACATTTCCGACACATTATTTTGGCAGGACGTTGCAAAGACGACATTGAAGCTTTTCAGGGACTGTTACAAGAATTGGAAATTGACACTGACAATCGCGGAATGCGGAAACAGGAACACAACAATTACAGGTCACATCCGTCACAATTCTGCGATAATTACTGGACGCGACAAGGCTATTCTCACAACACAAATCGTGACCAAAACAGACACCACCCGTATGACAACCGTTGGCAGAGTAGTAATAATTACAGGGAATGATCACCTCTCCACGGTAATGACTATCACAGAGGCAATCAGAGAAACAGACAATATGGGAACCAAAATAAATATTATCAGGGGAGACAGAATAACTTTAGACGCAACGGTCCAGCGCGCAGTTACGATTCAGGGAGAAATTCTCCACCACGTGACCGACAAGAAAGAAACTATGGAATCTACCGACATGACGACACACGATATGATCGTAACGACAGACCTGAATTGCATCAGAACTGGCGGGATTCAAACAGAGCAGGGCCCTCTCGACAAGGCGAATTTGTAGACGTTAGGTCTCCAAATCCCAATAACGACGCGCTCCAACAAAGAGACAATAGGCAATGACTCATACCACAGGCAGCCACAAAACGTACGTATGAAACTGACGACGCAGCTGCCGTAGCTAGTAATTACGTAAAAATGGAAGACATTAGGGACATGTTACTCCAGGAACACGACGTAAAACATAACAACATTGCATATCCTGTGATTCACATTACAGTAAATGACGTAAAATTTACGGCAGTACTTGACTCTGGCAGTCCCATTTCAGTAATTAGTGAAACCGCCTTTAGCAAATGTAACAAATCGAACGATTGCCCCACACTTCCGTTACGTAAGATTAAATTACAAGGTGCAATCTTTGGAAAAGGTGTTGATGTACGCCAATAAACCAATTTAGAATTCTTTTGTCAAAGCCACAGCTTCTCTATGAACTTTCTTATTGTTCCATTATTGTCGACGGAAATTATACTGGGAGTAGACTTTTTGAATGAATACAAAGCAATCTTAAGCTTTCACGATGCTGAAATAAGTTTAGAAAAAGAAGGTAAGTCAGTAGCTTTGAAATTTGAAGATTGGCTCACAAACCATGACGAAGAAATTAATCGGCTTTACCTCCTGTTAGACAACAGTTCGGAATTTTCGACGGAACTTGACACTAACAATCACTCTACAAGTACTGACAGGGGTGATATCAACGGCGCATTTGATACTAATGAGTTAATTCAGAATAAAATTCAAACAACTGAGAATTGTAATGACAATGATAGGCAAGACCTTTTTGAGATTTTACAAGCACATTCCACAGTTTTTACTCACAAAACAGGAACAATCAAGGGATTTCAATACCAATTTCGCGTTCGTGAGCATACTAAATTTTGTGTTAGACCATACGTAATTCCGGCGCATTATAGGGACCGTGTTAGAACAGAAGTACAATCTATGCTTGACGAGGGCATTATTGAGCCTGCAGTAAGCTCATACAACAATCCATTACATGTTGTTGACAAGAAAAATGGATCGATCAGACTTGTCTTAGATTCGAGACAAATCAATACTATCATTATTCCTGAAACAGACAGGCCGCAAACGTTGGAAGAACTTCTTCAAAATTTTAATGGTGTGAAAGTGTTGTCTTCCATTGATCTCAGATCCAGCTTTTATCAGATCGAACTTCATCCAGAATGTAGAAAATACACAGCTTTCCTTTGTTTCGGCGTTTGTTATCAGTTTCGGAAACTTCCCTTTGGTTTGAACATTTCTTCAGCAGCATTCATTCGCGGGCTAAATTCCATATTGCCTGAGTTCTTAAAACGTCACATCACCTTATATGTGGACGATATTCTAATAGCAGAAGCTTCATGGGAACAACATAATCGCATCCTCAACAGTTTGTTACGTATTTTTGCAGAATCTGGAATTACAGTTAACTTGGAAAAGTCTGAATTCGGTAGGTCAAAGGTGAGGTTTTTGGGACATATTATTTCTTCTGAAGGCATTCAGCCGGATCCTGAAAAGTTAGAAGCAATCAGAGCCATTCTAGTTCCATCCACAAAAAAACAAGTCCGCAGTTTTCTAGGTCTCGTAAACTTTTACCGTCGTTTTCTGAATATGCAAATTCTTGTTACACCAAAACTTTGTTCTCTCACTGGAAAAAACACTATTTGGAACTGGGACGAACAAACGCAGTTGGAATTCAATTCTTTGAAAGAAGCGTTACTTCATGCGCCAATATTGGTTCATCCAGATCTGTCACAAGATTTCTGCCTTAGCACGGATTCTTCTAAAGTCGGTCTTGGCGCCCATTTATTTCAAGAAGCCATAGAAAATGACATTACTGTTCAGAAAACCATTGCTTTTGCTAGCCGAGTGCTAACAAAATCTGAAAAAAATTATTCCGTTACTGAATTAGAAGCTTTAGCTATCGTTTGGGCATTTAACAAATTGCGTTTCTTTCTTTCTGGTAAGCACGTAAAAGTATACAGTGATCATCGTGCATTACAATGTCTTATGTCTTCAAAATTAAATCATGACAGGTTAAAACGTTGAGCATTGTTTCTGCAAGAATTCCGCTTCACAATAGTCTACATTCCCGGCAAGGAGAACATTGTTGCAGACGCACTGTCACGCGCACCAGCTGGGCTTGAGAAAAGTAACACAGAAGGTAACCTCGAGAAAAATTTCAGTATTCTTTACATTCAGAAAGTCGCCTTTGAAAACTTCATCACCACATCTTTAAAGGACATTGCTCATGAACAAGATAAAGATCCGATTTGGAAAGACATCAAAATCAAATGGCATGAAAAGACACACACACAGATTCGGCATTATTATTTGGTTAGAAACAACATACTCTTCAAACGCTGCACTGTTGATGACAAGCTATGGGTACTTTGCATTCCAGACGATTTTGTTAATAAGCTCATTTGGTACATTCATTTCAGCTACGCACATTTTGGTCCACGAAAATGTTATCATATTCTTCAAACGACTTGTTATTTTAACAATATGGAAAAGAGAATTCGAAGAGTCCTGTCTGTTTGTAAACTTTGTCAAAAGGCGAAACCATCTACTATCTCACATCGTGCTCCGTTGTTTCCTATCATTCCTTCTAAATTAAAAGAATTTGCTGCAGTTGATCTATTAGGACCCCTTGTCAGAACATCTAATGGATTTTCGTACGTTCTAGTCGCTGTTGAACTTACTTCAAAATTTGTTTCTTTCACACCGTTACGTAAAGCCACTGGACGGTCTGTATCCAACGCCTTTGTTAAAAATTTCTTACGTGAAGTTGGACACGTTAGTAAAGTCATTACAGATAACGTACCGCAATTCAGATCTGCTGTTTGGTCACGCATGCTTCGCAATCATAAAATCAAACCTGTTTTTATTTCATTGTACTCACCACATTGTAACCCATCTGAACGGATTATGAAAGAAATCAATAAGCTTTGCAGACTTTATTGTCACAGAAAGCATCAGCATTGGGACAGATATTTACACTTATTTCAAAACGTGCTGAATGAAATGCCTCATGACTCCACTGCTTTACCACCTACTCTTGTACTGAAGAATGAAAAACCACCGAACAGAATCAGAGAGCTTGTACCTTTCCCGAATACACGTAAACTTCGACACAAAGACATTATTGATTTGGCTATTAAAAATATAAAATCTGCAGCAGACAAAAGGAGAAAACTACACGGTAAAGCAAATGCAAAGAAATTGTATATTGGTCAGAAAGTTCTCATTAAAGCTCATTCATTGTCACATAAGAAGAAACACTTGAGTCACAAATTCTTTCTAGTTTACAATGGACCTTACAGAATCCGACGTATACCACATGATAATTGCGTTGAAGTTGAAACTCTGCGTACTAGGAAGAGTAAAGGTTTACACCACATTTCACATGTAAAACCGTTTATTGAAAGATAATCTGCTTTTTAACTTTGTTTTGCCATAAAACTCTTAACTTCACATTTCTAGTATGCATTGTCAGACTTAAGAAACTGTTAACATGCAATAATGTTTGAAGTTAAATATCCAATCAAGAACCTAGGCAACATTGTTAAAACAGAAATTACGAATGCATTGTTATTGTGAAGAGACGACCCAGTGTTATTGTGTGTGTGCATTCTTGCTTGTTAGTTGCATGATTATGTAACGACTATAAGGCTCACATACTTAAAACATTTACCAGTACTGCTAATGAGATTTTAATGCAACATTTTGGTTTATTTGAAAATACATTCTGGATTTAAAGTACTTTCTGTGAGATACCAGATGACACAGTGGTTAGTTTATGTGACAGCTACACGATTTTATCATGACGCTACTAATGAGTGACAATTTACAATGTTGCTTTTGCGGTGTATCTGTTTTATATCTGCACAGTTTTCTGAATTCTTCTGGAAAGAAAAACATGTTTTAGTAGTAACTTTTGTGGTATAGCAACAATGAGACAGCCTTTTTCGTGGCACAACAATACATTACTGTACAGTACTTTCTTCATCACGCCAATAAGCATAATACCTACGATATCTATACGCAAAGCATTTCACTTTTGTTTATCATGAGGTAAGTACATTGACTTCTGCAGAACTTTGCTTTCGGAGGACGATAACTACGACACTTCCACAGAGATTATGTTACAAGACGCACAGTTTAGCGCTACAGTACACATATTTGAGTGATTAATTTTATACTTAAAACATTTATTGTTAAAGATTTTTGAATTACAAAGAAAGTTTTCCGTGATACATTTCATTCCATTGGTGTAATCTGTAACACCTGAGGGTATAATTACATTAATCCTCAGGGGGGTACACGCCTACTTTGTGTACCATGTGTTTGGCAAGCACAAGGAGCCCTAGCTAATATGGTATTTGCTTATACAACTTTACACATCGGTACCATATTTCTGTAACACACAAATTACACAGGTATCTGATCATTTAAGTGAGAGATAAACATTTTTTTTTACTACATCAGTGACACATGTTTACGCAATTTCACAGTTGGGTAACTTCACACTTATGAAATTGTATTTTGTCTGTACTTTGTGAAATGCTCATATTTTTTGGAACCATTGTGATACTATGAGAGCTTTGAATGTCGTATTTCTTATGGGATCATGATTTTTAAAGTACGTTTGAGGTAGATGACACTATTGAAATGAGCAGAGAATTTTTTTTAGGTTTTGAAATTATTGGAGTAAGCTACGACGATTTTGAGAGTTGACTGAGGTGTTATGATGTTATTATTACGATGACTATGTGTATTATGCTGTTGCGGTATGTTTATGATCAGTAAGCTGATGCTATATGAGTTATTTGATTATGCTACGTATCTGTAATGATGAAATATTGAAGAAGTGTCGATCAATAAGGTAAGGAATAATGAGTAGTGGTTAGGGACTCTGACTTGTGAAAAAGGATGTTGGAAACCAAGAATCATACTTTAAGAGTTATGAAATGTGTGTAAATGCGTGAATGTACAGTCGCAACGGATGGCTGCTGGCCGTCTCTACAAAGACTACAGTGCGTCTGCATCTTTGATGATTCACCAATACCATTATTTCTACAAGGACTACAGTGGGTCTGCACCTCTGGTTGCCTACCAATACCGTAATCTCTACCAGGACTACAGTGGGTCTACTCTGTGATGACCTACGTACCAATATTCTTCAAAACTTCGACTGACTCTGCTGTGGGTTTGCTCTATTGTGGCCCATTACCTGTCTGCATGTCAAGAGTCAGCACTGTCTTTCCATTGGGAGGACAACACTGCTCCTTCAAGACAGCATGGAAATCCACTACTTCTGTGTGCATTTTCTTTTACTGCTCAGACGTTGAGAAAAACACTGCTATTCTACTGTGATGTACGATTAGGACTGTCTTTACGGACTGTGAGAAAATTTTCGCTTTTGACCAACATTGTATCAAGAAGTGTGTGCATTTGATTTCTTTGTTATTGTAATTATGGAAAATTTTATCAAATCATTATTGGCCACTGCCCAAAACAATTTGTAAAATTTTTTTGTGGGGAGCATGGGGGCTATGTAAGTAGGCTCTTTAGGTTTTATTATTGGTAACGCCACATAGCGCTCTGTGTGAAAATCACTGGCTGTGCTGTGTGCAGTCTGTGGCTAGTTTGCATTGTTGTCTGCCATTGTTGGGCAGCGGCAGCTGGATGTGAACGGCGCGTAGCGTTGTGCAGTTGGAGGTGAGCCGCCGGAAGTGGTGGATGTGGGGAGAGAGATGGCGGAGTTTTGTAATTTGTCATGAACTGCTAGATATATGATGATATTAAGGTAAATACATTGTTTGTTCTCTATTAATATCTTTCATTTGCTAACTATCCCTATCAGTAGTTAGTGCCTTCTGTAGTTTGAATCTTTTATTTAGCTGGCAGTAGTGGCGCTCGCTTTATTGCAGTAGCTCGAGTAACCAAGATTTTTGTGAGGTAAGTGATTTGTGAAACGTATAGGTTAATGTTAGTCAGGGCCATTCTTTTGTAGGGATTTTTGAAAGTCAGATTGCGTTGCGCTAAAAATATTGTATGTCAGTTTAAGCACAGTCTTGTACAATTCTTCAAAGAGGACGTTTCAGCTGTCGTATATCGAGAGGTTGTAACAATGATAAATTGTACTGAAATGCAGGAGGATCTGCAACGAATTGACGCATGGTGCAGGGAATGGCAATTGAATCTCAATGTAGACAAGTGTAATGTGCTGCGAATACATAGAAAGATCCTTTATCATTTAGCTACAATATAGCAGGTCAGCAACTGGGAGCAGTTAATTCCATAAATTATCTGAGAGGAGGCATTAGGAGCGAATTAAAATGGAATGATCATATAAAATTGATCGTCGGTAAAGCAGATGCCACACTGAGATTCATTGGAAGAATCCTAAGGAAATGAAATCCGGAAACAAAGAAAGTAGGTTACAGTACACTTGTTCGCCCACTGCTTAAATACTGCTCACCAGTGTGGGATCTGTATCAGATAGGGTTGATAGAAGTGATAGAGAAGATCCAACGGAGAGCAGCGAGCTTCGTTACAGGATCATTTAGTAATCGCAAAAGCGTTACGGAGATGATAGATAAACTCCAGTGGAAGACTTTGCAGGAGAGACGTTCAGTAACTCGGTACAGGCTTTTGTTGAAGTTTCGAGAGCATACCTTCACCGAGGACTCAAGCAGTATATTGCTCCCTCCTACGTATATCTCGCGAAGAGGCAATGAGGATAAAATCAAAGAGATTAGAGCCCACACAGAGGCATACCGACAGTATTTCTTTCCACGAACAATACGAGACTGGAATAGAAGGGAGAACCGATAGAGGTACTCTAGCTACCCTCCACCACACACCGTCAGGTGGCTTGCGGAGTATGGATGTAGATGTAGATGAGTGACGAGGCACGTTTACAGTATAATGTCCTCTACAATGCTGTGCGCCAATAGCATTGGCAGCCTAAAATGTTTCAATTTCAATGATTTTAAGGTGTAAGGAGTCCAGGAATCTAGGGGTACACAAGCAATAGGTCTGTTGCAGACCCTTTGGCTTGGCTGATTTTTAAATGATGTGTGACTAAGGATGGGAGTGGTGCCGAGGAAGCATGCTTTGTAACATTGTCTGCCATCAATATGTATAGTTAGCTTTCTTTTCTGAGGAGGAGTTGTAGGTGTCACTTGAGGTGCACTGCTAATTACTTCACCTAACTATAAATAAAATGTTGGAATTAAACGATACCAATAGTCTCACTGATTCATTATTTCGGAGTTTAATAAGACACCTAAGAAAAATAAACATAATTTATCTTCCATCAATGAAAAAATAAGTGTTCAAATAAAATTCTTTTTCATTCGAAAGTTTAGTTAGGTGCTAATGTTGATGATGGTGTGGGAGATGGGGTGGGTACCAATTAATATGATTACACTGAGGGGTAATAGTCTCAGAGGGTGGGAGCCACTGTACAAGGTACTTAGGTACAATTTGTTAATCCCAAAAACTGTGTAAAATTACTATTCAGTAACCAGATACAAATTATACATTTATTACTAATATTTGAGATTTTGTTTGAACGAAGACTGCTAGCGCAAACAAGTATACATGACAAATAGTATTCAATAAGCATTGCTGACGCACAACGTATCGCTCACATTCTTCACAAAATTAACTTCCATAAGGAGGCAATTCTTTTGGGAGAACCGGTTTAAGTTACGTGATGCTCCTTTAACTTTCCTTAGATTTTCGTTGTACTTGCCTCGAGGACTATACGTACGAAGGTTAGGAAGTTACAGGCGGGGGCAGGTAATAGATGCTTTTCTTTTCAACGTCTCTCACTCTTTCTTTACGTGTAAGACGAGTTAAAGCAAATGTGGTAGTTTAATGGTATATACGTACTTGCGAAATACACTCCTGGAAATGGAAAAAAGAACACATTGACACCGGTGTGTCAGACCCACCATACTTGCTCCGGACACTGCGAGAGGGCTGTACAAGCAATGATCACACGCACGGCACAGCGGAAACACCAGGAACCGCGGTGTTGGCCGTCGAATGGCGCTAGCTGCGCAGCATTTGTGCACCGCTGCCGTCAGTGTCAGCCAGTTTGCCGTGGCATACGGAGCTCCATCGCAGTCTTTAACACTGGTAGCATGCCGCGACAGCGTGGGCGTGAACCGTATGTGCAGTTGACGGACTTTGAGCGAGGGCGTATAGTGGGCATGCGGAAGGCCGGGTGGACGTACCGCCGAATTGCTCAACACGTGGGGCGTGAGGTCTCCACAGTACATCGATGTTGTCGCCAGTGGTCGGCGGAAGGTGCACGTGCCCGTCGACCTGGGACCGGACCGCAGCGACGCATGGATGCACGCCAAGACCGTAGGATCCTACGCAGTGCCGTAGGGGACCGCACCGCCACTTCCCAGCAAATTAGGGACACTGTTGCTCCTGGGGTATCGGCGAGGACCATTCGCAACCGTCTCCATGAAGCTGGGCTACGGTCCCGCACACCGTTAGGCCGTCTTCCGCTCACCCCCCAACATCGTGCAGCCCGCCTCCAGTGGTGTCGCGACAGGCGTGAATGGAGGGACGAATGGAGACGTGTCGTCTTCAGCGATGAGAGTCGCTTCTGCCTTGGTGCCAATGATGGTCGTATGCGTGTTTGGCGCCGTGCAGGTGAGCGCCACAATCAGGACTGCATACGACCGAGGCACACAGGGCCAACACCCGGCATCATGGTGTGGGGAGCGATCTCCTACACTGGCCATACACCACTGGTGATCGTCGAGGGGACACTGAACAGTGCACGGTACATCCAAACCGTCATCGAAGCCATCGTTCTACCATTCCTAGACCGTCAAGGGAACTTGCTGTTCCAACAGGACAATGCACGTCCGCATGTATCCCGTGCCACCCAACGTGCTCTAGAAGGTGTAAGTCAACTACCCTGGCCAACAAGATCTCCGGATCTGTCCCCCATTGAGCATGTTTTGGGACTGGATGAAGCATCGTCTCACGCGGTCTGCACGTCCAGCACGAACGCTGGTCCAACTGAGGCGCCAGGTTGAAATGGCATGGCAAGCCGTTCCACAGGACTACATCCCGCATCCCTACGATCGTCTCCATGGGAGAATAGCAGCCTGCATTGCTGCGAAAGGTGGATATACACTGTACTAGTGCCGACATTGTGCATGCTCTGTTGCCTGTGTCTATGTGCCTGTGGTTCTGTCAGTGTGATCATGTGATGTATCTGACCCCAGGAATGTGTCAATAAAGTTTCCCCTTCCTGGGACAATGAATTCACGGTGTTCTTATTTCAATTTCCAGGAGTGTATAACGTTCTACTTCTAGGAAACTTGTTTCCACAAATATTTAATTAAATGATTAATATTATTGCATTCATGATTTCTCGGTTAAAAGCCTGGATAATGACATTTCACGAATGATTTTCTCGGTACAACAGAACATTTATAAGGAAACTGGGACTGTCCCTTCAAAATTAGGACGTGTGGTTGGACTAAATTAAGCAAATAATTGGAAATGTGGGTATTTACTGGTGAAAGCGGTCCAACAATCAGAAATTAATGAGATATGCAGGTTGTCCCACTCAAACCTCCCTGATTTCAAGGACCCAGGAAAGAAAAATCACAGTAGACAGGACAGTGAAAAATTTACCACACTGTAAAGCATCTCAAAGAATTTATATTGCTGTGTCAGAAGCGTCAAGTATCGTCGCCAGAATGCGTCATGGTCGCATGAAGTGAAAATGGCGACTCCACAGCAGCACAAGCAACCAGTCGTGTGGTTTGCAGAAATAAAATCGCCGATTACTGTGCAAAGAAATTCTCGTCGTGTGTCCGAGTGTGATCCACCTGATGTGAAAACAATTAAGGAATGGTAAAGGAAGTTTCTGGAAACAGCGAGTGTTCTGAAACATTGTGGCGGAGCACGTTACAGAGTTTCAGAAGAGACAGTGGAGGACATCAGACAAACGCTTCTCAGAAGCCCACGTAAGTCAATTCATCAAGCATCTAGGCAACCTGATGCGCCTCGATCAACATTGCATCGTGTAATTCACCAGCGTCTTCGTATGAGTGCTTAAAAAATGCAAATTCTGCAACATCTGACGCCGAACGACAAACCACGCTGACAACAGTGTGCTGCGGGTATGCTGCAGCATATTGATATGGATGCCAGCTTCCTGGAAAGATGTTTGTAAGTAGGCTGTTTATGTTTTCTTATTGGCAACGTCACGTAGCGCTCTGTATGAAAATCACTGGCTGTGCTGTGTGCAGTCTGTGGCTTGTTTGCATTGTTGTCTGCCATTGTAGTGTTGGGCAGCGGCAGCTGGATGGGAACAGCGCGTACCGTTGCGCAGTTGGAGGTGAGCCGCCAGCAGTGGTGGATGTGGGGAGAGAAATGGCAGAGATTTGAAATTTGTAAGACTGGATGGTATGAACTGCTGTATATATTATGATTATTAAGGTAAATACATTGTTTGTTCTCTATTAAAATCTTTCATTTGCTAACTATGCCTATCAGTAGTTAGTGCCTTCCGTAGTTTGAATCTTTTATTTAGCTGGCAGTAGTGGCGCTCGTTGTATTGCAGTAGTTCGAGTAAGGAAGATTTTTGGTGAGGTAAGTGATTTGTGAAAGGTATAGGTTAATGTTAGTCAGGGCCATTCTTTTGTAGGGATTTCTGAAAGTCAGATTGCGTTGCGCTAAAAATATTGTGTGTCAGTTTAAGCTCAGTCCTGTACAATTTTTCAAAGGGGACTTTTCATGTTTATTCACAGATGAGGCAACCTTTCATTTATAAGGAAGGGTTCATAGGCATAATGTTCGGATTTGGGGTTGGCACAATCCGCACGTTTTCATTGAACATGTGATTGCAGAAATAAGAGAGTAAATGTCACAAAGATCTTGGCAAGAAATTGAATATAGATTCGATATTCTTCGTGCTACAAATGATTCACATGTGGAGGTGTATTAACGATAAATAAATAAATTCTTTGAGATGTTCTACAATGTGGTACATTTTTCATAGTCATATCTGCTGTGCCGGCCGGAGTGGTCGTGCGTTTCTAGGCGGTACAGTCTGGAACCGAGCGACCTCTACGTCGCAGGTTCGAATCCTGCCTCGGGCATGGATGTGTGTGATGGCCTTAGGTTAGTTAGGTTTAATTAGTTCTAAGTTCTAGGCGACTGATGACCTCAGAAGTTAAGTCGAATAGTGCTCAGATCCATTTGAACCATTTCATATCTGCTGTGTTTTTTTTCCTGGGTCTTTGAAATCAGAGAGTTTTGAGCAGGACGCCTTGTATTCTGTAAGATTGTGTACGCTCACTGGACAAAATATGAAACAGTACACTGGTCAATTTGGGACGCCGTAGAACTGATACCACATGGTCAGGTGGTCTTCTGTGGCTGACGCAAGGCATGGCAGTAAAGTGGCGTCCATGTTTCAGTCCGTTGTGGGAAATCAGAACAGTAAGATAGGTCGACGTGGATATTTGACAGAATGGCAGAAAAGAACAATGGTGTTTTGACATGTCCATAACCATTCTGTGCATAAAGTTATACGTTTAATGGAGGTTTCAAGGCAGACTGTCCATTGGCTCTAGAAGCCAAGAGACATGGAGTAAGAAGTGGAATCGTGAAAAGATCCTGCCCAACACGGACCAGAGACTGTCACCCCTTGTCAGTGACAATCGTTTTCATTCCCGACTATCATTGCTGCTGTTAGCGAAGGTAGGACTATCTCGACCATTTCACCAACAAACACTAGATGGGGAACTGAAAGCAATGAGCATCTGCAGTCGGATACCTTGCAAAAGGCCATTACTAACGGCGGCACATAAAACTGCACGACTTCAATGAGTCAAACCTGGACTTTAGCTGACTATAGGCGTGTAGTATGGCCAGACAAGGCGCGACTTTGCCTGTTTTTAAACAGTGCAAATGGTTCAAATGGCTCTGAGCACTATGGGACTTAACTTCTGAGGTCATCAGTCTCCTAGAACTTAGAACTACTTAAACCTAACTAACCTAAGGACATTACACACACCCATGCCTGAGGCAGGATTCGATCCTGCGACCGTTGCGGTCGCGCGGTTCCAGACTGTAGCGCCTAGAACCGCTCGGCCACCCAGGCCGGCTCAAAAAGTGCAAGGCGAAGAATGCACCGGCGGCACAGGAAGTGGTATCACCTGAAACGCGTGGAATGAGTAGTTCGGGTTGGTGGTGGTTCTGTGGTGTTTCGGGGGCGGTTTCCGGTACCATCATTAATTCATGTTATCATGAAGGTGAACTAGGATGCTCATTTATTCCATCATTTGCGGTGACGAATTGTTGCCTTTTTTTCAAATCTTCACGATCCGATCATCGTGTACATATCTGCCTTCTACGATAACAACACCTGTGTTCACAGGACTACACGCATACGTGCCTGGTTTGAAGAACACCCACGCGACTTACTGCAATTCAACTGGGACGCTAAATCATCCGATCTTAAGCCTGTAGACAATGTCAGGGCTAAATGGAACAGTGTAGTAGTCGAAATCCCGTAATTTTTTAGCTCCATGTGATCCAATCAATGAGTGCGTTCAGCTGGGTATGGCATATTGGAAGAAACTTATGGACCCTCTTCTTTATCGATATGAGGCCATTTTCAACGGTGCAAGATGCTGTTTGTTCTGGTGACTAATGTTTTTGTTGGATTGACTTAGGGATGGAAACTGCTAGAGCATAATGACTCAGAACAATGTGAGAGAGACTTCCAAGGAAAGAACACGCTCATGCATTGGATGCTTCTGTAGCCTAGGGGTCACAACGTATAATTACGTTTAAACAGACCTGTTAATGGTATAAAGGATCACGAACAGGCATCCACAGTGAGAGTGTGTCTTTGTTTTGTTTGAAGAGAGATAGTATATGTTCCCATGTTGGAGATTAGGCCATGAACGTAAAGAACAGTACAGCGTGCACTCTTCTGCTGATCATTCATTTCTGCAAGTCTTTTGATTCCACTACAGGAACTAGTCAAAACTTTCCACAACAATTCCGTGGTCCACAGCTTGTGACGCTGAAGCGACCACCTTCCATCTTTGTAGCCTACAAGTACATTACTGGCCATTAAAATTGCTACACCACGAAGGTGACGTGCTACAGACGCGAAATTTAACCGACGGGACGACGTTGCTGTGATATGCAAATGATTAGCTTTTCAGAGCATTCACACAAGGTTGGCGCCGGTGGTGACACCTACAACGTGCTGACATGAGGAAAGTTTCCAACCGATTTCTCATACACAGACAGCAGTTGACCGGCGTTGCCTGGTGAAACGTTGTTGTGATTCCTCGTGTAAGGAGGAGAAATGCGTACCATCACGTTTCCGACTCTGATAAAGGTCGGATTGTAGCCTATCGCGATTGCGGTTTATCATATCGCGTCATTGCTGCTCGCGTTGGTCGAGATCCAATGACTGTTAGTAGAATATGGGATCGGTGGGTTCAGGAGGGTAATACGGAACGCCGTGCTGGATCCCAACGGCCTCGTATCACTAGCAGTGGAGATGACAGGCATCTTATCCGCATGGCTGTAATGGATTGTGCAGCCACGTCTCGATCCTTGAGTCAACATATGGGGACGTTTGCAAGACAACAACCATCTGCACGAACAGTTCGACGACGTTTGCAGCAGCATGAACTATCAGCTCGCAGACTGTGGCTGCGGTTACCCTTGACGCTGCATCACAGACAGGAGCGCCTGCGATGGTGTACTCAACGACGAACCTGGGTGCACGAATGGCAAAACGTCATTTTTTCGGATGAATCCAGGTACTGTTTACGGCATCATGGTGGTCGCAACCGTGGTTTTCGACATCGCGGTGAACGGACATTGGAAGCGTGTATTCGTCATCGCCATACTAGCGTATCACCCGGCGTGATGATATGGTGTGCCATTGGTTACACGTCTCGGTCACCTCTTGTTCGCATTGACGGCACTTTGAACAGTGGACGCTACATTTTAGATGTGTTACGACCCGTGGCTCTACTCTTCATTCAATCCCTGCGAAAGCCTACATTTCAGCAGGATAAAGCACGACCGCATGTTTCAGGTCATGTAAGGGCGTTTCTGGATACAGAAAATGTTCGACTGCTGCCCTGGCCAGCACATTCTCCAGATCTCTCACGGATTGAAAACGTCTGGTCAATGGTGGCCGAGCAACTGGCTCGTCACAATACGCCAGTCACTACTCTTAATGAACTGTGGTATCGTGTTGAAGCTGCATGGGCAGCTGTACCTGTATACGCCATCTAAGCTCTGTTTGACTCAATGGCCAGGCGTATCAAGGCCGTTATTACGGCCAGAGGTGGTTGTTCTGCGTACTGATTTCTCAGGATCTATGCACACAAATTGGGTGAAAATGTTATCACATGTCAGTTCTAGTATAATATATTTGTCTAATGAATACCCGTTTATCATCTGCATTTCGTCTTGGTGTAGGAATTTTAATGGCCAGTAGTGTAGTTCACGAAATGTGCTTCACAAATTTCCTGCAGTAAATCGGAATACTACATAAACGAATATTGAAGCAGATTTCATAGATACGTGTGAATTATATTTTTCTTTGGTGAAAGCCACCATAACAGGGGGAATTATTTGTAGTACCAGTTTCATCCGGAGTAGAAAGAGTTAAACAGCACAGTCGCAATCCACGGCAGTCTAGATCAGATACGACGGATAGCCAACAGTATGTGACATCAGTGCTCTGTACTTTTCAGATGCATCTTGTAAGTTCAAGGAGGGAACACCGTTCCTTTTCCGTTGAAGGTACCCGTATTTGACGGCATCTGAACGCGTTAGATATATGTCGTAACGATTTCTAGTTTAATATTTTCCACAAATTCTCGATGTTGTACGTGACTGATGCATTCATAAATATCGTTTAACATATTTATACACAGCATATGTCATATTACTCGTATAAATAGTTATGCAAAATTACTCAAAGTGATTAGTCTCATTTCCGTTGTCAGCATTCACTGAGGTGACGAAAGCCATGGTATAGCGATATACGCTTATAGAGATAGCGATAGTATCGCATACATAACGTACAAAAGGGCAGAGCATTGACGGAGCTGTCATTTGTATTTAGGTAATTCGTGTGGAAGGATTTATGACGTTATTATGACAACACGGTGGGGAAAACAGACTTTGAACGCGGAGTTAGACGCATGGGACAGTCCATTCCGGAATTCGTTAGGAAATTCAATATTCCGATGTCCACAGTTACGAGAGTGTGCCGAGAATACCAAATTTCAGGCATTACCTCTCATTTCGGACATTACACTGGCCGAAGGCCTTCACTTAACGTTCTCGCTTCCCGCGCCCGGGTTCCCGGGTTCGATTCCCGGCGGGGTCAGGGATTTTCTCTGCCTCGTGATGACTGGGTGTTGTGTGATGTCCTTAGGTTAGTTAGGTTTAAGTAGTTCTAAGTTCTAGGGGACTGATGACCATAGATGTTAAGTCACATAGTGCTCAGAGTCATTTGAACCTTCACTTAACGACCGAGAACAGCAGCGTTTGCGTAGAATTTTCAGTGATAACAGACAGGCAACACTGCGTGAAATAACCGCAGAAATCAGAATGGGACGTACGAGGAGCGTATCCGTTAGGACAGTGCGGCGAAATCTGGCATTGGTGGGCTGTCGCAACAGGGACCGACGCGAGTGCCTTTGCTAACAGCACGATGTCGTCTGCAACGCCTCTCTTGCGTTCGTGCCCATAAGGATTGGATCCTAGACGACTGGAAAAACCGCGACCTGGTCAGAGGAATCCAATTTCGTTTGGTAAGAGCTGGAGTGTGGGGTGCAAACCCTACGAATCCATGTCCCAAGTTGTCAACAAGGCACTGTGCGAGCTGTTGGTGTATTTATAATGGTGTGGGCTGTGGTTGCATGGAATAGACTCTGTGCTTTGGTCGAACTGAGCCGATCATTGACTGGAAATGGTTATGATCGGCTACTTGGAGATAATTTGCACTCATTCCACGATGAAATTTTCATGAATGACAATTTATCTTATCACCGGGACACAACTTGTCGCAACTGGTGTGAAGAACATGCTGGACAATTCAGACGAATGATTTGGCCACCCAGATCGCCCGATATGAGCCCCATGTAACATTTATGTGACATAATCGACAGGTCAGTTTGCGCAGACAATGCTGCACCGGCAACACTTTCGCAATTATGGACGGCTATAGAGGTAGCAGGGCTCAGTATTTATGCAGGGGCTTCCAATGACTTATTATATCCATGCCACGTCGAGCTGCTACATTAGGCCGGGCGAAAGACGGTCCGACACGACATTAGGAGGTATCGCACGACTTTTGATATCTCACTGTACATAAAAAATGGTGAATAAAGTACTGGTGTAGTATGTCGATAATGTCTGCCCGCAGTAGCTGAGTGGTCACCGCGACAGAATGTCAATCGTAACTGCCTGGGTTCGATTCCCGGCTGGGTGTTTTGTTGTCCTAATCATCATCATTTCATCCCTATCGACGCGCAAGCCGCCAAAGTGGCGTCACACCGACAGACTTGCACCCGGCGAACGGTCTACCAGAAGGGAGGCCCTATTCACACGACATTTATTTTCATACCAGTAATTAGCACTTACGGGAGGTACATACCAACCGAAGTTAAGGGCTGCTTGCCTTTGTTAGCACTTGGATGAGTAATGGTCCAGTGTGCCAAGCGCTGTTGGCAGGCAGGCTGCACTCACCCATTGTGTGACAAACTGAGGACCTATTTGATTGAGATGTATCGGCTGTAGCCACGAAAACCGACAGCGGCTGGGAGAGTTGTGTGCTGACCACATGCCACTCCACATCTACAGCCAGTGACGCCTATGAGCTAAGGATGACACGGAGGTCGGACGACACCGTTGAGCCTTCAAAGCCTGTTCGGATGGAGTCATTCAGACACAGGAGGTACATAATCAAATTAACCAGTCTACTTATTCTCATTATCTCTGGTGATCACTGAAATAGCTTGAAAACTGCTTTATCGCAGTCATGAGGAAAATGTATAACATTCTTTATTGTAATTGCTCTGGCGTTGCTCAATCTCTGTTTTTTTCAGGGCATTGCCGAAAGGGCTCTGGGTAGAATTTACAAGTTTTATAAAACTTACATATTCGATCATCAATACTCAGCACTTCGTCATTTTGTTTTCCACTTGGCACTATCACATTAATAATTTAGGCAGAAGTAAAGTATTGTCCTGAACTATGTGAATAGTTACATACAATACAGAAAAGATGGCTTAAGGTTCTCAAGGGCGATAGCTATAAATAAGACTCTCATCTGGAGGTTCAAAAAATGGCTCTGAGCACTATGGGAAACTTCTGAGGTCATTAGTCCCCTAGAACTTAGAACTAGTTAAACGTAACTAACCTAAGGACATCACACACATCCATGCCCGAGGCAGGATTCGAACCTGCGACCGTAGCGGTCTCGCGGTTCCAGACTGCAGCGCCTAGAACCGCACGGCCACTTCGGTCGGCTCATCTGGAGGAACTTGTGTTGTGCGGTCCTGCCTTCAGTGGATTTTAAAATCCTGCCACCTACCGTGCACGGCATTCTCTGTCAAAGTGACGGTCCCTGGCGGCTGTTATCACGACCTAGCGCTTGCAATGGCCAGCAAGTGTGGGGACTTCTCTCTCTTAGCGTGCAGTAGTGCGGAACTAGCTAGCAGCAGGGGCCGCCTCTAGCGGTTTTAATGATAGGTTTTCCTCGTTGTTTCGCCCAGGCGTGAAATGATGTATTTAGATCTTATTGTGTCAGGCTTTCCTTCACGCCGTCATGGGCAGTAGACTGGAGTTTCATAGTGTAAAGTACTCTCCCAGGTAGCTGGACTGCTTAAAGTGTTTTGCTCAGTTGTTCGACCGCTGTTACTCATTCGTTTCTTTTCCAGTGAATTTAGGCACCACGTTTACGGAAACCGGTTTTGGATCGCTTTGCGAAGTTTCCAGAGTGACGTGACGTTCCTATTCGTATATTAACGTCTGCCTTGTGTGCGAAACGTCTGGAGGTTTATCCCTCGAAAGTTTATTCCCAATGCTCGGTACTGTCAGCTGTACATTGAGATCAGAGTCGCGAAATCTGATTGAAATGCTGTATTGAATTTCCGTAACAGCGATTGCACCATTCGCGTAGTGAGTTCACTCACGTCCAACGAAACCTGCACAGTGTTAGATACAACGCGGTATACACCTGGAAACGGGAGTGTTTTTGAATTGTTTCTCTCCGCTCTCACGTGGCTTGGAAACTTGCTAATGAAATGTGAAAGCAGTGGCTAGCTCTGGTCATGGTCTTTCAGCAGCAGGTTAATGTTTGTTTCCTGCGACAGGCACCGACTACCTGTTGTTGGAGTGTCTTTTAGTGAGTTTGGTTGGCGTGTATGTTACTGGTCAGTCATGTATCACTGTTCGGGAATCGGTTTTGGCTCCATCGTGAGTGGTTCCGCAATGATGCGTGATCGGTGCAGACAAACATGTGTCGTGAGTGTTTCGTAGGCTAAACCACGCGAAGGATAAGTGCTTATATTGTGTTTTGGGTTCTTTGTGGCATCCGTAAGAAAACTGATTGATTTCGTATCTCGGTGATACGGTAGGGCACTAGTTTATTGACGAGGAAAGAAGTTTTGCATGTCATTCGTGAGGATCGACCAGTAATTCACGTGCGTGTACTGTGTGGAATCTTCAGTAACTAAATTGAGACTGGAGGCACCGCTGTACATTAAATTTGTCACTCAACGGCGTTGTCGGAAGACATGTGGTTTGGGAGAGCCGATTTTGAGAGGATGTCAAATCTCACTAGTTGAGTTTAATTAATTTTTCATAGTCTTGTTGCATGGTTGTTGGACAGAAGTACACTTCTTTTGTTATGTTGTTGTTCTGTATTTACCTTGAGTATTCTCTTCGTGATTTTGATAGTACTTCTGTGCCGAATACACGTCCGTGCATTTATTGTAAGTCGTAGGCACGTTGTGGTCATGGTGCGGCTCGAGGATCGTCGTTGTATTTTGTCTGGTTGTAAGAAATGGTCGGCCGGGATGGACGAGCGGCTCTAGGCACTACAGTCTGGAACCGCGCGACCACTACGGTCGCAGCCGCGTGGGATTAGCCGAGCAGTTTAAGGCGCTGCAGTCATGGACTGTGCGGCTGGTCCCGGCGGAGGTTCGAGTCCTCCCTCGGGCATGGGTGTGTGTGTTTGTCCTTAGGATAATTTAGGTTAAGTAGTGTGTAAGGTTAGGGACTGATGACCTTGGCAGTTAAGTCCCATAAGATCTCACACACATTTGAACATTTGAACTACAGTCGCAGATTCGAATCCTGCCTCGGGTATGGGTGTGTGTGATGTCCTTAGGTTAGTTAGGTTTAAGTAGTTCTCAGTTCTAGGGGACTGATGACCTCAGAAGGTAAGTCCCATAGTGCTCAGAGCCATTTGAACCATTTGTAAGGCATAAGGTCCCTGTTGGTCTGTTATGCGAACATTTCGTATTCTTATCCGTCCTGGTTATTTTACGGACGTGTGCAAATTTATAAAATTGTGCCCTTGTGGTGCGTAAGAAACAACGGACCTGCGTTCGTTATCGAGTTTGTCCACTTTCCTCAGTCCATGTCTTCAGCTCTCATCTGCAACGTCCTCCAGCGAGAACTGTTGTAATTCTTTAGTGACAAATTACCCTATGGCGCTGGTTACTATTAAGGCCACCGTTTTACGCTGGGTTTTACTGTCAGTGTTGATCAGTCTAGTGCCCGTTTAGGTCAAAATTGTTCAAATGGCTCTGAGCACTATGAGACTTATCATCTGAGGTCATCAGTCCGCTAGAACTTAGACCTACTTAAACCTAACTAAACTAAGGACATCACACAATCCATGCCCGAGGCAGGATTCGAATCTGCGACCGTAGCAGTCGCGCGGTTCCGAACTGGAGCGCCTACAACCTCTCGGCCACAGCGGCCGGCCCTGCTATTAACTGGAAACCTGGATTACGGTACGGTTAGTGTCGTTATTTCATTGTGCGTGCTGCAGTCATGTTTAATTTTTATTGAGGTCAGAAATGCTGAAGTCCCGATGTAATGACTATTCTCCACAAGTTGTAGTGTACTGCAGGATTGAATCTTTTGGTGTGGTTTTAAATATGGTTAGCCAGCCAGTCAGCCAGTGGAGCTGTTGTTTGAACCGAGATCACGTGGTTATTCAGGTCTCTGTTTCAGAGCAAGAGTGCTTCCGTTTTGCCATTAGTTGTACACTCTCAGCAGTTGAGGGGTGGATGCCTGTAACCTCCCCCTCACTTATCAACCTTAATGACAGTGAAAAATTAAACCGCGTGTACCTAATGGAAATTTGGGAAAAAGCAATCGTCACCGAAGTTAATCTGTCGGTGAAGAGGGAGGAAAGGGTTACATCTAAATGAAAGGATAAATGCAAATGAAACTGGTGGAAATTAATTTTGAAAAGGGGTAAAGTTAATAAAGGAAGTAAATGTGCGGCCATTACGTTAACAATTAACTAGCGGTAATTAAATATTTGAGATTTGGGGGAAATTACGGTCGCCAGTCCTATGGACAATTACTATAGTAACTGAAAAAGAAAGGTTATTACACATATAACTAGCACTAGAAGCGTGGCAACTGAAGGTTGACACGTGTAGTGTGAAAACTGAAAGTTTGCCAGAAGTAATAAATTTCGCTACACTCTGACTTAATTTAGCAAAATAATTAATAAAACCGGAAAATTGAAAGGTAATTTAATAACTGAAATTAATAGTGAGCTTGGTTTCTGAAGCACATCGAAATTCAGTAAAATACGGTTAGTCTTGGGCTACCTCAACAATCATTTCAAAAGCTACTTGAATCTACGCAATTTAGAAATAAGAGATTTAACTTTGAACTTGAATTAAATGATTCTGAACAATTAACAATTGTAAAATTTAGTACGTACCAAGCTAAGCTGCAGTCACAGGTAAGCTAAAATATGGTAACAAAACTCGCACTCTTAATTTCTGCTTGTGTAATCTAAATATTGTAGCCAGCTATGAATACTTTAACTGAACTTTGAAATTAACAAAGTGAAATTGAACGATATTACTTTACTGCTGGCGTTTGAATTCAACGACACTCGGGTTCATTCCGGAAAAGGGAGGGACCCTGCTTGGTAATGCAATTGGGACAATGAGCAACAAATGTTCATGCTAAGTTGCTGAAATTTTAGTTATGAAAATGGAATAGTTTGAAAAGCTGAGGTCTGCCATACAGTTCTAAAACTTTACGTGCTTCCAGTCTTCCTTGTTGGTTGATTCAAGGTTTGAAGTCGTCGATCGAGGAAGTGGCGACAGTCACTCATTGTCGGCCGTCGCTGTTGCAGAAGCTGGATGTTGGCGCGCCTTCTTCTCGACATGGTCTCCAGCCGAAACGGGCTCTTGATGTGTGCCAGCTAATGCTTCCCGTCCGCGACACCGTGTCAGAAACAATCATAGCAACTCGAGCGCAGTTACATGCTGCTAAACCCCGAAAGCGCGGCAACTCGCGGGAGCGTCACACAACACACCTGCTCCACTGCCCTCCTCCAGCCAGACTCTCTGCTCTGCCCGCGCTCCACGCGGCAGAGTTAACACTACCGAAGATCCTAATCACATTGGTTCTCCACACGACATATCGATGTATTCGTTCTATAGCATAGTTTTCCCTAGGCAAGACCCAGCGTAACAATACAAATACTATTTACAAAACAAACCAATTATACATCGACATAAATGCATATATATATATATATATATATATATATATATATATATATATATATATATATACAAATAGTAAAACAATTACGGTATATGAAGACACAGAAATGTCATATCTTGAGGTAACAAAACAAGGAAAAAAATCATATTACAATAGATGGAAATAGGAGGATATGCATTTCCGGCGTTACACGCCGTCGTAGAGCCACCGATGCCGCACTGGTACACCCGGGTCAGGTTCTCACATCTGGCAGACGGCTCATTACAGGGATGCCGGGCGTTCCAAATTGGCGTCGCATCTGGGGACGCGTTAATAATATCTCAGAAAACTGGTTTGGCTCTCGTGGCCACTTGTTGACAAATTGTCTGTCGGCTTCTGTCTCGGGTTCTACGGTCAACGTTTGTTTCATGATTTTTCTAACGTTCGGCCAGCACGAGTAGCTGGCATTGTCGAAGGTTCACCCTCCACTGCTGGTGGTGGACAGGAGCCGAGCTCGCCGTCGCGGGTTTTACGTATCTGGCGCGCCAACGTCCGAGGGCTTTCACATGGTCATTACCTCTGCCATTATTCCCTTGTTACCAGCAACGGCCGTTCGCTGCAGCACGGGAATCCAGGATCCGTTCATCTTGAAGCTATATTGTGTCTTGTTGAAACTGTTGTCATGTATGTGTACTTCTGTAGCTTCCTTGAACAGTCGGATATGATAGCTCTTCTCTACAGCATGAACTTCTGTGTCACCGAATGTTACTTTGTGATTGGTCTCACATAGCGTGTGCTCCGCGATGACCGATTTCTCAACCTGCCCCAACCTGCAATGCCACTTGGGTTGACTGATCGTCCAGTCATTTCAGCACAGACTTTTCCACATGTCCATGGTATGCCGCATATTCCCGACATTGCAGGTCCCTTTTCCCCTTTGCCGATGTCAGACACTACATCTACATCTACATGGATACTCTGCAAATCACATTTAAGTGCTTGGCAGAGGGTTCATCGAACCACCTTCACAATTCTCTACTATTCCAATCTCGTATAGCGCGCGAAGAGAATGAACACCTATATCTTTCTGTACGAGCTCTTATTTCCCTTATTTTATCGTGGTGATCGTTCCTCCCTATTTAGGTCGGTGTCAACAAAATATTATCGCATTCGGAGGAGAAAGTTGTTGATTGGAATTTCGTGAGAAGATTCTGTCACAACGAAAAACGCCTTTCTTTTAACGATTTCCAGCCCAAATCCTGTATCATTTCAATGACACTCTTTCCCATATTTCGCGATAATACTAAATGTGTTGCCCTTCATTGAACTTTTTCGATATACTCCGTCAGTCCTATCCGGTAACGATCCCACACCGCGCAACAGTATTCTAAAAGAGGATGGACAAGTGTAGTGTAGCCAGTCTCCTTAGTAGGTCTGTTACATTTTCTAAGTGTCCTGCCAATAAAACGCAGTCTTTGGTTAGCCTTCCCCACAACATTTTCTATGTGTTCCTTCCGATTTAAGTCGTTCGTAATTGTAATACCTAGGTATTTAGTTGAATTTACGGCTTTTAGATTAGACTGATTTATCGTGTAACCGAAGTTTAATGAGTTCCTTTTGGCACTCATGTGGATGACCACATACTTTTCGTTATTGAGGGTAAACTGCCACTTTTCGCACCATTCAGATATTTTTTCTAATTCGTTTTACAGTTTGTTTTGATCTTCTGATGACTTTATTTGTCGATAAACGACAGCGTCATCTGCAAACAACCGAAGACGGCTGCTCAGATTGTCTCCCAAATCGTTTATATAGATAAGGACCAGCAAAGGGCTATAACACTACCTTGGGGAACGCCAGAAATCACATCTGTTTTATTCGATGACTTTCCGTCAATTACTACGAACTATGACTCTCTGACAGGTAATCACAGATCCAGTCACATAACTGAGACGATATTCAATAAGCACGCAATTTCACTACGAGCTGCTTGTGTGGTACAGTGTCAAAAGCCTTCCGGAAATCCAGAAATACGGAATCGATCTGAAATCTCTTGTCAAAAGCACTCAACACTCCATGTGAATAATGAGCTAGTTGTGTTTCACAGGAGCGATGTTTTCTAAACCAATGTTGACTGTTTATCAATAGACAGTTTCCTTCGAGGTAATTCATAATGTTCGAATACAATGTATGTTCCAAGAAAAAAAGTCTATAAACTGTTAGTTTATATAGTCTTCACGTCGTGATCGTGCAATACAGGGTCTTTTCTGTCCGTCGCTGTGGAAATGTACAGCAGAAAAGCCGTACTCTACATTTCTTTTTGCGATGTACCACTTTGCCGATGTTTTATTCTGTGACACGTTTTATTTAAGTAGTGGAGTACTCTTTGCTCCTCAGAACGTTTTCCAGGTGTTGCATCCTGCGTCTGAGATGCTGCAGCTCACTTATTCGTCTTTCTCGCACATTAATTATGATTCTTTTTCTGGCTCAGGTGCTGATTTTGCAGCGTGTGCGGCTATCAGTCCGTGTGTGTTCGTTTTCGATGCATGCTGGGTACCAGGTTTTCACAATCCCTAGTGAACAGTACACTTTTGTGCTGTACATCACCTCGGCTACACACGACGAAGATATCGTCGACGTATCTGTACCACCCCTTAGGTTTACAAGGTGCCAAATCCAGCGTCTGTGCTTAGAAATGTTCCATGAAAAAGTTGGCCATTGATAGCACGGACTGTGTGAGACTGACCACATAGTAAAATTCACTGACAAGGAATTTATTGCTATAGAGAAGACCTATCGTACCCGATTGTTCAGGGAAGCTATAGAAATACAGAAACATGAGAATAGCTTCAACATGAAAGAAGAAAGCCTCAAGGTGCACGGATCCTGGATTCCCATGCTGCAGCGAGCGACCGTTGCAAGTAGCAATGAGAGAACCACAGGGGTAATGACCACGTAAAAGCTCTCGGATGTTGGTGCACCGGGTACATAAAATCCGTGACGGCGAGCTCGACTCCTGTCCACCACCAGCAATGGAGGGTGAAGCTTCGACAACGCCAGCCACTCGTGCTGGCGATATTTCAGAAAAAGCATCAAAGAAATGCCGGCCGAAGAACCCAAGATAGAAGCCAACAGCCAATTTGTCAAATTTGAGAAAAAGGAAACAATAAAAAATAGAAAAATAAATTTGCCACCCCAATTGTACCTTCGTTGCAAACAACCCAGCGCTCCACTTCGCCCCCACGCTTCCCGCCGCTTCAAAACTGAATGCAGTGTTGAGACAAGGGACAAATACAGTGCAGCCATTGGAAACGCAATACCAGGAAAGGTAGCAAATAACGAAGTTTTTCGTGTTCTGCTTATAGAGTATACTAGGAAGAATACAAGTTTAAATCTGCAGAATTAGTACACCAAGCTGTAACTTCTGCCTACAACAAAGACTCTAACCTGGCTGAGTATCGACCTCAACTGATGTCGGATGACAGGTGCGAGTATATTGTTCCATCTCACTTGAACTCTTCGCCAGAGCTCTTCAATCGTAGTGGCAGGCGAGTGGTAGTGTACCATTCTCATGGGAGCCCGTGACCACATGTTTGCAATGGGTGAGATATTAGGAGAATATGCTAGCAACTCCATCAGCAGAACCCTGTCTGTGTCGGCGCTGGACCGTTATGACGATGGTTAATATAATCTGGAAAAGCTAGCTCCCCCAGGAGCTTTTTCACACCGACGTACCCATCACGATGATGTAGGCAGAACTGGAAATCTTCTCAAAAGACGAAGTGGTGCCGGTCCTTTGTTCACTGATGTCAGTGGGAGTGTTACCCCGACACACCATTCGCTGCTGCCGTGTCAGGGGAATGAGCAACAATGTCGCCGTTTTGATGATTCATGTTGCTCCAGACGACGTCACATTGCTCGTTTGGGTACATCTCTTGCTGAAATCACGTCCATTTCATGACTCGAGACATGGTCGAGCGACCAACGTGTCTGTCCTCTTCGATGCCCCAGAGATGCTGCATGTTGTTGAAAATGGTACTGAAACGATCGATTCCTATTCGCAGGACAGTCATGGGATCCTGTACAGAGCAAGTAGCAATGCCTCGGAACGATAAACCACAGTATCGACTGACCACGAACCTAACACTGTCGAATTCCTACACATGCTGGCAGTCACGAGGCATAAAACCATCTCTTCACAAGCAGTTCATACTCAAATGTGATTTATGGAAGAGAAACCGGCTGTGTAATCTTTATATACATACTTGCTGCATACCTGGCGTTGCTCGGATGTATGTTTATTCCAGTTTCTATTAGTCCATCTCCTGCTTCTCCCTTCCTATGTCCTTCTCCTCTGACCCCTCTCTCTGTCCATCTGCTCCTCCCCCTCTTTCCACCTGCCCCTTCCCTCTCTGTCCACTTTTTCTTCCCCCTCTCTCCATCCCTTCCTGCCCCTGTTTCCATCTCCTCTTCCCCCTCTCCGTGTTAAAGTCTTCGTTTTTCCTCTCTCTATCCTATGTCTATCTATGTTCATATCCTCCTTCCCCCTCGTTGTCTGATTGTCTCCTCCTCCATCCCCACCCCCCTTCTCTCCTCAGGTTACCACGCTCACCCAAATAGAACGCTGGTGGTTCTTACCCACATAGTACTTCTTTCCGGATAGTAAGTATTATACACACCAAATTTGGTTGAAATCGTTCCAAGGGTTTAGGATGAGCTTTTTACCCATGACTTCGCCCACGTACGCTCATGTCAAACATATTTTACATTTACTTAACACATTTTACACGTATTTGTACACATATTTCACTGTATCTCTAGCGAATGCTTTCCTGCAATTTTCGTTTTTACGCACTTCAAAGTTTATGACGTCCTGTGTCCTGAACTATGTGCCCCATAGTGATATAATTTAGCAAGTGCATCCAGTGACATGTGACTACTGACTGAGAAATTTGTTGTGAATAGAATTAGCAACAACGAAGTAATAAGTTTAAATGTGTCGCATTATGCGGCAGTTTTTCAGCACGTCAGAGTTTATGATGTCATATTTCCTGAATTACGTGTCCTACAATGATATAATTTTGCTGGTACTTTCAGAGGTATATGTGGATACTGTTTGTAAAATGTTTCACAAATACAGTTAGCAGTAAAAAGTAATAAATTAAAACGTTATGCTTCATGCGGCAGTCTTATTGCATGAACAGCGGCAATGTTGTAAGCGATAAACTATGTTCCACTCGTCATTTTTGGGGGACTGTCAACGAGAAAAAGTTTCGTAAAGATTTGAAATTATGTGTAAAACTTCTTGCACAGTACTAATAACTCTCATTCTCAAATATTGAATGACTGAGGTATGGGTATTCAAGCGCCGGATGCTACACTGTTTTTCCACCCCTACCACCACCCCTCTGATAGGTTCTTTCCAGACAGCAAGTGATATGTGTACCACGTTTGGTTGAAAACGGTCAAGTGCTTTCGGATAAGAAGTGCAACGTACATACATTCATACACATACAGGGTGGCCCATTGATCGTAACCGCGCCAAATATCTCACAAAATAAGCGTCAAACGAAAAAACAACAAAGAACGAAACTTGTCTAGCTTGAAGGGGAAACCAGATGGCGCTATTGTTGGCCTGCTAGATGCCGCTGCCATAGGTCAAACGGATATCAACTGCGTTTTTTTAAAATAGGAACCTCCATTTTTTATTACATATTCATGTAATGTGTAAAGAAATGATTGTTTAAGTTGGACCACTTTTTTCGCTTTGTGATAGATGGCGCTGTAATAGTCACAAACATATGGCTTACAATTATAGACGAACAGTTGGTAAAAGGTAGGTTTTATAAATTAAAATATTGAACGTAGGTACGTTTGAACATTTTATTTCGGTTGTTCCAATGTGATTCACGTACCTTTGTCAACTTATCATTTCTGAGAACGCATGCTGTTACAGCGTGATTCCTTGTAAATACAACATTAATGCAATAAATGCTCAAAATGATGTCCGTCAACCTCAATGCATTTGGCAATACGTGTAACGACATTCCTCTCAACAGCGAGTATTTCGCCTTCCGTAATGTTCGCACATGCATTGACAATGCGCTGACACATGTTGTCAGGCGTTGTCGGTGGATCACGATAGCAAATATCCTTCAACTTCCCCCACAGAAAGAAATCCGGGGACGTCAGATCCGGTGAACGTGCGGGCCATGGTATGGTGCTTCGACGACCAATCCACCTGTCATCAAATATGCTATTCAATACCGCTTCAACCGCACGCGAGCTATGTGCCGGACATTAATCATGTTGGAAGTGCATCGCCATTCTATCATGCACTGAAACATCTTGTAGTAACATCGGTAGAACACTACGCAGGAAATCAGCATACATTGCACCATTTAGATTGCCATCGATTAAATGGCGGCCAATTATCCTTCCTCCCATAATGCTGCACCATACATCAACCCGACAAGGTTGCTGATGTTCCACTTGTCGCAGCCGTCGTGGATTTTCCGTTACCCTATAGTGCATTGTTATGACGGTTTACGTTACCGCTGTTGGTGAATGACGCTTCGTCGCTAAATAGAACGCGTGCAAAAAATCTGTCATCGTCCCGTAATTTCTCTTGTGCCCAGTGACAGAACTATACACGACGCTCAAAGTCGTCGCCATGCAATTCCTGGTGCATAGAAACATGGTACGGGTGCAATCGTTGTTGATGTAGCATTTTCAACACCGACGTTTTTGAGATTCCCGATTCTCCCGCAATTTGTCTGCTACTAATGTGTGGATTAGCCGTGACAGCAGCTAAAACACCTACTTTGGCATCATCATTTGTTGCAGGTCGTGGCTGACGTTTCACATGTTACTGAACACTACCTGTTTCCTTAAATAACGTACCTATCCGGCGAACGGTCCGGACACTTGGATGATGTCGTCGAGGATACCGAGCAGCATACATCGCACACTCCCGTTGAGCATTTTGATCATAATAGCCATACACCAACACGATACCGACCTTTTCCGCAGTTGATAAACGGTCCATTTTAACACGGGTAACGCATCACGAAGCAAATACCGTCGGGACTGGCGGAATGTTACGTGATACCACGCACGTATACGTTT
Organism: Schistocerca piceifrons; assembly: GCF_021461385.2. Classification (NCBI taxonomy): domain Eukaryota; kingdom Metazoa; phylum Arthropoda; class Insecta; order Orthoptera; family Acrididae; genus Schistocerca; species Schistocerca piceifrons. The sequence continues at coordinate 912,528,524 of NC_060140.1, read as the reverse complement.
GTGACTATTACAGTGCCATCTGTCACAAAGCGAAAAATTGGTCCAACTAAAACATTCATATTTCTTTACGTACTACACGAATATGTAATAAAAATGGCGGTTCCTATTTTAAAAAGACGCAGTTGATATCCGTTTGACTTACGGCAGCGCTATCTAGCGGGCCGACCACAGCGCCATCTGTTTCCCCCTTCAAGCTAGACGTGTTTCGTTTTTCTAGTTTTTTCGTATGATGCTTATTTCGTGAGATATTTGGCCTGGTCACTATCAATGGGCGACCCTGTATACATACATTCATTTTCATAATTTATATGGATATGTAAGGCACATTCAAAAAGTAACGAGCAGCAGGCTGTAAAATGAAAGGAAGGAAGGGTGGTTAGCATTCAACATCCCCTTTACGCATCAAAGGGACAGGTTGTTACAATGGTGGGGAAGGAACTCGGCGGTCCAGTTTAAAAGGAACAATCGAGGAATTTGCCTTGAGTGATTTAGGATAATCACGGAAAACATAAATTTGAATGGTCGCACGAGGATTTAAAACGTCACCCTCCCGAATGCGAGTCCAGTGTGCTAACCACCGCGTCACCTCGCTCGCTCTGTAAAATGAAAATCGCTGAAAGAATCGCAATTTCACTGTTTGTGTCTGTCCCTGTAAGAGCTCTTAGGCCCTAAATCAGTCATAACAGGTGAAAGTTCAAACAGTCACGTGACGACAGAGCAAACTGGCGCCTTCATCAAACGTCCACTGAACTCAGTCGTACTGAAAACAGTGGAGTGGAGGCTTCCAAAGAAGAGCGAATGGTCGCATTGTTTGCTGACAGTGGAAGGAGTGCCAGAGGACTGTATGTCCCTTATGTGGGTCAAGGCGTAGCAGAAGCAATTGAAGGGGGGACGGACGTCGTTGCCCAATGGTGCGCATCTGGAACTTCACACCACATTCAAACGTAAGGTCCTCAGTCACCCTTCATACAGTCCCGATTTGTCTCACAGCGATTCTGCCATTTTTTGTGAGCAAAAAGGAGTCTCTGAGAGGGAAATCATTCATCTCGGACGAGGACGACGACTGGTAGACAAAGAAATTTTGCGCGACCGCCATTCACCGCCTTGTGGCGCACTGCGACAAGTGTCTCATCAACGCTGGGCCATACTTTTGAGCCAAGGATGTAAGTTTTGCTTACGGCTTGGTTCTGTTCGAACGAACCACATACTATGGCGCTATCCCTAACTCCTATGTGTGGTTGCGCTGGAATGCTAATTATTTGCATATCCAACCATTCAGTGCACTCCATCTGACTTTTATTTCATGCCCTCTTCGTAGTGTTTTGTAATTGTAATGCCCAACAGAGCAGAATATAATCAGCAGTGAAATTTTCAAAAGCAGGACGGTACTATCTTTTCCCACACAGTATGTTTCGTGCCACGTGGAAGAGAATGACAGGACTCGCAGTGGAACCAAATTTATTTCAAGATAGCGAGACCGCGGGGCCATGAGATCACTTGTTACACGTCTTCGGACGTGGAAGATTTCTGCAGATATCTCGGCCTGTTGTGGTGGCAATTATTTTAAGAAAGCTTTTCAGTCCATGCGGTGCTAGATATCTTGCATGTTAGTGCTGATAAGCTCCTTTGTGTTAATAAAAGTGCAAAACTGGGTTGCAGCTCACCACCACTGTTGTCCAATCTGTAGGTCGCAAAGACGTGAGTGAGTGGCAGAATATTCTGGAACACGAATAAAGATTCATGCACAAGAGACACCGGTAATGGAATAAATGAGAGAATTCTTCTGTCTATGAGCCAAGTTTCCGCAGGACGGCTAAAGCGATGGATAAACCGAAGTATACTGGCAACAGGCAATTAAAAATTAATTCAATAAAAGAGCTCTGCTGATATCAGATACTGATGTGGGTCTGACGGACCAACTGTGGAATGTCTAAGTCTGGAGCAAAGCATTTTGAAGAAATTCAACGTGGACCATCGAAGGTCAAAAGAAGAAGAAACTGGAAGCACCTTTAGTGGCATCAGAGGACTGTAATGGAATAGTTGAGTGTGCATGTGAGATTCTCTGCTGGGGTTGGACAATAGGTGCAGAAGCTACAGGCAACCAATGGTTGACGATACAATTTATTGACTTCCTTGTTAGGCTTATAAAATGCGCGCCCACAGAAGGTTGGCATCAGGCGGCGAGCAATGAACCTCAGGTGAGGACTGGCTGATGTGAATGTGCAGCAGTCAGCTTCCCTCGGCTATACGGCATCGCAGCGACCTCGCTTAGTAGCGCAGTGCAGGCTGCCCCAAATAGCTGAGTCAGATGACGGCGGCTCAGCTCTCGTAACTGTGAGTGCTGCGGAACGAGATTCAGCCCAGTGGTGGTCAGAGGCGTTGCCCGGGATCGAACACCACACCAGTGGCTGGAGAGTGGCAGTTGGTGTTGGTAGACCCCAGTGGCTTCGAGTTGGAAGGACCTCAGTTCGACTCTCAGCCAAACTGGGCTGTGGACGGAACCACCAGACTGGCTGTCCAGTCGAGATGGCGGAGGAATGTTGGGTGGCCTTGTGGAGGAAGCCTGTAGACAGTGGATGCTGATTCAAAGCCAAGTTGTATCCATGATCATCCCGGTCAGACGGCTAATTTTTCTATACAACAGGTCAGGCATGTGGCTGTCGATGTCACGTACACAGCTCTCTAAGCAGCGTCGAATCGTCTCGGACGTTGGACATTGCCCCAGCAACTGGGTGGTGGTTGCAGAGGCTCTGGCATTGCGGTGTACTGAGCCAGTGCATGAGAGTAAGCGACCGGATTTCGGCATCGCGTCCAGCCCTGGACGTGTGTCGTTACAGAACAGAGGAGGAAACTTCATAGAGGGAGGCCAAGCCTAGAATATTCAAAACGGACTATACTGGATGTTTGGTGTAAGACACAAGGTTCCTCATTTGTTTTATGAACTCCAGTCGCAAACGAATGAATTTGGTGACTGCGGACTCTCTGCTAATTCTAATTTCTTTGAGTTAGTTCAGAGCAGTGTTAAAGTCGTACTTCTCTTCGCTCGTATTCCTCCCTCCTTCTCTAATGAACTCGTTGAGACGGTAAACTCTAACCAGAGTCTGTTACTTCACTTGAAACAATGACTTGCTGGACGAATATTTGAAGATGACGAGGAAGTTTAGAGCGCCCTTTATATGCTCGATGAACACGAACTCCACCGACAAAATTTAATAAACTGAACTTAGTCCAGTCTTTAATACCCCGAAATCTTCACTAAGGCGCAAGACGAATCGAGAAACCTAGGAATGGCGACGTAAGATGTCTGTCCAACATTCGGTTGTATGATCATATCAGTCCTTCCTGTACCCAATTAGATTGGATGCGACCGGGTATTTGAAGCGATTTTCACACACTCTGTTTGTTTCGTCGGATTCTTAGGCGCTTGTTTCCTGAATACCTCTTCTCACAAATCAAACACCTTTCATCATTTCATAACTGCCATACCAGATCAGACACCTCCAACGTATTGGATGTACCTCTGCATAACACCAAATCTTTCCCTATCTCCTTCTCTATTTCAGCTGTATGACTGTGTAACTATTTGCCGTATTATCCAAAAGCAGTCTGCATTGAAGAGGAGATTAAAGCTTTATCTTTTATCATCGGCATGGCTTTCCTCTCGGCATATCAGAGCTGTGTTCCTTCACATTCAACACGAAAGTAATGAAGAAATTGTTTAATACGATGTTAACAATACTGGCCCATTTCCTAAGTTCCACATCATATCTTCACTATTATTATTATTATTATTATTATTATTATTATGGTATATTGTTCCTGCACTATGTAAGTTGTAACCTTGATTTACTAAGGATATAGCCGGCCGTGATGGCCGAGAGGTTCTAGGCGCTACAGTCTGGAACCGCGTGACCGCTACCGTCGCAGGTTCAAATCCTGCCTCAGGCATGGATGTGTGTGATGTCCTTAGGTCAGTTATGTTTAAGTAGTTCTAAGTTCTAGGGGACTGATGACCTCAGAAGTTAAGTCCCATAGTGCTCAGAGCCACTTGAACCATTTGAATACTAAGGATATATGGTTAGATGTAAGAGAGAGCTTGAAGGTTCTAATCTTACAAAATGAAATAAATACACAAATAACTAACATCTCAGAGGGTATCTATGAAACAGATAATTTGTTTCAAGCAACTCGTAATCATCGGTCGCTATTTACATAGTAATTCATTAAGCTTTCTTTGTTTTTCCAACTGAATTTATCTATGTATCTACACTGCGCAAAATAGTTAGAGGATCACTTTTTCGAAAGCCAGTAATTGCCTCCCTTTGCGACATATAGGTTTGAGAATTGCCTCAAAGGTGCCCACAACCTTCCTCTGCAACGATGCAAAATCGTGGCGCCGTGCGAGGTCATCCTCGGGCTCGACGACGTTTCAAACGGCAAGGTGTCGACACGTGCTGAAAAAGGCCACAGCTGGGAAGTTCGTGTGAGCCGTAAGGTGGCTTAATGGTGTCACATTGGCACCTAATTTCACCACTACTCTCTCCAAGGCCACCGTCGACGTGCCACATGCTGAGAACGTTGCCACACCCCCTCCCACTCACATTTCACTTGTGGCCGAAGAAAACACTGCAGACACACTGCTGCTCAGAACCGAAACGTAAAGGCCTTAGGGTGTGGCATAAAAGGCGTCATGATGGTTCAAATGGCTCTGAGCACTACGGGACTTAGCATCTGTGGTCATCAGTCCCCTAGAACTTACAACTACTTAAACCTAACTAACCTAAGGATATCACACACATCCATGCCCGAGGCAGGATTCGAACCTGCGACCGTAGCAGTCGCGCGGTTCCGGACTGAGCGCCTAGAACCGCACGACCACCGCAGCCGGCGCCAGGCGTCATGAAGCCACCCATTTACTCTGGGGAGTTGATTCCCGTACATTTCGCGGTCGAAAAAGACAGTTTTCAGGAAGATGTTCTTGATCTCTTCTGACACTGCTGACACGTTTGGCAAGTTGATACCCTCAGTCCTTTCGGGGATTTTGCCGGATTGGCATACTAATACTGCACTATACGACCTTCGAACGGAAACTTTTTGATCGCCCCTTATAAAATGAATGTAATCTCAAATACTCTTGGTTCGATACATAGTTTTCTGGCGTGACGTGTCGTGGAAGGCATGTCATTCATATCTGTCCGTTGTCCCATAAACAGTAACATCAAGGACTATATTGGGATGACTTATGCGCTAAGACCGCTGATGTCACGTCACGTTACGATGCGGCCCGCGTGCTTACGGAAGTACAATCCTGGATGCACGCCAAGACCGTAGGATCCTACGCAGTGCCGTAGGGGACCGCACCGCCACTTCCCAGCAAATTAGGGACACTGTTGCTCCTGGGGTATCGGCGAGGACCATTCGCAACCGTCTCCATGAAGCTGGGCTACGGTCCCGCACACCGTTAGGCCGTCTTCCGCTCACGCCACAACATCGTGCAGCCTGCCTCCAGTGGTGTCGCGACAGGCGTGAATGGAGGGACGAATGGAGACGTGTCGTCTTCAGCGATGAGAGTCGTTTCTGCCTTGGTGCCAATGATGGTCGTATGCGTGTTTGGCGCCGTGCAGGTGAGCGCCACAATCAGGACTGCATACGACAGAGGCACACAGGGCCAACACCCGGCATCATGGTGTGGGGAGCGATCCCCTACACTGGCCGTACACCACTGGTGATCGTCGAGGGGACACTGAATAGTGCACGGTACATCCAAACCGTCATCGAACCCATCGTTCTACCATTCCTAGACCGGCAAGGGAACTTGCTGTTCCAACAGGACAATGCACGTCCGCATGTATCCTGTGCCACCCAACGTGCTCTAGAAGGTGTAAGTCAACTACCCTGGCCAGCAAGATCTCCGGATCTGTCCCCCATTGAGCATGTTTGGGACTGGATGAAGCGTCGTCTCACGCGGTCTGCACGTCCAGCACGAACGCTGGTCCAACTGAGGCGCCAGGTGGAAATGGCATGGCAAGCCGTTCCACAGGACTACATCCAGCATCTCTACGATCGTCTCCATGGGAGAATAGCAGCCTGCATTGCTGCGAAAGGTGGATATACACTGTACTAGTGCCGACATTGTGCATGCTCTGTTGCCTGTGTCTATGTGCCTGTGGTTCTGTCAGTGTGATCATGTGATGTATCTGACCCCAGGAATGTGTCAATAAAGTTTCCCCTTCCTGGGACAATGAATTCACGGTGTTCTTATTTCAATTTCCAGGAGTGTATATGTATCAGGACCGTGGGTCGCCAAAGGTTGCCCATGCCTGCCCCAAAGCTTCCACTCAGTGCTGATTGGCTCTGTCTCAGATTCCTCTTTTCCGGAAGTGTAAGTTACACGTCAATAGTGATACACAGCAGTACTACAAATAGATTTACTGATGAAGAGTGAAATGGACCTCGCCAATGTGTTCACTGAATCCAGTGGAAGAGCGGCACAATGACGCTGTACTCAGCTGTTCCCGCAGCGACGGCAAACCACACCACAGTACTTTTGCATCTGTACGTTAGTCTACGTTTTGTGTTTTACATTTTGGTAATCAAATATAACACACTTCTCAACCATTGGGAAGGTATCTACACGGAAACAAGGGTAACTGAGGTCTAAAGGTCACTTATATGAAAATACTGGAAAATATTCCGTGAGCAATGTCATATCTTGTCTGTGAAGTTCATGGGAATACCAATTACTGAGTCGTAGATTCTTCTAGTATCTTAACAAACGCTTACATCAGTCACAGCATGCCGGAGGTTGTTTCTTGAAGTGGTTTTTCGTTTCGATCGAGAGTAGCAGCATTTACGTAGAATTCAGTGCTAACAGACGAGGAACATTGGATCAATTAATCGCAGAAATCGACATGGGACGTACGACGTACTTACCTGTTAGGACAGTGCGGGGAAATTTGGCGTTAATGGGCTGTGGAACCAGACGACTGATTCGAGTGCCTTTGCTAACAGCGCGACATCGACTGTAGAGCCTTTCCTGGGCTCGTGATCATATCGGTTGTAACAGAGACGAGTGGAAAATCGTGGTCTTGTCGGTAGGAGCTGATGGTAGGTTTCAAGTGTGGTACAGACCCCAAGATGCCACGGATCTAAGTTGACAACACAACACCATGCAAGCTGGTGGGGGCTCCATAATGATGCGGGCTGTGTTTACATGGAATAGACTGGATCCTCTGGTCCAAATGAACTAATCATTGACTGGAGTAGGCCATTTCCATCCATTCATGGCCTTCATGTTCCCAAACAACGATGGAATTTTTATGGATGACAATGCGCCATGACACCGGACCACAATTGTTCTCGATCGGTTTGAAGAAAATTCTGGACAATTCGAGCGAATGATCTGGCCACCCAGATCGCCCGACATGAATCCCATCGAACTTGTGGGACATAATAGAGAGGTCATTTCGTGCTCAAAATTTTGTACCGGCTACACTTCCGTTAACTATGGACGGCTACAGGGGTAACATAAATCAATATTTCTGCAGGGGACTTCGAGCGACTTGTTCACTCCATGCCACGTCGAGTTCCTTTACTACGCCGGGGAAAGGCAGGCCCGACAGGATATTAAAAGGTATTACATGACTTTCGTCATCTCAGTGTGCAACGTGCAGAAGCACTTGATCAATATGATAACTTCGAGTCTGCAGCATCTAATTGACAGTATACTACGTTCATTTTCAAGTTGAGCGTACAGTATTGGATATGTAAGATGAGAATCTGCTATATGGACCTCATGTCCAGTCCAACGAAGTTATGTTTCTTTATCGTCGCCTCGATGGTAGAGACGTTGGCTTCTTCGAGAACACTTTATTATATAGGGACCTCAAAAAGTAAGTTATACTTGGCGTCCTACGCTAAGATCATGATGCAATAAGAGTGACGCAGTATCAGAGCAAATATTTCGGGTTTCCTGGAGACACAGTTTTGCCGCGGTACGGATAATAGGTGCATCACAGTGTGGGAATGACTTGGTGCGGCAGCTGTAAACGTGCTCCAAAGATGATGTACGCGCGACAATACGATTCTTGAGGAGGAAACGTTTAAACTGCACACAGGTACCCTGTCAAATTCTGGAGGTATACGGACCAAATGCAATGTCGTGTCCAGCCGAAATGATGTGGTGCCAGCAATTTGACTAACGCAGCACAGACGTCCGTGACTCTAATTTTGATGTCCAGATCTTGCAAATTGCGATTTTCGTCCTTTCAGCAAATTGAAAAATTATCTTGACGGGAAGAGGGTGGTGGAAGAGATTTTCCTACTACGAAGCCGTTCATACAGTGGTTCTCGAATGGATACGTGACCAAGGAGAGGATTTCTATAGTTAAGGAATTGAATGACTGGAAAAACGTTCCGACCTTTTTTTTGCAGAATCTTGGTGACAGTTCTGAACAATAGAGTCATGTATCTGTTCCAGTTTGAATAGTAGCGCGATGTTCAGTAAAACCTACTTGGCCTGTCGTAAATGTGTAACTGACTTTTTAAGTTCTCTCGTGTATGGATTCTCCTCAGGCATCACTGATGTTATTTGTCCATGAAAATTATTTATCTTCTGAAAGTGGAGTACATTTCAGAGCAGTAAGTTGGGCTTTGTGTTAAAGTAGACTGGTACACGTACTGGTTAGCCACGGTACTGATTTTTATGACTAGCGGAAGCCCTCTTTGGTTGACGATCGAAGTTGTGCTAGCACGTTTGAGGCGATGTTGGATTTCAGCATCAATGGCTGTAACTGATGCTACATGACTGCCTAGAGAGAGAAAATTTTCGAAGCACTGCATAGTTTCACCAGTGTTATGGTGGCAGGAGGAACTGATTGGACAACACAGATTGGTATAATAAAGGGTTGTTTTTCTGTTGAGATCAAGACCAATTCTTTTATAAGCACCATTAGAAGCATTTAGAATACCCGGTAGATCATCTTTCGAGTTAGCCAGAAAAGGGCATAGCCATTAGCATATTGGTCTCTATAGTTAAAAGTATCTTCCTTTGTCCTTTGATCTTTTGAGATTGTCCTGTATCAGGTGGAATAGAATTGTCTAAGCCATGCACGGGCGGAGGGGCCCGGGTGTCTGATGAATTCAGGGAATATTCCGCCGAGACCGGCGGCCTCCCTCAGTTTAAGAGATTTTATCGCGTTGTTCATTTCCAAATCTGTGAACGGAATAGAGAAATCCGTGTGTTCTTCGAGTTGGCTGTCGATGGTTTTAATCTCTGCTTTAATCTCTTTCTCGAAGATATCTTCTTCTGGGACATTTTCCGCCCGTCGTTATATCTGTAGTGCTACTTGTGAAGGAGATATTTCAGGATTGTTATTGATTAGGGGTGTTGCTGTTCCCAACTGTCGTAAGAGAGACCATGCCTTCCTGTTAGAACGGGTGAAGTCCAGGTTTTCTGTTGTAAGTTCCCATCTTTCCCTTCTGCCTTCATTTATGGCGTTCAGTATTTGGTTTCCTATCTCAGGATCTCCAGTTGTTTGGAATTCGTTATGAAGCATTTCAGCTTCTCGATTACAACAAGGGATGTATGCTTTCCCATAGCCACGAGGGATTTTACGTTTTGCTGCAGCGGTAAGGACACCCACAAACCGTGTATAGTTCTCTGCAGAGGGTGGGATCCATCACAGGTGTGAGCCCATTTCCTTGGCATAAGTTGTCCAGTCTGCTTTTCTGACATTCCATCTTGGTTCCTATGTGGATCTAATTAGGGGGAGTTGCACTCCTTCGATACCGGTGGAAGGAATGCAAATGCCCAGAAGAACTTCGTGCAGACTCAATCGTGTGAGCACTAACCACGTCAGGTGTAAGGCCATTCTCCACAAATGGAAACTCACTGATGACCCACGATGCGACTGTGGTGCAGAAGAACAAACAATCCCTCATCTGACCTTCGAGTGCCCTACGAGGAGGTTTGAAGGAGAATGGAGGGATATCATGAATGCTACTCCACGTGCTGTTCAGTGGGTGACCTGCTTAGATGTGGACTTGTAATACTGCAGTGGCTGCCTCCCTAATCATTCGCATATTGTTGTTTGCAATCAATCATTTAATAATATATTTGTAATTCGTTTATTACATTATTAATAGTATGTGTGCAATTTTACTCTGTAGATGCCTTCCGCTAAATAAAAAAAAATAAATAACCAGGTGGAATCTGACTTTCACAAAATGAATAAGTTCGGGTGACTACATTTCCCTGTTTAACCTTTGTGACAGTTTCAGATCGTAATCGTTGTCCACTACTGGCGAGAAGAGTGCCTTTCATTTTGTCTTGCAGCAGTAGAAGAGCTCCAGTGTATTTTTGTGGTCAGTCAGAATTTCTAAAATCATTGGGGGAAGTGGCTACAAAACGGCTATTCACGTTGGTGTGTAGAATATATGAGTCTGCCGATATACCATCTGATTTTCGGAAAAGCATCATCCACACAATTCCAAAGACGGCAAGAGCTGACAAGTGCGAGAATTGTCGCACAATCAGCTTAACAGCTCATGCATCGAAGCTGCTTACGAGAATAATGTACAGAAGAATGGAAAAGAAAATTGAGAATGCGCTAGGTGACGATCAGTTTGGCTTTAGAAAAAGTAAAGGGACGAGAGAGGCAATTCTGACGTTACGGCTAATAATGGAAGCAAGGCTAAAGAAAAATCAAGACACTTTCATAGGATTTGTCGACCTGGAAAAAGCGTTCGACAATATAACATGGTGCAAGCTGTTCGAGATTCTGAAAAAAGTAGGGGTAAGCTATAGGGAGAGACGGGTCATATACAATATGTACAACAACCAAGAGGGAATAATAAGAGTGGACGATCAAGAATGAAGAGCTCGTAATAAGAAGGGTGTAAGACAAGGCTGTAGGCTTTCGCCCCTACTCTTCAAACTGTACACCGAGGATGCAATGATGGAAATAAAAGAAAGGTTCAGGAGTGGAATTAAAATACAAAGTGAAAGGATATCAATGATACGATTCGCTGATGACATTGCTATCCTGAGTGAAAGTGAAGAAGAATTAAATGATCTGTTGAACGGAATGAACAGTCTAATGAGTACACAATATGGTTTGAGAGTAAATCGTAGAAAGACGAAGGTAATGAGAAGTAGTAGAAATGAGAACAGCGAGAAACTTAACATCAGGATTGATGGTCACGAAGTCAATGAAGTTAAGGAATTCTGCTACCTAGGCAGTAAAACAACCAATGACGGACGGAGCAAGGAGGACATCAAAAGCAGACTCGCTATGGCAAGAAAGGCATTTCTGGCCAAGAGAAGTCTACTAATATCAAATACCGGCCTTAATTTGAGGAAGAAATTTCTGAGGATGTACGTCTGGAGTACAGCATTGTATGGTAGTGAAACATGGACTGTGGGAAAACCGGAACAGAAGAGAATCGAAGCATTTGAGATGTGGTGCTATAGACGAATGTTGAAAATTAGGTGGACTGATAAGGTAACGAATGAGGAGGTTCTACGCAGAATCAGAGAGAAAAGGAATATGTGGAAAACACTGATAAGGAGAAGGGACAGGATGATAAGACATCTGCTAAGACATGAGGGAATGACTTCCATGGTACTAGAGGGAGCTGTATAGGGCAAAAACTGTAGAGGAAGACAGAGATTGGAATACGTCAAGCAAATAATTGAGGACGTAGGTTGCAAGTGCTACTCTGAGATGAAGAGGTCAGCACAGGAAAGGAATTCGTGGCGGGCCGCATCAAACCAGTCAGTAGACTGATGACAAAAAAAAAAAAAAAAAAAAAAAAAGAAGTTACTCCCAGAATCTTCCAAAGACTATCTCGCTTTATTCAGTCTGGAAAAGATTTATAACAGCACTGTAAAATTTATGGGTTTGTTCTCCGAACTTTTGTTGCATTATTCGGAGATCGAAGGCAGTATCGTTGGATCTTCGGTTGAGTGTGAAATTCTTAACAATCACATCTAGGAAATATTAACTATGAAAACTTTCTTGGTGGAAACCATGGACGCCTGTCGTAGAAAAAAAAACCGTATCGTAAGAATGGTGCAGTTTCTGTCGAAGGAATGAAGTCGATTGTACATAAAGGGCACTACACATAGCGATTCGCAGCTACTCTGAATGAAACTTGACACACATCATAATTTCTTACACCTCCCTGTTCGGTTTTCAATTAGCCGCTTTCAGACAAGTGCCATCGAGAGTTTTCACGTCGATCAAGATGTTTCCTTGTCATTTTTCTCGGTAATCGAGGTACGTAACCTGGTGGGAAACTGCAAGTAATTGGCGTTAGTTGCTGCCACTTAAACCAGTCGCAAACCTCTCTAGCAAAACACGTGCGCTCCGCAGTCGAGCAAAACAATACAGGCCACGTGCAGAGGGAAATTCTTCACTAGAAAATGACTCGTATAACACACAACTTCTCCTTTGTCTGACTGCTCTTATGCAAGGTCTGAAGAAACCAGTTACACTACACAATGGGTATTTCGCAAGCACAAGGAAATAATATCGTTAGGGCTTACTTGGCCAACTACAAGCACAGTTTCACTGCCATTCCGTGTCGACAGACGGAGTGGCGAGAATAATGAGCTGCCTTCTCATTATGAATAAACCACAACATGGGAGGTAGAGCAGTGTCGACCGTGGCATGGCGCGTAGGAGAAAAGCAAAATCGAAACAGTCACTGATAATCGTAGACATGGAAAGACTTGCACATTATCTGCATTTGTTGTTTCCGTCTAATAACCCGGAATTATATTATTCCCGTAGAAAATGGGGCTTTCTCGCTGATGTTACGCCCTCATCGGTCACATCTGATAACAAGGCGCTACCAGTAGGAGCGCTGAGAATTTAAATTATTTGAGACATCTCGCAAAACATGTATTTAACTTGGCACGGCACAGAGAGGAGGAAGATTTCAATATCAATAACATGTGAGTTCACTCATCCATAGTCTTACAGCTTGAGTTCTGTAGCTGCCAAATTTTTTAAAGACTGCAATTTCATTACGCCACTACTACAGCATTTATTTATTTATTTCTTCGTTAGACTCGAAGGATCTCGACTGACTTTTACGGGGAAAAGAAAAGATTATTAATCAGCTTTATTATTATTTATTTTCAAAATCTGTGCTCTCCACCCTAGAAAACAGTAGTAGTCAGCCTGATCCCTACCGTCAATTTGTGCGCGTTCCGACTTCCATGATGGGTGGTAGGCGATAGGGATTTTAAAACTGTTTCCGTTATATTTTCATAAAATTTGACAAAGTGTTTGGTAAAAATTGCCATTATATATTATTACATAGGGCAACCTTACTTTGCACATTTTATAAAGTAAAGTTACTTCTCTAAATTATAAATCACCGTTACTGTGAAACCGGTGGGCGGATAGAAAATTTTCTACTAACAGCGATATAGCAGTGGGCGGCAGTTGAAGATTGACTAGCCGTGCTATAGAACAGTGGTTACTTCGAATATTTTTTTATGATGGCTAGAGTTACTGGAGCGTGTCTGGTCTCCCCTACAGACGTATTACAGAAACAATAGCAACGTTAATAAAAAAATTTCAGTCTGTTTGTTCTTTGCATCTACTAGAGTTTTGGACGAACGTGGGCGGGATACATCTTGATTCTGTATTAAACGAGTGTGAAACGCTAGCATCTTAATAAACATATCACGAGGATGTCTTTATACTATTTGAAAATTCTGTTTTTCCGAATTGGATGGTAATTGAGTAAGTTCGAAGAATCATTTGTACGGATGACAGTAATGAAGTACAACGAGTTATTTTACATTCAAATTACACATTCATATGTAAATACGGCTACATATTGACAATTTACAATTTTTTTCGTTCATATGAAAGTTATTAATTTCTACCTAACACCTTTTACAAATTACAAAAACAGAAATTCTTCTACGGAACAGAAGAGGTTGACCAGAAGAATTTTTTTCAAAAATATCTTGGCTGTAAAACATTTTATATCATTGGGAACGTAATCAAATATTTTGGTGGCAACACTGAATACGCCTTTTAAGGCTAAAGTCAACCTTAATGTAGAGTAATGATCGTCAGATTTTTCTTCTCCTATTTTAATTGTGTACATCATTGTGCCTTTTGGACTGCGGGTAATCAGTTACAACAAACTTCATGAGGTAATTAAAATACTTTGAAGTAGTCAAAACTGCATTTCAACGATGAACTGTAAATCGCAATAACCCCAGTGCTTTCCCTTATAATGAGCACATCTCCTCAACAACAACAAATGATTGTTTAGCACTGAGTATAGGTGCTAGGCAGTCACAAACTGATTCCTATGACGGGCATTGCATATTAAAAGTGCACGGATAAAAAATTCACAACATATGACTCACTCTCTAATTACACCACATGGGTTTACAAAAGGTACAGACATAACAGTTAAAGCTTTTTTCTTCGCAGAAAACTGTGTTTAATTTCTGCTCGTATGTAAAGTAAACCGGCAGCAAGACGCAATCAATACCTTCACTGCAAGATACCAATGGTAACATTACCGATGTTAATGTCACTAAACTGGAGTAACCAAACAGAGTTTTCCAAAATTCCTTCATCAAAGAAGAAGAAGTAAATATTCCAGAATTCTAATCAAGAATAGCTATCAGTATGAGTAACTTAGAAGTAGATATTCCCGGTATGGTGAAGCAGTTTAAATCACATAATAAAGGCAGGTCTTCCGATTCAGACTGTAACCAGTTAGGTTCCTTTCAGAGCATGAACTGCTTGCTCGACGACAGATCCGTACCTGAAGACTGCAAAGTTGCACAGGTCTCAACAATATCAGCAAAAGAAATAGGTGTAATCAGAGGAATTACAGACCCGTATCACTCACATCAGTTTGAAATAAGAGTCTAGAACATATATTGTGTCTGAATATTATGTATTACCTCGAAGAAAACGGTCTATTGGTACACAGTCAGTGTGTATTCTTTATTCGGACGAAGTAATGAGCGCTATCGACAAGGGATCTCAAATTTACTGCGTATTTGCAGATTTCCAGAAGTCTGTTGATAATGTTCCTGATAAGCGACTCTTAATCAAATTGTGTTCCTATGCAGCATCCTCTCAGTTGTGCTACGGGATTCGTGATTTTCCGTCAGAAAGGTCACATTTCATATTAATCGACTGAAAGTCAGCGAATAAAACAGGAGTGATATCTGGCGTTCCTCACGGAAGTGTTGTAGGCTCACTACTATTCCTAATCTGTATAATCGATTTAAGAGAAAATCTGAGCAGATCTCTTAGACTGCCTGCATTTATCGTCTAATGAAATCTTCAGAAGATCAAAACAAATTGCAAACTAACTTAGACGCGATATCATTACGGTGCGAAAAGTTGCAATTGACTCTAATTACCGAAAATTGTGACGTCATCCACAGACAGTCAGTTCAACTAAATGCCTGGGAACTATAATTACAAACAACTTCAATTGGAACGATCACATAGATAATGTTGCGGGGAGGTAAACCAAAGACTGTGTTTTATTGGCAAAACACGTACAAGAGGCAACAGGTCTAATACACTGACTGCCTACACTACGCTTGTCCGTCCTCTGTTAATGTATTTATTGCTGTGCAGTATGCAATCCTTACCAGATAGCATCCACAGAGGATATCGAAAAAGTCGAAAGAAGGGTAGCTCGTTTCGTATCATCGAAAAATATGGGAGAGAATGTCACGGTTATGATAACAGAGTTGGGGTGGTAATCATTAAAACAAAGGCGTTTTCCTTGCGGTGAAATCTTGTCACGAAATTTCAATCACCAACTGTCTCCTCCGAATGCGGAAACATTGTACTGATGCCAAATTATGCAGGGAGAAATGATCATCGTAATAAAGTAAGAGAAATTAGATCTCTTACGGAAAACTAAAGTGTCAATTTTTCCCACGCGCTGTTATAGAATGGAACGGAGTAAGTTGCAGAGAAGTCATGATGATGTTGATGCAAATGTATATGTAGACATTTGAACCTCAACGATAATTGTGAAAAGAATAAAAAAACATTTGGTAGCAACATTTTCATTAAAATACTAGCACTAGCATGCTACTTATGTCCCGTAACGGTTTATTATTGGGTAGTTCCCATTCACTAAGAGAGTGTACCTGCATGTCTGCAGAATTCTTCATTTAAGCATTCATTATCTATATTACCAAATGGCTGACCTGGTTCACGGTTAATGGTTAACGTTTAACGGTTAACGGTTCATGGTTCATGGTGCACGGTTCAAGTAGTACGTTACCTATCTAACGGCGTCCTGGAGCAGCAAAAATTTGAGTTTCAATATTTCATTCCCGAATTTAAAAATTTAAAATTCTATCATAATCCACTCAACGAGAGGTGTAATCTCTATATACAAAAGGCAATGTCACGACTGACTGACTCACTCCCTGACTTATCATTGCCCAGCCCAAACCGCTGAGATAGGAGCTTTAATTTTAATGTTATACTGAAGGCATGATCACCCACTCCTCAGTGGGTGAAATAGGGGATGAAAAGTTTTATGAAATCGTTTCACTATGAAAACATGTTCAAAGCTAAATCTGTGAAATTTGCATTTGGATTCTCTGTTAGAAATAAAAATAGGTGTTTCACTGTTTTTTGAAACTCGTCCTCTACGGGAGTGAAGCAACAAATTAAAAATTTTAAGAAAATATTTCGTTCTGTCAAAAAATTTAAAGCTACATCTCTGAATACTAGGATTTCAGTTCTCGATTAGATGTAAGGAAATATGTGTTATGGGACCAAAGCTTCTATGGAAATATCACCTCAAGAACGCAAAAGTCATAATTAACAAACCCCTTTTCTCTACCTACCAGAATCACTTTTTTGTCAGAAGTAAATTGTGAAAAGTCCCTGCTTCTGTGGTCTTAATTAGAGTGAAAAGTTTAGGAGGTACAGCAACTTGTGGGCAACGTAAGAATTCGATCAAAGAAAAACAAAGAAGTATGTGCAGACCATATAGTCTACGCGAGCGAAACAGCGGGACAAAATGAAAATTGGATGATTTTCGGCACATAATTCAGGAGATATGCCGTCATAAACATTGTGATGGGTGATAAACTTGTTTTTGCTCAAAACGCAAATTACCGAGACTACTCTCATCCACTGTCTGATAATGAGAACACTCTCCGACTTTCAACAAACTTTAAACATAATGTGAAACCTATTGCAACCTCTTTCTCGCTTCCATGCTTCAAGTCAAATATTTTACTCATTAATTCATTTGTAAAGCAATCATAAGTTTGAAGCTGTTTCGTACAGAGGAGTTCGGTTACTTAAGGAATATGCAATACGTGTCGGACAGTTAGTAGGCTAATTTATAAGCCCACAAGGAGATTTTTACGCTTTCTATAGACTACCTTGTTTTATTCAACGATGAAATCTCTTTTATGGTCATGTTCCATGGCCATATCTGTCACCACGTGTGACGCCGATGGACATTTTCATCAGGGGTAATTTCAACAGCGTAGTTTGTGAATCATTAATCGACAATGTCATGGATCATATTTCTTGGACTGTCGAAGCCGCTGATGCAGAAAACGCAAATCGATTTATGAATCCCCTGTATTAGTTCGGTTTTTGTTCGATGGGAAAGTAAACGTTTTACGAAACAGTTGGTTGTGTTCTGCCAAGCCAGAAACAGAGAAGCTGGTACGACGATAGTCGAGATTCGACTGTTAAAATTTGAGTTGCTATGAACTCAGTCTTGCCTTAGGTTTGGTCTTCGAAACAGTATTTGTGCTTATTGTGAAGTTATTATTAAACATTGATTTTTTGTGCTGTTAAGTTAATCTGTATTTAAGAGAGAATCGGTACTTTGATATTATTCTACATGGGGAGTGAATTTTGTGTAATGTTAATGACTGTAGTCATGAAAAATTTTTATACGTTCACATTATACTTTGTTGCCTCAAGAAAATAAATAAGTAAATAAAAAAAATCTGTTCCCTTTGTTAGTCATGAGAACGATACCACTATCGTTTACAATATGCAAAATAATTTATTTGCAGCCAGTATGTACGGCACCTGCGAGGGACAGGAAGTGGTATGTACGACGCCAAGAATGGACCTCCTCTACCTCGGGGATTAGTAAACCAAGTACTATATCCAAATGCAGATCTCTATGCGACGAATCCGCCAAAGTAATTTCATGATGGTTTCAGTACATCCCATGATTAACAATGAAGAGAAAGTGCATATGTTACACACAACATAGGTAGCGCATCATACTCATGTACTATACTTTCTAAGGATTTCTTGATCATGACTACACAGTCGCTGGTACGTTATACATCGTTTGATTTAGTGTTGACATCAAAATCGTGAAAAAAATTGCACAAACTTAGTTAACAAATGATGTGGGATCAGGAGTTATGGGAAGATCCTGATGTTACTTGGAGTTTTAAGGGGAACATTAGACAACGATTGACTGAAGCAGAGGAAAAGAAAACTACAAAAGAAGAATGAATAGCTTTGCGAGATAAAATAGTGTGGCAAAAGAGAGTCTAATAGGCACAAAGACAAGACCCAGTACAAATACCAGACACTGAATTTCATTGACGCAAGGGGAAAATACGAGAAAATACGTATAAAAATACAAGAAATGGAGCATGCAGGAATGAATACAGACAGGAAGTGCATAAGGCCTGAGTATGAATGGCTAGGGGAGAAACTCAAGATTGTAGAAGCATGCATGCATTCTATAGGAAAATGAAAGATACTTTTGAAGAAAACAGATCCGGGTGTGTAAACATCGAGAGCTCAAGTGATGTGCCGACTTAAGTAAAGAATGGAAGCCTGTAAGATAGAAGGAATAGAGTGCCTATCCAAAAGAAAGGAACTTCAAGACAGTATTATAGCAAGAGAAGAGGAACTAAATAAAGATGAGGTGGGAGATATAATACAGCGAGAGGAATCTGACAGAGCATTGAAATACCTAAGCTGAGACAGTACTCCTGGAGTGGAATATATTCGCTCATAATTATTGAGATCTTTTCGGGAGACACTCATGGCTAAACTACTCCAAGTAGTACGCGAGATATATAGGACAGGTGAAATGTCATAAGACTTCAAAAAGAATGTAATGACAGCTGTTACAAAGACCTCAGAGGCTAATAGATGTGGATAATACAGAACCATCAGTTCGCGGAGGCAATTCTGACCTTACAAGATAAATTTATGGTGGGCAAACCTATATTTATTGCATCTGTAGATTCTGAGAAACCTTTTGATAACTCTGACCGAAATATACACTCTGAAATGCTGGAGGTGGCAATAAACAAACACATGGAGCGACAGGATGTCTACATTTTGTACAGGAACTACACTGTAGTTATAGGAGTCGAAGGACAGGAAAGGGAAGTAGTAATTAAGAAGGGAGTGAGACAGAGTTGTAGCCTATCCATAATGTTATTCAGTATGCAAGATAAGCATGCAGTTAAGGAAGCCAAGCAGAAATTTGGTAAGGAAAATAAAGTTGTAAGAAAGAGATTGTAAGATGAACATCAACAAAATTAAAACGTGGGTCACGGAATGAAGTTGAATGAATCGGGTCATGATTATAATTGCAAGTAAGACTGGATGAGTTTTGCTGTTTGGACAAAAAAATAACTGACAATGGCCCAACTTGGAATGATGTAAAATGCAAACTGCCAACAGCAGGAAAAGTGTTTCTGAAAAAGAGAAATTTGTTAACATCAAATACGAACATGTGTTAGGAAGGCTTTTCCGAAGAAATTCGTCTTGAGTGTAGCCTTCTACAGGAGTGAAACCCGTATGATAAGCAGTTGAAACATAAGAGAAATAAAGCTTTTGAAACGTAGTAAAAAAGAAGAATGCCGAAAATTAGATGAGAAGATCTAATAACTATTAAGGAGGCACTGAACTGAACTGGGGAAAAATTTGTGACAAAACCTGTCTCAAAACAGAGCTCGACTGTTATGTTGATACATCATGAAATCGGCAGTTTGGTAATGAGAGGAAATGTGGGGTTAGAGGAAGACCAAGGTTTGACTACTGTAAGCATGTTAAAATAGATCTGGGTTGCAATAATTATGAAGAGATTAAAGGGCTTGCACAGGATATGCTAGGAGAATTGCAACACACCAGTCTTCGGACAGAAAACAACAACAACATTAGCAAAAATTTTTGTAAATATGTGAAAACCCCTGTCACTTTTGACATGTGACTTAGAGGAAGATCTACCTTATCGGCATTAGTCATAAGAATAAAATGGAGAAAAATGCTGCATTTTACATATAGAGCTGAACGACGTGTCAAAGTCAGTGATACGGAAGAAATATGAAAGATCCACTGTATACATTCTGGCATACTATCAGCATCTACAACTCAGATTTGGAAGGATTGTAGACAACGTCCTGGACTTTTATTATCACTGGTGATTTTCATTAATTTAAGAAGAACAGTTTCACATATCTACCCAACAGTGCAAGTATAAAAATCACGGCCGCACATCATACTAATCAGTGGACGGAAATTGCAATTCAGTGAAACCTTGAGCGTACTCATGCCAGTCGATGTAAAGAAAGCACTGATCAAAATTCTTAATTATTGTTAGCGGTCTATATACTTTCTTCCAGTCGGTGTTCACTTGCCAAAATTTGAGAAAGCTGATTCCATGTATTGTCTGCAGACATAATAGCAGTCCCACCAAACATAGTTAATTGCATTTGACACTGAATTTAAGGACACAACCGAATATTGCGCTGAAAATAACTAGTTTGGTCCTGACAATCAAAAGGTTTCGGTTTTTTTTTCTTCCCACAGCGTCTCATCAGTTCAGACCACATGAAATTGGTGATCGTAAGCCATACGCCACATAGGTTCATTAATATGTGGGGTCCTTTCCTCGATTCCATAGAACAGTAAAAGACCACGTATCGGCATTGGTTTTTGTTCTCTTCGTTGGACATGAACAATATGAACGCACCATTACTAACTGCATTTCACTTGTATAATCTCAGTTCACTGAAGTGTACCTTACTGTATCATTACATTATATATATATTATATATTTACGGCGAATATATAACTTCGGGATGTCAGAGTAAGCGAAGGAGAAAATCAGATGTTGGTAAACATCCCACGGGGTCTCATAATCAACATTTTCATACAGCTCATACTTTCATCTCTGGTTCTAGCTATAGACGCAATAACAGTGCCTATTTTTACGAAATTTTGCGTTTTAAAACACTATGCGAAATTTCGAAACAGTTCTGCTTAGAGAAGAGCGGCGAAATAGACTCGCATAGCTGCATACTAGAATCAGTAACACCAGTTTGCTGTAGAGGTTTAGTTTATGCTTAGTGCTCGAATGGGATTGGGACAGTCGAAGAAAGCTTTACTTGGCAGTTGAATTTTGCTTTTATCAAATAATGGCGGGAACTGAGGAGGAAGTTCTTGAAAGTTTATGAATGGAGCACACTCTTCGAAAATGGAATGTGGAACAAACGTTATCAGCTAGTGAGATGGCGCAGTTGTGAAGGTACTGGATTTGGGAGGACCGGAGTTCGTTTTCCTCTTCTGCCACCCAGATGTAGGTTTCCGGTGATTTTCCTTAACGGAACTAGGTGAACGCCGGCACGGTTGAAAATAACACCATCGACTGCGTATCTCTTCTTATTCAAAATCGTTATATGCTTTATCTCTGGTCATCTCGACGTCTACGGCGCTTAGAACCCTAATCGTCCCTTCCAACTTCTCTTTCATGACAATGCTGGTGAAAAGGAAACTGAAAGCTTTTGAAACTTGGTGCTATGAAAGGACATTGCGAATTCAGCAGGCAGATGAGATACAAAACGAGAAATAGGTAATGGTTAGTTGGATATCTGCTACTATATTGGGATCAATAAAAGTGGCACTTGAAGGAACAGTAGAAGAAAACCATGTTAGCTGTGGAAAATACTAGAGTATGCACAAGAAGCAATAGAGCAAATGGAGTGCTATAATTATGTGGATAAGAAAAGATTCGAAGATATGGTTCAAATGGCTCTGAGCACTATGGGACTTAACATCTGTGGTCATCAGTCACCTAGAGCTTAGAACTACTTAAACCTAACTAACCTAAGGACAGCACACAACACCCAGCCATCACGAGGCAGAGAAAATCCCTGACCCCGCCGGGAATCGAACCCGGGAACCCTGGCGTGGGAAGCGAGAACGCTACCGCACGACCACGAGCTGCGGACGAAGATATGGCAGATGGCGTCACCCAAGTCCAAAAATTTATGACTTATCAAACAGCTGACTGCATGATGCAACATTGTGATGTGCCTTCCATATGATAGTGGAACTTGGCTACTCCCAATAACTAGTGCTTAGGCCAAGAAATTGCAGAGTGGTAAGTTACATTCTCTCTTAAGCACATTCAGGACGAAAACACCTGGACGCTTGTACTTTAGAATGACCAAGTCGTCTACACCACAGGGCATATTTCATGTTTCCGTCGACATGACCGGATAACAAGAAAGGTAACGGGAATCTGGTCTAAAACTGTTTTGCAGCTAACCACTGCGAACTCCTGGCTAGCATCAGAGGAGCATGAAAAGTACCATATTACTACTACATTTCTTGGGATAATCTAGAATGTTGTTATAGCTAAGATAGAGTTTCCCACTAAGCTTGTATTTATTAAAGTTGGAATACTGAATACTAGACACTGTTAGTCAAATGCTGTATATATCACACGAGTCCCTGAAAACGCTTTTATGTTACCATCGTTTTATTATTATTATTATTATTTTTTGTTGCAGTAATCTCCTAACGTCATAACAATGACTAAACCGATTGAAGATTTAAGGATTTTACAAAGCTAGCCATTAATTTTGAGCGGGAGATGCGGCATAAACGGTTGTCAGCATCCAGGTCTAGCCTATTCCAAGATACCATCTTCAAACTGGATTATAAGAACATTCATATCGTCCAAAACAGATATCTTAAAATCATGTAGTGAGAGAGAAGAGCAGACACGTCGCAGAAATAGTCGTAGCTCATACTGGGATTTCTGAAAAACATATAAATCTTACAATAGATTTTTATAGTCATATCGTGTGTACAAAACCCGTAAATGCAACTCTAATGCAGATAGAAGTTGATTGGTAAATATGCTCACGTGATGTAGTTGAAATCCTCAGTGTTTTGAACAGATATTGACAAGGAGCTCGATTACTATATTCGGTTATTACTCTTATGGCCGTTTTCTGTTGTTTGAAGCGTGTTCATATATAGCTCAGAACTGAGTGTACGTATGAATGGTATGTAACTAACAGACACTGGCTGTTACACACTGATATCAGGGCTCTAAAGTCATAGCATGCTGATGAGATTCTCTTTGCAAGTATCTTTGTGTGTTCAACCTACGTCAACTGAGAATCTACATTCATTCCCAGAAATTTTGTGTTTGTTACACATTCCATAAAGGTACTACCTGTATTTAATTTAACACTGCCATAATCCCTCTTTAAACTGAAATTCATGGTATCCGTTTTCTTTACGTTCTATCTCAGTTTAGTGCTTGTTAGACACTGTAAGCTTCAGTCTGTGAAAATAAACGTTTTGTTCTTCTGCATATCGATGGGAAACTATGGAATTACGGGAATAATAAATTCATTCATAGTTGTGTATAATCTAAAAGGTGCTTTCTTTACGTTTATAGGTTACTGTCCTAATCGTTAAAGGAATTACTTCAGAACAGTTACTCGTCGTTTTATATCTAAAGGAAATGGTCTTCGCCTTCAAGTCGTTTCACTGTTTTATCTACGAATGCTGTCCTTCGAAAGTGTATGAGAAAAAATCATGCAGAGTAATTATTGGTTGAATGTAAGATGAAAGTCCCTGATAGATATTTTTGGTCATCCAGGGAGACAGTATAAGTAGACAATGGAAATAAGATTATACATTCAGTACGAAAAAATAAAGGTGAAATATTTATGAACAACAAATATCCAATGCGCAGTATGTATGACCTTCGTTGAACGTCAGATACGACGAATGCCTGGAATCAGGACCTCTCGGGCGTGGCAACAAACCGATCCCCACTTAACAGGATCCTGCAAAGGTGAAGGTCACGAGGTTGGCAAACTTTCCATTTACAACGAACAAGGCACGTTCACATAACCTAAACTGTAATTATAAGGAGAAAAATGTTTGCCTGTGTTGATTGGGTGATTTGTTCCACAAAATGGAGTAATATGTTATATTGAGGGGCCGACGATTAATCAGCAGTTTGCTTCTCTCATTAAAACTACATTGTTTCAGAGGTACGAATCCAGTTTCGGCCTCACGTTGGAAGTAAGTTTACATATGAACAAACACCCATTCAAAACAAGTTTGTTTGGAATCTGGAGACACCGCATTCAAATAATTGCCTGGTACATCTAAAATAGATTGCCTTTCTTTCCCCTACAAGAACACACAGTTTGATATATTGTCTTCAACAAGACACATCCTAATTATTTCAAAGCTCTAGTTACGTTCAATACAACTGTTTTTCATCTTATTTGTAGTTATCACCCTCCGATTTACAGCACTAAAAACGGAACTTTTCCATTCTTTTTACAGCGTAGTAGAGCTGTTGATGGATTTTTGGGGGAAATAATTTTGCTCTCGACTAGCTCTATGTTTTATCCCAAGGCCGCTCGAGTCGTTTGAAGTCGCTTCATTCGGCAGGATGGACCAGACCATCCACCTGATTCTAGGTACGATGCAGAGCTCTTTGTCTGTCGGAGCGCCACCCTTCTGATGTCGAAAGATGTGTGGCGCGGAACCAAATCCAAAGGTTCGCGTTTCAGTAATCGGTCTATCTTATATTACTTTTTATTACTCATTGTTTCTTCGACTTTTGGAAATTATTTGTATATTTGCGAAATGCCAAGCTGTGCCGTGGTTCGGAGACCGCGTTAAACTGTAGGCCCCCGTGTAAATGGTTGAGTAAGTCAGTTCTAAAGTTCGAGGGAGGCAAAATCTTAGGACCATGAATATAGGTAAGCCTAGTAAAGCACTGTGGTGTTGAAACGAGCATCGGGTTGAGGACAGCTTTAGTTGACTTACTGCAAAGACTTCATTCCAAACTATTGTCACAGTGTGAGAAGTATACAATCTTCTGAAATATTTTTATAACAGTTTATCTTCATTTTGTCATAGTCCTAAACTTACGGTCCAATACCAAACCAATAAAAAACAAATCCCGTATCATTACAGTAAATACCATTAAGCTGACACTATCCTGCCAAAATACACTGGGTTGTGTGACATATCTTCAGGCGTCCGTTCTTATGATTTGTGACATCTCACTAGCAACAAGGGCATGCGAACAAGGTCCTATCGTCTCGCAATGGTCAGCTCTTTCCCTAAGCACCGTAAAATTCCAATATAAGTGCACAACAATACTGATATGTACGAATTTGTCTAGCTACTAGTTCGTAAATATACTCTGGAGTATGATGGACTCTTTAATAAATTTCTTTAGTCTACTGGAAGGGTGGCTGGGCTTTGTGCTTCCTTGGTGAATGCACTTGAGAATGACATTGCCAACAAACGTCTTACAGAAATGTAATTGCATTGATATTCATGAGAGAATATAGCAGATTCTTGGCCAGCCCTAACTTCCTTCTGTGACGCGGTTCGATTCACGGTTTGTGGTAACAACTCAAGCAGTACGAAGTATGTAATATTCACATTAAAGGAAACGTCGTCACGGTGTAACGGGTCAAAATATAAAAAAATGTGTATATCTGTGATATGCAGAGTTTCATGTTAGGAATAGTGTGTACTGTGCATTGTTGTTTCCTTGTGTTACATGGCTTCGAGGACGCTGGAGCAACTTGCTGTAACAAGATATAGCGTCGTTGAAGGCTGGTCACCATACACGTAAGCCCTTAGGCTGTGCGAAGCTGAATGACACCGTCGCAGGGGCAACTGCCTTTGATTACTATTAAAAAACACTTCGTATTGTATTGGAAAAAGAAAAAAAGATGAAAAACTTTGTATAATCTTAATTAATGTATCTATTGTTGCGTGTTTCTCTTCACAACATTAAGTCGCACCCATACGTGTGAGCAATCATCGTTTCTGTTATTTTAATTGCGATAAAAATGTGTTATGAAGGACGAATAAAAACTGTACAGAAGATGTTACTAATTTATAACCAATGTTGACTTATTTGTTGCAAAAGTGTTTGGGCTAGATGGCTATGATGTCAAATCTTATCCAGATCATGTTACTGAACTGAAGCCGAATCATTAATTGACTGAGGCTGACATGATGGAAGAGGAAGTGGACTGTCTTAGAGACCGATGATTTTCGAACCAGTCACTTTGGGTTTGTGAGGCGTTATTAACACTCATCATCAATTATGATAGGCTATTATGTGCTCTTTCAGTGATCTAGGCTTCTCAAAAGTGAAAAGTCTCCGTAAGTTTTGATACTGACGTAACGTTACCTCAGAGATACAAGTTAAAGAGCTGTGCTCATGACTGGTTGATTTTACGTGCTAATATGACTGGTTGTCTTAGCAAAAGGCGACAACTATGTGTTCAACTGCGAAAAATACGCTATCCATTGAGATTCTGAGCATATTTATTTATCACGGTTACACAGTTAATACCCGCTAGTCGCATTAAAAAAGAACCTACTAGGATAAAGTACTTCTCAGTAAGAGTCGACTGTGATATCGACCCAATCAGTATAAGTGGAAATTTTTATCATATGTTCTCAAGATGATATTATCGGAGAACTTTGAATTTTTTCGATATCGTTATCAGCTACCGAGAACCAAGGTTCAACGTTATTAAAACGGGGAGTAGAATATCGTCGACGTACCTCTATGCTGTGAGGGTGCCGTGTATGTCAGCCACAGGGCTCCTGCCGTGAAAAGAATTGGCGCACCAAGTCATTGCTCCTGGTTGTTCAAATGGTTCAAATGGCTCTGACCACTATGGGACTTAACTTCTGAGGTCATCAGGCCGGCCAGAGTGGCCGTGTGGTTCTAGGCGCTACAGTCTGGAACCGAGCGACCGCTACGGGCATGGATGTGTGTGATGTCCTTAGGTTAGTTAGGTTTAATTAGTTCTAAGTTCTAGGCGACTGATGACCTCAGAAGTTAAGTCGCATAGTGCTCAGAGCCATTTTTTGGGGTCATCAGTCCCCTAGAACTTAGAACTACTTAAGAATTGCAGCTGTTTTACGGTCAAATGGAGATCGAACCCTTTATTAAAAAACCATTTTCAAGTAACTACAGGTGTTCACATTATATTGCCTATCCCGTGTATACAAAAGTGTTAGCGGTATTGTATAGATATTGTGATCATTGGTAATATAATATGCACCAACTTCAGTACGTAAGTTGTTTTTTCTCTGCATCTAACAGTCTATCCGCAAAAACCTCACTTAATCTACTACCTGTTTTTTTCTGCTCAGGCGTAAGTGCACCGCGAACGGGACTACGCCTGTCAGCATCGACTATCCTTTTGCCTCCACGCTTCCACACCTGATCTGCTGTCCAGCGGAAAATGAACTTTGATGCCTCACTTCAGCCACACGTACTAACAGTCAGTCTAAAAACAAGCTACTCGTAATAGCTACAATTATTAGTATGTAAATTAAGAAAATACTGATATAATGCTTTTCAGTACACTGTCGTCAGTCATCACCAGAAATATGTGCACCTACATCCCTAACATCCTGTATATATAGACGTGGCAGTGAGAGGAAGATGCTGAGTACGACAACCTAACTACAAAGAGAGACTGGGTAAACTGATTTAGAAAGTTATGTGTTTAGTGAGTGGGAGTATACATGCCAAAATTATTGTTGCGGAAGGCGGAATGAGCAACATATTCACCTTTCCTGTGATCTGAAAGGGGCATTTTTCCGCTGGTAACAATATACTTCCGTAGATTATTTAACAAAATTTTTTAAAGACTATGTTGTGATCAACGAAAATTTAAGTTCTTTTTTACCTTTGCACTACTGAATTACTCATCAAATTTGCGATGTTCATTGAAACTTTTAGCGTTATCTTTAAAATACGTGTGGGTTCATATACTAATAACACGTGGGAGTTCTTTCATTCCGATGTTATATCCAACAAAAGTCAGCAAAATTCACAAGTATTCACTACCTTTTTTACGTCTACTCTTCCGTAAACCTAAAAATGTTCTACAACATTTTCGCAAATTTCAATCAAAAACGCACTTTTAACTTCCCAAACTTCAACATTTCTGGCGTGTAGGCAAAACAATTAAGATACTTTGATAACCAATGGAAACGCTGATGATGAAGTTGTGCTTCTGTATGTACATTGTCGTGTGAAATAAGCAACTGAAATGACAGTAGATGATCTTCATAATTAAGTTTTTTATTCATTTCGCTATCTCGACTTCGGCAGGAATAGCGTCTAAGGCTAAAATTAAATTTGTAATATTATGAAGTTGAAATAAACGTTTTAGCATTTGCACTGTTTAGTATTATATATGGTAATAACTGTCACTAGTTATTTGGCTCTTGTTATTTCTTATAGATATTTGTTTTGTTACAACGTAACCTCATTTTTCCGCCTTCAGCGCATGTGTTCAATACAGTTACTAGTTGTGATTTTAAAAACTGAATAGGTCAAAAGAAACAGCATAACTCCAGAAATGCATATTTTTCAGGAAACATGAAAAACTAGTTTTAAAAGACCGTTCAATCCATATCGTCCTTTTTAAAGAATACAGTTGGTGAATAATTTAGCATACAACATAATCTCCAGCTCCTACTATACCCAGGCAAAACAATGATCAAAATGATAGTAGTTGTAGGTTTTTTTTTTAAATTAACTCAAATTTATCACTGAAAGGAGCTATCGTAATCAACTTAACAATAATTTTACTTTCAAAAGCTATGAAACACGTAAAAACTGATTCATACATCAAACTTACACAAATGTGTGACATTAGTAATATATTAAATTTAACATTAATATTAATTTGTGGCATCTAACATATTTTTTAGACTATGTAACAATAATAGTGTTATAATGTTATGACTTGGCAATACAAACGGAAGACTGAAAACCATTACTTCAGATTAGCAATGATTGCCCACAATTTCAGGCTAATGTTTCTGATATTGTTCACGCATACAGTGAAAGATCTTAAGGTCAGTATATTTAGCGTCAGTGATTGATAGATGTCTGTTGTGTGCCCTTCCATGCGGTAAACACAGATTTCGTTTCCTAGTACCCCGCAGGATGAATGTATGTCCCAATGCTGTGTTGATGAATGGTGTTGCAACTACTGCCCCTGTATGCCGAGATGAGTACTTGAAATGACTTAATGTTGATATCTGGAATGCAGTACGCTTGTCTCTTGAAAGATGTTCACTTTCCAATGAATTTACTATCTTCTTATAGAGAGGAAGCCAGCAGTCCTTGAAGTTAATTACATTATCAACGCCTACCGTAGTAACCATGAAATTCCTAGGGAGTGCGGACTTTACTTCTGTTGGAAGATAAATTCTGTCGTCCTTTGACAAAAGCATCTTCACACTACCAAAATACCGGTCATTGTGGAGAAAAAACAATATCCTCTCATGTGAAATAAGCGCTGGATTTTACCAAAGCCCTCTGTTTTTACAAGAGTCATTAAAAACCCTACTATGGCGTCTTTTTTGTTTTGACCACCGCGGCTATCACTAAAGAAGCGCCGCTCCTTCACGCCCTTCGAAATTCAACTAACTATGTAATGCAGAATAAAATATGCTACTTCATTTGGTCCATTGTTACCCTGGGTTTTATCATAGAAATAAAAATGACCTCCTGATTTTGCTTCATGAATTTCAAAAACGTTTAGGGTCTTCTGTCGAAGATAAAACAACTCCCTCGTCGGAATATCAGGAGCGAAATATTGTGCGTATAGTCAAATGTTATAACAGCCAGGTCCTCGTTTTCTTTTCACAGATTCGCTGAAACTTGAAGAGTATTGTAAAAAACTTTAGCTCTTCTGTTGTGGGTCATTAATACTGCTTCATTAACATTCTTTGCCTTCTCATGAAGGAATCGGGACTTCAATTTCTGTTCCAGAACTTCGCATGTGCAGCAGATATGTACCTGAAGCCTCCCAAAACTAAAGTGAAAATCATCTTGGCAGTATTTAGCATAGTACTGATATGAAATGCATACGTCAGGATGTCTTTCCTTAAACAACTGAAACATGACTTTCACATTTAACTTCGCATCAAGGTAACTTCTTACCTTGGAGGAACAGCGAGTCTGTTTTCTTGGAAATGGCTCAAATTCTTTATGAATGAGTATCTTAATTTCCGCATAATTTGCATTTTCTGTTGAGGTTTTTCCTCTTAAATCAACTGGAGACTTACCGCCCATCAACAATTCTCTTATACGACGGTGTGTACTGTCACCCTTAATAACCTGGAAAGCTATAAATCCCTTCCAGCAGACCTCCTTGCTGTTATCAATGAGTATGGTATAGTGCTTAACACTATGACTACGCTTAATGAATGACACATTTTTAGCAGGACGAAATCTTTGTACATTGTTACAGGTGATCAGACTTTGTATGTATGTATCATGTTCATCTTTGCTTCTGAACTTATTGAAGCTATCTAACAAAGATGTCTAATGAAATACATCAACATTAGCAAAACTTGCTTTCTTACAATTGCATTTTTCACCAGTTTTTCTTTCCAGAATTGTTTTCTTCTGCATTTTTTATGTATTCACTTCCTTAAACATGTGCTCTTTTAATTACGTCACTTTTGTATTCAGCTTAATTCGTCATGCTCCTCTTCCGTTTGATGGTGTTTTTCACTGTCACAGAACTTTAAAATAAAACTGCTATCAACCTCAACCTTGTTATCACGTAAGATAACAAAGACCAAGAATGTTCTGTTCTGTCTAAAAGACAATCAAATCTTCAACAATAACAAACCTTTTAGTAGTCAGTTGTGAGTTCTTGGTCAAACATTGGAAATTAACTAAACAGAAACAGTCTTATGCCTAGTTTCACAAATCTTATCTTGGTTTCTGAACAACCTAGGTTTTGGTTTATAAGCCCATTTTCTAGTGCATTATTGATTTCCAAGACGATAAAGCAAAGGCACACATGATGATATGGCCAGGATAAATATCTCAACTTCTTAGTGTGTCGATCCTTCGCTTAGTGTAAAATTGCTCCAGTGACTACTTCTTGACAATTTACATGTGGAATTACACAGTTCAGAAATCACACTATCATAATTAAACATACCTAGGAATAGCGTTATGCATCAGCCTAGAACTTTTTATCTACTCCTGGACTGAGGCCCAAATTTTTACTTCTATCTAGAAGGCAATGGGTTTTGTCTATGCTTTTCTATGCCCCTCAGGCGATAGGTAGTTGCCTGTTCAACAAAAAACACAAACAACCAGCCATCACAAAAGTGTGTTACATAAGATCTTATTCGAGGAGTGTCAATCTTGCTACATTGGACAGACTGGGAGATCATTCTGCACTAGGCTTAAAGAACATCATAAAAGCTGGAGATTGAAGGACCCTGTTTCAGTCTTTGTGAAACATTGCCTTGACAAAAACCACAGAAACGTAACAAATGTCTTACACAAAGACAAGTGGCTAAAGTTCAGCCTGTTAGAAATTCTAGAAAATAAAAAATAAAACATGTGTGTGTTCTCACGTCCATAATGAAATGTGTAACCCAATTCAATTACTCACCTCATTTACATGATATCACAACTTCTAGAAAGAAGTAAAACTTCGGACCTCAATCCAGGAGGAGATAAAGAGTTCTAGGCTGACGCATAACTCTATTCCTAGGTATGTTTAATCATGTTAGTGATTTCTGAATTGTGTAATTCCATATATAATTTGTCAAGAAGAGATTTTACGTTAAGTGTAGAATCGATACACTAAGAATTTGAGATGTTTATCTTGGCCATATCATCATGTGTACCTTTGCTTTATCATCTAGGGAATCAGTAATGTACTAGAAAATGGGCATATAAACCGAAATTGTGAAACAGCGCAAAAAACAGGTTTGTTTAGTTAATGAATATTACTAGAATAAAAAGATCACACGGCGCTGCCAACAGAATGAAAAGTGCTGCCACGTTAAACAACAGACCTCGAGGACTTACATTGTTTCCTAAACTAACAGAAACTTACTAGACACAAGAAATATCCACAGCTAGATGAAAATTACACCGTTTCTATACAGAACGCTGCCGCTACCCATAAAGGCCGGGACATAAATAACTCATTTTGCTTAAAACATGAAGTTACGTTGTTTCTAAAAGGACCAATTCAACAGTCCTGTAAGTTTTGGTTCCATTTTTGGTGAGGTTGTGATTATGAACCATCGTAGAAATATTACACATTTTGTAAAAAATGATTTAAAAAGATAAATGAACTTTTAAGGCTGCTATCGCAATGATATGGGGTAGACGAAGAACTCATTTAGTGACTGTTTATTTTGAAGGCTTAATTTTACTGGCGATAATTCAAAAAATACAAAATAATGTAGAACCCTAACCTTTCGTTTACGATTCGAGTAGTGAGCCATAGTAGAGATCTTTATGTCGCTAAGCCACCAAAGGCTTCTTATGACTGAATCCAGCATATTTGTAATGACACCTAATCCGAAGCAGATAAAAAAGTTCGTAATGAGCTTACTTGTACTTTTGAAAATTTAGAACCAGTACTGTTTACTGCGACCGACGTAAATCATTTGGTTAGAGATTTAGGCCAACGAAGGAAAATGCTGGACTTCTTGGTTCCAGAATAAAAGAAAAGAAGTTGTTGGCTGCAAGAACTGTCATGTTTATAGATGAGAACACAAGACATTTTCTCAAAGTCTCGAAGAGAAGGTGATTTGATATATTTCTCATATATTTCCGGTCTGTTTAATGGATTCAAAATTGAATACAAAAGGGACAATGAAGATTAAATTCTTCTAAAACTAGTTTAAAGACTGTTTTGTTACACTCTGGTAACATCCATGCATCAGTACCGGTTGACCATTCTGCAATTACGAAAACATTGATATAGTTTTAAATAAAATAAAACTTTTCTCTCGTGGTTGGAATTGAGTTAGTTAATTTGTTACTTCCATGTTCCATAGATCATTTGAACGATTATTTTATAGAAATGATGTGGAATGAGTCCACTTACAGGATATGTATACGTCATTACTGTTAAAATTAATCAAAATGTCACTTTTTTGTATCACTCAGTCTAGCTTTTCTACATGTTAACAGTTTTTAAATAAAAATTCGTCCATGGGATACAAGGAATTGTTCGTAAAGATGATTTTAATTCAAATATAAAACTTGCTCAGACATTTTATGTTTCTGGGCAAACGATGAAAACATTTTTTGTTACAGATTCAATTCCTTTCTGAACAACTGACAACTTAAATGACGGTTAATAAAGCACATTTTTTTCCTGTAGGATTGTAGTTATGGTCGTCACTGTTCTTCTGAAGTTGTGGCTACCGCAGGTGAACACCACATATTATTCTTATCGCTCGCCTTTGTGCAGTCAACACCTGAATGTTGTTCCATAATAAATTATCGAGTAAGAATATGCGGAATACGTCACGAGGTTGAGTTGTTTGTTTCCCAGACTAGCAATTACACGAAGAGCAAAAGAAGCTGAACATAACTGTTCAAGAAGCTCAGTAATATACTTCTTCCAGATCACGTTTTCACCAGTACTTACACCCAAATTTTGGACCGTTCCACCCTGTTTACTGACTCTGTTCATATGCTACATAAGTTGTTGGTACGACTTTATTTGTTGTACAGAACTGAATATATTGTGTTTTCTCAAAATATGTGTGGCTATTTGAAAGTGACTAATACGTTCCTTGAGCAGTAAATTGGCTTATCCTAGACCCCTGTTTCCCATGTGAATAAGCCAGTAAGGTCTGCAAGAAATCTTTCAAGACTAGAGAGAAGAACGTTTAACAAAAAGAACGTCCTGTGTCTGGAAAAAATTCTATTACAACCCCGTACACATTACGTTGGCCGTTACGCTACAGTTTGTGAAAGACTTATCCAAAGATGGAGAAAGTCCCAAGTATCTCTACGACCAGTTTCCTCATTGATAAGAGATGAAATTCAAAGAAGGCGTGTCTGTTGGAACTAACATTCAAAAAATGACGGTATTCCTATTTTGAATCAAAAGTACGTGTGAGTAAGAGGGAGGCTTGAGCATCATTGATGGAATTTTGTTACTAAGTTCTTAGACAACAAGGAATAATTGACATTACATTTCTGTTGTAGGCAACACACCGAGAAATTTAGACTGTCCGATGAACTTTTAAACAGTCACATTGGTTTTTTTCCCCTCTGAACGTTCGGATGATATTAGTGAGGAACAAGGCGAGCGCTTTCATATAGACATCAGAGTAGCGGAAAGATGGCACCACGGCCGCTGAAATACCACCATAAATAGGAGAACACTGTATGTCGCTTCTCCGACACGAAAAACGGGCGTTTCATCGGAAGAAAAGCTTTATTTAAGGCATTAAAGAGAAGAAGTAAAGGAAATGTATAGCAATGAACAAACAATTCTTGTATAGTAAAGAGGTGTCTTCATGATATCCCTTTGGTTAAACACTTGTGCATATTGCAAAATTAGTTTTCTTTTTTTTTCATTCCAATTTGTATGCGTTTTGCTGACTTTATAGTTTACGATGACGTAATATTGTGAAAAAGCTGGTTTTTTTTGTTTTTGTGATCTTCAGTCCAGAGACTGGTTTGATACAGCTCTCCATGCCATACAGTAAAGCTGCATGCCCTCGGGAAAAATTAGGCTTTAGTTTCCACTTGCTTTCAGCCGTTCACAGTAATACCACAGCAAAAGCTATACGCTATAAAAATTGTGCTGGAGTACGTATTCAGTGCATAAAGAAGTCATGATAAAAAAATGGTTCAAATGGCTCTGAGCACTATGGGACTTAAGATCTATGGTCATCAGTCCCCTAGAACTTAGAACTACTTAAATCTAACTAACCTCAGGACATCACACAACACCCAGTCATCACGAGGCAGAGAAAGAAGTCATGATATTATTACCTAATACAAACGAATCAAAATTCTTGTTTCGCAACCTTATTAGTTCATAGGATTACCATGGTTTAAATGACACTTAGCAATGCTTAAAAACTATTGGAAGTCAATTCAGATCCCCCAAAACGAGAATAATCGTTTCACTTACAAATATATTTCAGACACAATGCGTACAGAGGATGTGGACGTAATATAGTCTGTCTGTTTTCTTTAGTGTCATCAGTCTCTCGACTGGCTTGACGCGGCCCACCTCGTAATGTTGGTCCAGTGCTAGTCTGTGATGAAAAGATTCTTTTCATCAGAGAGTAGTACTGGACCAACATCTTCCTCACTTACTTGTTAGACGTATTCCAGTCTGTCTCTCTTTGCGATTTTTACTTTCTTTAACACTCCCTACCACCATGGAAGTTATTCCGATGCCTTAATAGACTGCTGTAAACATTTAATTTCTGGTGCTTCATTTTAACATGTCTCTGTAGCAAACATGTTTCTCTTTTTCTCTTAACATCCCTATAAATATTCCGAGCTGCAATAGGCCCGAGATCATACTGATTTGCACCGTCATACTGCGCATCGTAGACTTCCAAATAGAGCAAAATATCTGTTTTCGTCTGATTAATGAAATTTGTTGATAGACGTTAGTTTTCTAGCTGCTGTGCCGCGCTCAGGATAGCATATTAATGGGAAAATTCATCTACCAAACAATTATACGCATTAAAAGCTAAACCCAATGATACGGAAAATTTGCCGCCACCAGTAAGAAAGAGACAGTCTAAACCAGTTAAAGAGGTTTGGCCTTTTACCATAATCTTAGGTCTAAAGACTGTGTATTTTAAATGTTTTTTTATTCCAGTCTTTGATCATAATATCAATTCTTTCGACGATGACCGGTTTCAGTCAGTAATGACCATCGTCACATTTACAAAAATAAATAAATAAATAAATAAATAAATAAATAAATAAAAATAAATGTATACACCTAGTGAGCAGTGTGTCTTTCAACACAATACAGCAGTACGTATCACAATATACTATCATACTACCAGGGAAATGTACAGATAAAATATGGTAAAACGTACCTATTCTACACCATGTCCTTAAGTGATAAGGTCGCAGTGGCATCGTCATAACATATAAATTACTCAGCACAGCATCATCACATAGATCTAAAATAAGGGGTAGAATAGGCCACATCGTCCACACAGTCATTTTTGCAACTGGCTACTGAGGCACAATAGCTACAATAAATATGTTTGCCTACATCCTACCTAGATGTCGCTACTGTGCTTCAGAAGGGCCAACTTATTTCGAATTTGTTAGCTGCAAGGGCTAGTTAAGAAATTATTGCTGTGCAAAGACCTCACTGTGTCCAATGATATCTACGTGCTGCTAATCAGGGATAACAGCCAGTCATGTGTTCAGTATTTAATTAGCCTATCCCCATTTAGTTTGCTTAAATCGTATTGCATTAGTAACTCAAGAAAAGAATAAAACAGAAATATTTTATAGAAGCACAAATTCTGGTGTATAACAATGCCGAGAAAGGCAATTCTGATTGTTCATATTAGTTTCATTTTTCTTTTGTTCCGTTAAAAGGACTGAATATAATTTGGAAGTACTTCCTTTTGTCATTTATAAATGTTTCACAAAGCATATCCCCAATATTTAAAAAAAATTAAAAAGAGATTGGTAAAATTTGCGTTGTCACGCCTTGCACTTTTGCGTGAATAATAATTTTTAAAAGACAGTAACAAACTAAATGCTAAAACAGCAATTTAAAGGAAATAAAAATAAGAAGGCAAACTGCCGCCCAGTGATTTATTTGAGGTCATCATTTCGTCCATGCAACTAGAGCAGAGTCAAGTTATCCGTGAAATGGTAAAAAAATTTTTGGTAGGGCGTAAATGAACATTTTTGACAGAATATTAGGAACTGTTTCTAATTAATGAAATTTCATATAAATTCAGCAGATGAATTTTTGCAACGGGGCATATTTAAATTATTTCTTGTGAATCATTCCATTATGCAATCTAATTTACAGACAGTCAGGCACATTTCAGATTAATTAAAACGACAGTCCTACAAGGAAATTTGCATAAATAAGTTCATGTTCATAAGTAGGATAGCTATGCTGATTCTAGATCTGAATCTGTAATCTGAATTTAAAAAATCTGTAATCTGAATTAAAAAATCAGACAGTTTTCAGATTTGTGATGTTTAAAGCTTTCCTGGCGTACTGATTGTTCCATAAAAACACGGGAGAACTCACGGAAATCAGTAACGTCCCGCCACGATATTTCGGCTCAGAGTCTTCTGGCCATCTTCAGGTGAGTACCACTGTAGTAGTCCTGCCACGATATTTCGGCTCAGAGTTTTCTGGCCATCTTCAGGTGAGTACCACTGTAGTAGTACTACAGTGGTACTCACCTGAAGATGGCCAGAAGACTCTGCGCCGAATTATCGTGGCAGGACGTTACTGATTTCAGGCAGTTCTCCCGTGTTTTTATGGAACAGTTTTCACATTGTTAGTGAGAAATTCAGTTACACTCCATTACGGATACAGCTTACAACACAGAGACAACGACAGCTTTCAGTACAACAAAATTCCATGCCTCTGTGCCCAAGATCATTTGCCGAAAACCCCATTTCAATATATCTTGAAACAAAAGGGATGCTGCTTTTAGGTGATCCTTCCTGCATGAAGAAAGAAAGAAAGCTAGGCCGTTGCGCTGCATGCAGTGAGATGCACGTAAAAAAGAAATGTAAACTAAAAGATGGAGCGACTCTGGTGGCACACAGGAGGACATTTGGCGACCTCGATGTCTGCTGTGTCCGGCGTTTTCACCAGAAGCGGTTCCGGAGACCGACCGCTCAGAAAGCCTGTGACACGGGCAACTGTACACAGCGCCGCACTCACCCTGACAAACGGTGACGTGTCCCGCTCGAATCCGTTTTGCGGTTTGATGCCGTAACGTGACAGCTTTCCACAAATATGTTGCGCGGTTCCGAATAGCCTAGCGCAACACTTGCCGCGTCCTGGTCTTTCCCCTGAGAGATCGAGGAACTTTGTTGCTGGTTTTATTGGACGAATATTATCAACAGGATACTAATTTTCTACTAACAATTAAGAGAGACTGGCTTTGCAAATTTACACGGGCCTAGAGGTTGCTGAACTGAATTAGTAACGCAATTACACGATTTGTAACAGCTACATTCAAGTGAATTTTATATTGCAAACTGAAGAATAACCTTATAAATATTTCAGGACTCATTCCAGTTACCATTACGCGTAAAATGAAGACTGGAGTATTTTGTCGAGAGATAAAACGTTAAGACAGATGACAGCTCAGTTCGAGAAGTAGTATATCGACAGTCATTTATAGAAATAAGTATCCCATATCCTAATCAATGTGACACTTCGAAGAGCATGTATCATTAGCACCATTCCTGATTTTATTGGGGGCATCAACGTTCTTCGAAATGGTGTGAGTCAGCTGCTTATTGGATATTTAGATGTAAGGAATCCTTGGCGAGCTACGGAATATTTTGTTCCGTTCATTACCTTTCTGAATTACCTGAAAACAAGTACGACTGTCCGAAATGGTATGTGCATTGTCTTTGTCAAGTAATTTTTTCCTTTATCTTAGGTACACTGTGATACTAAGGAAGCTAAATGCCCTCTTATTACAAATTCTAGCTTATAGAACTGTGGTAGCGTTGTAAATTCTTCCTATATGTTGCTAGGGTAGCTTGTGTAATCAATCGATCAGACGGATCCTCAAAGACCAGCGCAGTAAACCGTGATGGTCTTTGGTGTCTGCGGCATATTGGGGAGAGGGACATTTGGTATTCTTATTGAAGCTTCTGCTAGCTACTTCCGAGTAATTCATTTAGTGAAAACTAAACTAAATCTAGACGGAGTTTCCTAGTATCACCAAACAGTAACTACCCCTATACACTACTGGCCATTAAAACTACTACACCACGAAGATGACGTGCTACAGACGCGAAATTTAACCGACAGGAAGAATATGCTGTGATATGCAAATGATTAGCTTTTCAGAGCATTCACACAAGGCTGGCGCCGGTCGTGACACCTACAACGTGCTGACATGAGGAAAGTTTCCAACCGATTTCTCATACACAAATAGCAGTTGACCGTCGTTGCCTGGTGAAACGTTGTTGTGATGCCTCGTGTAAGGAGGAGAAATGCGTACCATCACGTTTCCGACTTTGATAAAGGTCGGATTGTAGCCTATCGCGACTGCGATTTATCGTATCGCGACATTGCTGCTCGCGTTGGTCGAGATCCAATGACTGTTAGCAGAATATGGAATCGGTGGGTTCAGGAGGGTAATACGGAACGCCGTGCTGCATCCCAACGGCCTCGTATCACTAGCAGTCGAGATGACAGGCATCTTATCCGCACGGCTGTAACGGACAGTGCAGCCACGTCTCGATCCCTGAGTCAACAGATGGGGACGTTTGCAAGACAACTACCATCTGCGCGAACAGTTCTACAACGTTTGCAACAGGATGGACTATCAGCTCGGAGACCATGGCTGCGGTTACCCTTGACGCGGCATCACAGACAGGAGCGCCTGCAATGGTGTACTCAACGTCGAACCTGGGTGCACGAATGGCAAAACGTCATTTTTTTCGGATGACTCCAGGTTATTTACAGCATCATGATGGTCGCATCCGTGTTTGGCGACATCGCGGTGAACGCACATTGGAAGCGTGTATTCGTCATCGCCATACTGGCGTATCACCCGGCGTGATGGTATGGTGTGCCATTCGTTACACGTCTCGGTCACCTCTTGTTCGCATTGACGGCACTTTGAACAGTGGACGTTACATTTCAAATGTGTTACGACCCGTGGCTGTACCCTTCATTCGATCGCTGCGAAACCCCACATTTCAGCAGGATAATGCACGACCGCATGTTGCAGGTCCTGTAAGGGCCTTTCTGGATACAGAAAATGTTCGACTGCTGCCCTCCAGATCTCTCACCAATTGTAAACGTCTGGTCAATGGTGGCCGAGCAACTGGCTTGTCACAATACGCCAGTCACTACTCTTGATGAACTGTGGTATCGTGTTGAAGCTGCATGGGCTGCTGTACCTGTACACGCCATCCATGCTCTGTTTGACTCAATGCCTAGACGTATTAAGGCCGTTATTACGGCCAGAGGTGGATGTTCTGGGTACTGATTTCTCAGGATCTATGCATCCAAAGTGCGTGAAAATGTAATCGCATGTCAGTTCTAGTATAATATATTTGTCCAATGAATACTCGTTTATTATCTGCATTTCTTCTTGGTGTAGCAAATTTAATGGCCAGTAGTGTAAAAATGCTGTATCTGCTCTGAGCTTGATCTCAAACTCGACAGTGAAGTTATATCAACTCAAAACTGTCACCGCAGAACAGTGCAGTCTATATTTGGAAGCTGCTTACAAGAATAATATACAGAAGAATGGAAAAGAAAATTGAGAATGCGCTAGGTGACGATCAGTTTGGCTTTAGGAAAAGGAAAGGGACGAGAGAGGCAATTCTGACGTTACGTCTAATAATGGAAGCAGGGCTAAAGAAAAATCAAGACACTTTCATAGGATTTGTCGACCTGGAAAAAGCGATCGACAATATAAAATGGTGCAAGCTGTTCGAGATTCTGAAAAAAGTAGGGGTAAGCTATAGGGAGAGACGGGTCATATACAATACGTACAACAATCAAGAGGGAATAATAAGAGTGGACCATCAAGAACGAAGTGCTCGTATTAAGAAGGGTGTAAGAAAAGGCTGTAGCCTTTCGCCCATACTCTTCAATCTGTACACCGAGGAAGCAATGATGGAAACAAAAGAAAGGTTCAAGAGTGAAATTAAAATACAAGGTGAATGGATATCAATGATACATGGATGACATTGCTATCCTGAGTGAAAGTGAAGAAGAATTAAATGATCTGCTGAACGGAATGAACAGTCTAATGAGTACACAGTATGGTTTGAGAGTAAATCGGAGAAGACGAAGGTAATGAGAAGTAGTAGAAATGAGAACAGCGAGAAACTTAACACCAGGATTGATGGTCACGAAGTCAATGAAGTTAAGGAATTCTGCTACCTAGGCAGTAAAATAACCAATGACGCACGGAGCAAGGAGGACATCAAAAGCAGACTCGCTATGGCAAAAAAGGCATTTCTGGCCAAGATAAGTCTACTAATATCAAATACCGGCCTTCATTTGAGGAAGAAATTTCTGAGGATGTACGTCTGGAGTACAGCATTGTATGGTAGTGAAACATGGACTGTGGGAAAACAGGAAGAGAAGAGAATCGAAGCATTTGAGATGTGGTGCTATAGACGAATGTTGAAAATTAGGTGGACTGATAAGGTAAGGAATGAGGAGGTTCTACGCAGAATCGGAGAGGAAAGGAATATGTGGAAAACACTGATAAGGAGAAGCGACAGGTTGATAGGACATCTGCTAAGACAAGAGGGAATGACTTCCATGGTACTAGAGGGAGCAGTAGAGGGCAAAAACTGTAGAGGAAGACAGAGATTGGAATACGTCAAGCAAATAATTGAG
The DNA here is from genome assembly GCF_021461385.2 of Schistocerca piceifrons. NCBI lineage: Eukaryota > Metazoa > Arthropoda > Insecta > Orthoptera > Acrididae > Schistocerca > Schistocerca piceifrons. The sequence goes on along the minus strand of NC_060140.1, from coordinate 912,486,793 downwards.
GACGTAGGTTGCAAGTGCTACTCTGAGATGAAGAGGTTAGCATAGGAAAGTAATTCGTGGCGGGCCGCATCAAACCAGTCAGTAGACTGATGACCAAAAAAAAGATGATTCTCATTCAGTAGGAAGATGAGATGTTTGCATTTTCTTCGGTTTCGTAGGTTAGGATGTACAATGTACTGACCCCATTTGCATTAAAGCCCACAAACCGCACTAAAAATGATAACTGCAATTATCTATAGCTCAGCTCCTCATGCCTTTTCATAAACGCCACTTTGCATTATATGTCGCATAGGGCTTAATTAAATAAAATTTGAAATACAAAAAATTTTTTTTTACCTTTATATATACACTCCTGGAAATGGAAAAAAGAACACATTGACACCGGTGTGTCAGACCCACCATACTTGCTCCGGACACTGCGAGAGGGCTGTACAAGCAATGATCATACGCACGGCACAGCGGACACACCAGGAACCGCGGTGTTGGCCGTCGAATGGCGCTAGCTGCGCAGCATTTGTGCACCGCCGCCGTCAGTGTCAGCCAGTTTGCCGTGGCATACGGAGCTCCATCGCAGTCTTTAACACTGGTAGCATGCCGCGACAGCGTGGACGTGAACCGTATGTGCAGTTGACGGACTTTGAGCGAGGGCGTATAGTGGGCATGCGGGAGGCCGGGTGGACGTACCGCCGAATTGCTCAACACGTGGGGCGTGAGGTCTCCACAGTACATCGATGTTGTCGCCAGTGGTCGGCGGAAGGTGCACGTGCCCGTCGACCTGGGACCGGACCGCAGCGACGCACGGATGCACGCCAAGACCGTAGGATCCTACGCAGTGCCGTAGGGGACCGCACCGCCACTTCCCAGCAAATTAGGGACACTGTTGCTCCTGGGGTATCGGCGAGGACCATTCGCAACCGTCTCCATGAAGCTGGGCTACGGTCCCGCACACCGTTAGGCCGTCTTCCGCTCACGCCCCAACATCGTGCAGCCCGCCTCCAGTGGTGTCGCGACAGGCGTGAATGGAGGGACGAATGGAGACGTGTCGTCTTCAGCGATGAGAGTCGCTTCTGCCTTGGTGCCAATGATGGTCGTATGCGTGTTTGGCGCCGTGCAGGTGAGCGCCACAATCAGGACTGCATACGACCGAGGCACACAGGGCCAACACCCGGCATCATGGTGTGGGGAGCGATCTCCTACACTGGCCGTACACCACTGGTGATCGTCGAGGGGACACTGAATAGTGCACGGTACATCCAAACCGTCATCGAACCCATCGTTCTACCATTCCTAGACCGGCAAGGGAACTTGCTGTTCCAACAGGACAATGCACGTCCGCATGTATCCCGTGCCACCCAACGTGCTCTAGAAGGTGTAAGTCAACTACCCTGGCCAGCAAGATCTCCGGATCTGTCCCCCATTGAGCATGTTTGGGACTGGATGAAGCGTCGTCTCACGCGGTCTGCACGTCCAGCACGAACGCTGGTCCAACTGAGGCGCGGCATGGCAAGCCGTTCCACAGGACTACATCCAGCATCTCTACGATCGTCTCCATGGGAGAATAGCAGCCTGCATTGCTGCGAAAGGTGGATATATACTGTACTAGTGCCGACATTGTGCATACTCTGTTGCCTGTGTCTATGTGCCTGTGGTTCTGTCAGTGTGATCATGTGATGTATCTGACCCCAGGAATGTGTCCTGGGACAATGAATACACTCTGATCATTACATCATCCCCATTCGAACAACATCTGCTGTCTAGCCCATCAAAACAACTGCACACGACATGGCCTCAACGAGTACAGCTATCGACATCCTCTCAGCAAGCACTACCCACGGCATCTTCTGAATTACCGCTGCCCACGGCAACTTCCGAACTACTACTGCCAGTGGAGGCGGCTGAATAGTACTCTTTGGCGCAATCTCTGGCGCTGTGACTCAGAGTAGCCACCTTTCAATGTTTAATATTTTGCAATGTTCTTACGACTATTAATTCTGTGGAATAGCTTCTAATTTTCCACAGAGCTGTAGACAAGCTTCAGAAAGAATTATTCTTCCCAAGTTAAACTGGTGGTCTGAAGTTTCCAACAATGTAACTACTGGTGTCTTTCATAAACGACATGTAATACTTTTTTTGCAGCCATTTTATTTCCCCTATTAAATGTGAGAGATAATTTCTAACTTTTCACAAATCTATATAGAAGTTGTAGTAATTCTTCCTACAATAGACCTAATGTAAACAAAACCTGGAATCATCCGAGAAAATGACGTTTTGCCATTCGTGCACCCAGGTTCGTCGTTGAGTACACCATCGCACCCGCTCCTTTCTGTGATGCAGCTTCAAGGGCCTCGGAGCTGATAGTCCTTGCTGCTGCAAACGTCGTCGAACTGTTCGTGCAGATGGTTGTTGTCTTGTAAACGTCCCCATCTGTTGACTCAGGGATCCAGACGTGGCTGCACGATCCGTTAAAGCCATGCAGATAAGATGCCTGTCATCTCGACTGCTAGTGATACGAGGCCGTTGGGATCCAGCACGGCGTTCCGTATTGCGGTCCTGAGCCCACCGATTCCATATTCTGCTAACGGTCATTGGATATCGACCAACGCGAGCAGCATTGTCGTGATATGATAATCACAATCGCGATAGGCTACAATCCGACCTTCTCAAAGTCGGAAACTTGATGGTACGCATTTCTCCTTACAAGAGGCATCACAATAATGTTTCACCAGGTAACGCCGGTCAACTGCTGTTTGTGTATGAGATATCGGTTGGAAACTTTCCTCATGTCAGCACGTTGTAGGTGTCGCCACCGGTGCCAACCTTGTGTGAATGCTCTGAAAAGCTAATCATTTGCATATCACAGCATCTTCTTCCTGTCGGTTACATTTCGCGTCTGTAGCACGTCATCTTCGTGGTGTAGCAATTTTAATGGCCAGTGATAATTATAAATTACAGAAATAATGCACACAAATTCTGTCAAAACACTCAATAGCATTGTAGTCTTTAACTGTCATGAAATTAAACTCTCCTGCTTTGATAAAATGTCTTTCATTTAATGTATTCGTGCTTCTCTTAGGGGCCAGAAAAATTTGAAAATGGCACTAAACGTAACACTGAAATGTTACAAATCGTTCCTATGTTAAGAAACCACTATATTTCTGAATGCCAAAGTATTGCACTACAAAGCTGCATTCTCACGCCGTAGTTCAGTCGTAGTCATCATCATCATCATCATCATCATCATCATCGCTGACATGATAGCCCTTTGTGAGCCTGAGCATTCTCTAGAAAATTCCTGCATTCTTTCCAGCTTACCCCCTGGTTCCTTCAGCCTATACGTTGAATATATTGTTAATTACATTTTGCCATTATCTCTCAGTACATGTGCTGCCTACCCTAGCCTGGCAATGTTCGGTTCGTTATATATATATATATATATATATATATATATATATATATAACGTAATTCAGAGTCGAATCTTCAACTCCATGCACGATTTAATTCTATAGGCACAAGAATTTGTTTCAAGTTCTTTCTTTCAACTATGGTAAGTTGCTTTCCAATGAAAGTGCCCTCACTTAAATGTTATACATAGTAACCTCAATAATCCTGAACAGAAAATTAGATGTCATACGTTTTCTGAGGCCAATACTAGTTTTTGGATTTGAGGGGTTGCATTGCTTTTACAGTTTATTCGTATTTCTGATGTAAGGTATGTAAAACTACACAATACTTCAAAATTTCATGCATCTGTTTCTGGGAATGGGAGTTCATTAGGATACTCTTAGTTATAAGCATATACACCGATTTCCCTACATTTGTCTGTAGATTCATCTTTCTAGCAACTCTTGCGAGAGCTGTAAGGCTTATGTCATTAGCTTGGAGTTCTTGCAATTACATCAATATGATCTCCATATGTCAACATCTTAACTGATTTGTACAGGGTAGTTCCCCTTGTATTGATGCCTGCATCTCTTACAACCGTTTCCAAGGCTACATTAAGCAAAAGGCAGGATAACCGATCCCTTTGTCTTATATATTTTTTGAGGAAACAACACTAGATAGCATATTCTGTATGTTTTACTTAATAACTTGGAGGTTGTGGCGGTTTTTGTATGTCATCAACATGGACATATGCATTGAATATGGATGATACGATACTCTATGGTATTCTGCGGTTTGAACTCACTCTGTTTTTTTTTTTTTTTTTTTAGCAGTTGCATTGATTTGATTTTGTAAATGATACTGACAGTATTATACACAGTATTATACACATGTGTATTATACACATGTATAATGCATTATTCATACTACAAATTCCCCCGGATAATTATTTTGTTCAAATTGAACAAGATTTCCACCTGACGTAGTGTAATGATGTTGACTGTAAGTTGTGTTCATATCACTAAAATACCAGATCGTACAACAGAGCTTTTATAATTTTTGTCTTCGATGGATTTAATTATTCTTAGTAAATTGATCATGAACAGGAACCACAGAATACCACCCGCACACAACACTGACGTATGCTACCAGAAATATTTTTCTCCATGATTCGTTCATAGATTTTAATTTTGGCCTCATACATCAGCAATGAAATCTTGTTCAACAATAAATACCATCAGCACTGTTTTTTAGAAAATGCAGTCTGATTCGACTAATTTTTTTCTTTTATAAATAGAGTTCAGTACCACCGGTGTACATTTATTTCTTACACATCGGAATATTGTTTGCAGTTTCAAGCAATTTAAATTTGCTGCTGTGATAAAAGTTAAGATGGCGGCCATAAAAGACATAGGATTTCCTTTTTATTTAAATTTTCCTTTGCTCAATAAATAATTAATCATTTAAATTGATGCCACCAATAAAAAATTATTAAATTGTTTTGCAAATTAGTTTAACACAAACCTATGTTCTTTTCAACTAGAAGTACAGACGAAGTTGTTACATAATCGCAACCAACAATGGCTGCGCATCTTGCAACTATGATAAAACAATTAATACAAAATTATAATTAAAAGAGGAAGTGATTTTTTAATAATTAATCATAGATAGTTTTAACGCATTTGGTTCCATTTGGTTTTTACCAGCAAATGAACATAAAAGTACAATAATTTTACATTAAAAGGTTTTTATTCATCAGACCTCAAATCGATTCGCGTCTTGGGTCGACGACGTACATGAGAAGAAGACGACGAAAGGGTACAAAACAAAAGAAATGAATGACAGAGATTAACAAAGAATGTGAAACAAATATTGTCTCTGCTTTACGTAATTATCATCTTTTTAAGAAATAATTACATAATTAAATGAATATAATTGAGTTACGTAATTTTCCACACATTCATATTCCACTCGTAATAAAAAAAAAATATATATCGTGGATGTTATAAGGTCATTAAAGCAGCTGCGCACTGGAGTAACTGGGTGCAAATCAAACCTGTTTAATTGGGGTTACAGTGATAGCGAAAGGTGTGAATGCGGAGCAATACAGGACTTGGACCACCTATTGATTTGCCCAGATATGTCTATAACATGCTCTAATGACGATACTTTGGAACTCAATGACAAAGCAACCTACGTTGCTAATTACTGGGAAGGGAAGATATAATTGGTGCATCCGGATACGGAAGAAGAAGAAACTTAACTCTAGTTTTCCACAGTAGCTTTCACTACGATGATCAGTTCATTAGAAATCTCCAACTCTTCCACTGCCAGGTACAGCTGACTCCTGTCAATAATATCATTACTGTCTGATGTTTATAAACAGGTAGGCAATCAATTCAAAATTCACGAATTTTTTGGAACATTGTCCAAAGGAAAACCAGCAGTCAGTAAAATTACATTAAAATTATTTCAGTAAAACAGTTTTGATCGCATTATGTTGTATATTTCGTTTAGTGACCGGTTTCGGTCTTTTATAAGCCTATCATGAGACAAATTTTACTCCTTGGTGATAGCAGGAACAGTCAGTAAAATTACATTAAAATTATTTCAGTAAAACAGTTTTGATCGCATTATGTTGTATATTTCGTTTAGTGACCGGTTTCGGTCTTTTATAAGCCTATCATGAGACAAATTTTACTCCTTGGTGATAGCAGGAACCGCTGGCGTGGAGCAGGCCGCTATGGAGGCGTGTAAGGTCAAGACTGTTTTACTGAAATAATTTTAATGCAACTCAAAATTGCTTAAATTTTTCTAGTAATTGCCACACCGTGAAGATCTGATCAACAGTAGACCTTCCTTGGCGAAATCCGCATTCATAGTCACCAATGGCATTTTCAGCATAAGGTCGAAGCTTATGCTGGACATTTGAGAAAATTTTACATGCAGCAGATATCAGGCAAATTCCTGCATACTTAGAGACCACCATTATATCGACTTTCATGTTTGTTAGGCATGTGATCCTACATTTCATTCATCAGGGATAGGGATTGTATTGTACTGTATTGAACTGGGGAGCTAGAACGACGGATAGGCTTCGTCCCCGCCGTAGCACGCAGTGGTATACAACCCCACAATAGGCCACAGCAGTCCACTTACCCCACCGCCGCCCCACACCGAACCCAGGGTTCGGCCCCCAGTGGACCCGCCCCCCACCCCTCCGGGAACGCCTCACACCAGACGAGTGGTAACCCCAATGTTTGCGTGGTAGAGTAATTAACGTGTACGTGGAGAAAGTGTTTGCGCAGTAACTTGTGGCAGAATAAGGGGCACCATCCTGCATTCGCCGAGGCAGATGGAAAACCGCCTTAAAAATCATCCACAGGCTGGCCGGCACACCGGACCTGGACACTGATCCGCCGGGCGGATTCGTGCCGGAGACCGGCACGCCTTCCCGCCCGGAAAGCAGTGCGTTAGATTGCACGGCTAACCGGGCGGGCAGGGATACAGATACTTTCATCCATCCAGATCTTAAATACAAGCTTGTGGAAATGTCTGTCATATTCCTCTAGCGCATTTTTTTTTTTACCATTTTTCTTGTTTACATCCATCCTTGGAGCCTTATTAATTATTCAACTTCTTGATAGCTGCCACCACTTCCACAGCAGTTGGTGTTGGATCCTCTGTTTACGAATTCCTTGTGTTTACAGAGAGATTCCTTCACCCTCAGCTGAAAAAAGATTATTCAGCGTTTCTAAAATACTCATACTGCTTCATCATCGCTCAAAATTGATCCACCTGTATTTCTACTCATATTCGGACTAGGATGGAAACCCTTTTTTTTTTTTTCTTATTCAGATTTTGATCAAAAGCTCTCGCCCCTGCATCTCTTTCAGATGTTCCATTTCTTTCAGCTCTTTCCTTTCATGTTCTCCATTTTTCCACTTTGTACAACCGCTTTACTCTCTTCTTGCTATTCTGTAATCTTCATATCTTCGGATATGGTTTATCTGTTGCAATCTTTTGTAGGCCTTCATTTTTACTGCTGTCACTTGCGTACATCCCTCATCAAAACTGTCGCTGTGTATGGCACGTTCTACTCTTCCTACACCTTCGTCAGTAGCTTTTGCAAAGGCATACTTCAGGTTTTCCAAATTTCCTCGATTGTTTCACTGTCCTTGAATAGGTTAGATAATATTTAAGCAGTCTCGAGTTCCTTAAGGTTATCAACATAGTATTTTTTGCATGAGATCCACGTACCTTCTTTCTATTTCATATTCATTTTCTGAATTTTGCTATCACAAGGTGATGATCTGAGTCAAGTTTAACACCTCTAAAGCTTCTAACAACCATTAGGCTGGACAGATGTCACGAATTTATTAGGAGATGACAGATTTGCTTACCAGTGTTTCCATTTGTAGATTTTCACTTCATTTTACGTTTTCATTTGTGGTAAAAATTGTACTAAACGCTACCACATTTCCGGAGGTCGCAAAGTGCACAAATCTGGTCCCACTATCATTTGAGTTATCGTGTAGATTGTAGTTTTCAATTCAAGACACATTTCTGTTTCTACATTCATATCTCCTAAAATTACATTACAGTATCGTGTCGGGCACATATTGTAGACTTCATGTACCTCAGCAGAAAAAGGATCCTTCTCTTCACCACTCTTATCTTCAGGTAGGACATACGAACACATGAGACATCAGTTGAAGGATTTCTCACCCATTCTGCTTCACAGCTAAACTAGTAGAAAAAATATGATCTTTCATCTAGTAGTTAAAAAAAATATCATTTGATCCTTCTTCTGCATTACTCCATCTAATCATCTAACCTCTTAAATGGCGTTGATATCCAGAATTTTGGAACATATTCTGTGTTCGAACATTCTGAGTTATCTCGAAGAACACGTTTTATTGACAAATAATCAGCACGGATTCAGAAAATATCGTTCTTGTGAAACACAACTAGCTCTTTATTGTCACGAAGTAACGAGTGTTATAGACAGGGTTTGTCAAATTATTTCATATTTTTATATTTCCAGAAGGATTCTAACACAGTTACTCATAAGCGACGTATAATTAAACTGCCTGCCTGTTAAGAGAAAGGTGACAGTTTGTAGTAATTGACGGAAAGTCATCGAGTAAAACAGAAGTAATATCTCGCGTTCCCCAAGGACGGCCCTCTGCTGTTCTTGATCTGCATAAACGTCGCAGGAGACAATGTGACCAGACCTGTTAGACTGATGATGCTATCATTTACCGTCGTGTAAAGTCATCAGATAATCACAATAAATTGCAAGATGTTTTTTAAGTAGGCTGTTTAGGTGTAAGTAGGCTGTTTAGGTTTTTATGTTGGTAACGCGACGTAGCGCTCTATATGAAAATCACTGACTGTGCTGTGGGAAGTCTGTGGCAAGGTGGCATTGTTGGAATAGTCGCTATTGTAGTGTTGGGCAGTTGGCTGTTAACAGCGCGTGGCGTTGCGCAGTTGGAGGTGAGCCGCCAGCAGTGGTGAATGTGGAGAGAGAGATGGCAGAGTTTTGAGAGCGGATGATCTGGACGTGTGTCCATCAGAGACAGTAAATTTAGAAGACTGGATGTCATGAACTGATATATATACTATGACTTTTGAACACTATTAAGGTAAATACATTGCTTGTTCTCTATCAAAATCTTTAATTTGCTAACTATGCCTATCAATAGTTAGTGACTTCAGTAGTTAGAATCTTTTATTTAGCTGGCAGTATTGGCGCTCGCTGTATTGCAGTAGTTCGAGTAACGAAGATTTTTGTGAGGTAATTGATTCATGAAAGTTATAGGTTATTGTTAGTCAGGGCCATTCTTTTGTAGAGATTATGGAAAGTCAGACTGCGTTGCGCTAAAAATATTGTGTGTCAGTTTAGTGATGATCAGAATAAGTAAATAGAGAAATGTCTGAGTACGTTCAGTTTTGCTTAACTGTTTGAAAATCAAATAACATAAAGGGTTTATCAGCACAATTATTCATAAATTTTTCTGAGGGGAGGTTTCGTAGATTTAGACAAGATATCTGTATGGCCCAGAATGTGTCCGTTGACTCTAAATAATGAGAAGTATGATTTCATCCACCTGAGTACTGAATGAAATTTGTTAAATTTCATTTGCACGATAAATCACACAAATCTAAAGCCTGTAAATTCAACTAAATAACTAGGAATTACAATTGCGCACAACTTAAACTGGAAAGAACATACAGCCACTGGGGTGGGGGGGTGGGGGGGAACAGCAAACCAAAGACTGCAATTTATTGGCAGAACACTTAGAAAGTGCAACAGGTCTACTGAAGAGACTGCTGTGGGCTCTGTGAGTCGCATTGGACGGGACTGAAGAAGACAACGAAAAAGTTCAAAAAAGCTGAGCTCGTTGTGTACTATCGTCAAATAAGGGAGAGAATTCCACGGACGTTTTTCGTTGCTACAGGATCTTCTAGTGAAATTTCAGTCACCAAATATCTCCTCCGATTGTTAAAATATTCTGTAGGCGTCCATCTACATAAGGAGAAGTGGTCATCATAATAAAATAAGAGGAATCGTAGCTAGCACGGAATGATTGAAGTGCTCGTTTTTCCCGCACGCCTTTCGACAGTGGAACAGTAGAGAAATACCAGAATGAGATTTTCACTCTGCAGTGGAGTGTGCGTTGATACGAAACTTCCTGGCAGATTAAAACTGTGTGCCGGGCCGAGACTCGAACTCGGGACCTTTGCCATTCGCGGGCAAGTGCTCTACCATCTGCCAGGAAGTTTCATATCAGCGCACACTCCGCTGCAGAGTGAAAATCTCATTCTGGAAACATATCTCCGCAGTATCCTTTCTTTCAGGAGTGCTAGCTCTGCATGGTTCGCAGGAGAGCTTCTGTAAAGTTTTGAAGATAGGAGACGAGGTACTGGGAGAAGTAAAGCTGTGAGGACGGGACGTGAGTCGTGCTTGGGTAGCTCAGTTGGTAGAGCACTTGCCCGCGAAAGGCAAAGATCCCGAGTTCGAGTATCGGTCCGGCACGCAGTTTTAATCTTCCAGGAAGTTTCAGTAGAGGATAGCTTGAAGGTAGTTCGATGAACCCTCTGCCAGACACTTAATTGGGAATTGCAGATAATCATGTAGATGAAGATGTATTCAACCAGCTGGTCAAGTAAATTTCGTAAGCCCATAGCTTGGTAGACAGAACACTCAGTATTACCATTTTTAATTTTTTAAAATGACGTAAAACTATAGAGGAAGGCAGAGATTGAAATACATTCAACAAATTATTGAAGAGAAAGGTTGCAATTGCTACTCTAACATGAAAAGATTGGCACAGGAGAGGAATTCCTGGTGGGCCGGAGTAGCGATGTTGACCCACATGGATCTTGATAATTCCCTAGGCCGCACTGTCCGGCGTCTGAGGATACTTAGTAGCCATTTCAATGGGTCGGGTGAAGAAGCTAAAGCATCCCCAACCCGACGACCTCGATGCTGTTCGTCAAAAAACTCGCGAACCTGAATAACAAATTGTGCTGGAACTCAGTCCTGCTTTTTAATTATACATGATCGTCGAGTCTCTGGTCTTCGACTGAGATATTAACCACACCTGAAACATTTTCAACTAAAAATTTCCATTAAAGTCCCTTTCACAAAAGCTGTGGTCCTTACAGGTATAGTGATGGGATCGGTGTGCACATCATATTATGACGCGGATTCCTTTGTAAGTCTTCCACGCGATAGGAATTTTCCTTTGACCAGAAACCTTCATTCCTCCTGTATGAACAGCAATATGTCGCACAGGCATCAGAAAATAACTATCTTGAATCAAATTTTTTATTTGAAATCGTGTCAACAAAGCACGGCAGGCTGCAATTCACTGCTCCATGTCGTCGTCAGATTATTCATTTATAAACATTGGTCTGAATCATTCCATTTTCAAATATTTTTAATGTGGTCCTGCATCGTTCAGGGCGTTACTTGTTCACTTGAAGCGACGGCGGCATACGTTTCCTGTCATGTTTTCTTCCGTCCACAACACGACATTCTTTGGCACTGCCTGGGTTCGCGCACCCATACACGCGCCCTAATGGCTACTCAACAGGGTAACTGTGCCCGTTCACACAACCCGTGGCTTCACAACTGAAAAAATGCAATACTGAAACAAAACAACAAAGTACTGACAACAATGCTTTTTAGTCCAGTGAAACTATCAGAAAAAAAGCCTGTACCTTGCAAAAGGTGGGGTAGTAGATTTTATTTTTTTAACTCGTTCATATTGTTGGAAAGATTAGAAAACCAAGTTTTGCCAACAACATTTCTCTTGGGAAAACTTTCTGCAGTCAAAAAACTTTCGGACTTTCTTCAGTTTTTTCAAAATATCTCAGTGTCATTTGCTCCTATCGCTTTGACGTCTATTTTCTTTTTTAAAGAGCACAAAATTCTCTACAAATTTGATTCTTACTATTTTTTCTACTCCCAGTATCTAAGGCGCTAAGCGCGTCAAAAAATACCAATTTTTCCAATTTCGAGCAAAGAATAGTTGGTGACAATTTCCACGATCTAAAGTTCCGCAGAAAAGATAAAGTTGTGACTCTCCTTTCTGCGTTCAATTCTGTAAAATCTGGGAGCACTAAAATTACTCCTGTTGATCCTTTAACTCTTTTCCAAAGGATTTGTTTAATGAAACAAAGTGAAGAAGAGTTAAAAGCCTTTCTGAAATATGAACTTGCTCCTTACCCAATGTCCCTATTCTCAGAAAAAGGCATGCGAAAAGGAACAAAATCTTCATTCTACAATGCCTTCGTTCTAGTGGAAGATGTGAAGTCAGTTGGACCGAGTAAATTTTTTGTCATTGATGGAGGGTACCTTATCCACAAAGTGACTTGGACTCGAAATGTTTGCTTCACGTCAATAGGCCAAAGCTATGTTTCTTACCTGCAATGTCATTTTGGATCTCAATTTGCTATTGTATTTAATGGGTATCCATGTGAGGGAGACAAATGTAGCACAAAGAGTGCTGAGAGATTCGTAGGTCCAAAAAACATTCATCGGTTGACTTTGTGGTCGAATCAGAGATGGTGAACCAAGTCCCTCAGGAAAAGTTCGTGTACAACGAACGAAACAAGATGCGTTTGATCACACTTCTTAAAATGGAATTTCGGGAGTGTAGCATTGAGGTGCACCAGGCACAAGAAGATGCTGACGTTATAATTGTAACATCTCCCATTTCAAGAACCAAAGATTTCGGAAGTGTTGTCATAGTAGGAGAAGATGTTGACCTGCTTGTGCTCATGACCGGTTTGGGGCAAGGCATTGAAAACTTATTTTTCTTAAAGCCAGGAAGAGGAAATGCAGAAGACAAGTGGTTTTCCACTGCATCTTACAAGTTTGACAGTGAACATATTCTGTACACTCACGACTTTAGCGGATGTGATGCAACATCTGCTTTTTTTGGTCAAGGAAAAAGTAAGTGCTGCAATATCGTTGCAAAAAATGAACACGTAACCTCAGCGCTTTGCACGTTCAATAAACCACATGCTACCCGTGAAGAAATAATAACTGCAGGAGAACAGGTTACTATCGCATTGTATAGTGGAGGTATCAGTAGTTCCCACACACTAGACCATTTGCGGTACCAGCTATTCGCCAAGTCTGCCACAGAAAGCAAACTGAATCTTGCACGGTTGCCACCTACACAAGATGCTGCACAACATAATTCGTTGCGGACTTACCAACAAGGTCAAAGTTGGATGGGAAACTGGGAACCTCCTGAGAAATGGGGCTGGAATCACAGTGACCACGGTCCCATACCCGTTATGATGAGCCGAGATCCAGCACCTGAAGCACTTCTTCAGATTGTTTCATGCTCATGCAAGCTGAACTGTGGCGGAGCGTGCTGCTGCAGAAAAGTGGGTTTGACATGTTCTTCAATTTGCAAGAAATGTATTGGGGTCAACTGTGAAAACGTGCCAAAATTTTTATATGAAGACAGTGAAGAAGATGTTATGGAGGAAGTTGAGGAAACCGCTGACGAAACCAACGAACTTGCTGAGGCTGACTCGCTGTTTAAAGAAGAGGTCAATCTGGGATCAACTCTATGTACAGACCCTGAATCCGTTACTCAAGGTATTTCTGGTGACACTGAGGAACCTGGCCCATGAAAACGTTGGAAGTGATGCTCATATCTGTCTCAATTGCGCTTAAGTGCAATATTTACAAGTATTACACACCCAGAACTGTCAACATTTTTAGTAACTGACAATGCATTTTAATTGTAATAAAGCTACTTATTTTAATGTCAACTGTGTGGCTTTTATACACAAGAATAATTACCTACCTAATTAGATTGCCTATTGCAGCTAATAATAGTTCAGTTTCCTGAGACAATTTATTTTGTGTGTGTGTGTGTGTGTGTGTGTGTGAGTGTGCTTATATCTCTTAATGATGTATTTTTATATTTATAGTTTTACAAATACCAGGGCTGAGGTGGCCCATAGTGAACTTCAGGTAGTGATGTAAGAATCACAACAGTTGGGTGCCCAGCAATCCTCATGTTGCATACAGAGAAATTGAGTACCTGAAAGTGAGGTGGTAAATTCCAACTTATAACATGATGTATAATGTATTTATACTGCACAAACAGAAACTGAAAAAATAGTGTTCAAAAATAAGGTATCTTGCTACTATGCCCAAAATTTGAAAAATTGGTATTTTTTGAGGCGCTGTAGCGCCTTAGATATTGGGAGCAGAACAAAATGGAAACAATCAAATTTGTAGAGAATTTTGTGCTCTTTAAAAAAGAAAATAGACGTTAAAGCGATAGGAGCAAATGAAACTGAGATATTTTGATAAAACTGAAAAAAGTCCGAAATTTTTGAGGTTTTTTGACTGCAGAAAGTTTTACCAAGCGAAATTTTGTTGGCAAAACTCGGTTTTCCAATCTTTCCAACCATATGAACGAGTTGAAAAAATAAACTCTTCTACCCCACCTTTTGCAAGGTATATCTACTATTTGACTGGACTATTTAGTCAGCTTCTAAGTAGGAATTCAAGTAAAACAACTATTTATTTTTCCAATTTTATAAGATGACGAGGGACCCGGTGAATTCTGAGACGCATTTATCCGCCCTTTTTCACGTATCCCTGTATTTTTACTGCCAGCTAACCGCTTTCCATTAGGTCGGATTATCGGTCTGTTTTCATCTCTTGAAATGTAAACTCATTCACCTGGCTACTTATCCTGCCCAAATACATTTCAGTTTCATCACATTCATAACTGTGTCACCCACTCCCTGATTCATTTATTTGTTTTTCTGCCTCTCCTGCTGCGATACGCAACAAATTATGACAGAAGGGGGATTCGTAAGACGATCTGAATGTGGTACAGACCAGACCACATCTATCGGGATTTTGCAGGACAGTTTGAGTCTCACTTAACTGGAGGAGGGTAAGACATTGCATTTACAATGTTACTTATAATCCGTCTTGATTGCAAAATTTTTATTCATATTATCTTTGTCCTAATAGCCGGCCGGAGTGGCCGAGCGGTTCTAGGCGCTACAGTCTGGAAGCGCGCGACCGCTACGGTCGCAGGTTCGAATCCTGCCTCGGGCATGGATGTGTGTGATGTCCTTAGGTTGGTTAGGTTTAAATAGTTCTAAGTTCTAGGGGACTGATGACCTCAGCAGTTAAGTCCCATAGTGTTCAGACCCACTTTTTTGTCCTAATACGTAAGAACCTCGAAATGTATCCCGAAGTCTGACGTGGCATAAACTTTGCAAAAACAGACATAATGCCTGATAGGATAGCAGCATTCAGCGAATTTTACAACGTTACTTATAATCCGTCTTGATTGCAAAATTTTTATTCATATTATCTTTGTTCTTACGTATTAGGACAAAGATAATATGAATAAAAATTTTGCAATCAAGACGGATTATAAGTAACATTGTAAAATTCACTGATTGCTGCTGTCTTTTTTTTTTTTTTTTGGTCATCAGTCTACTGACTGGTTTGATGCGGCCCGCCACGAATTCCTGTCCTGTGCTAACCTCTTCATCTTAGAGTAGCACTTGCAACCTACGTCCTCAATTATTTGCTTGACGTATTCCAATCTCTGTCTTCCTCTACAGTTTTTGCCCTCTAGTACCATGGAAGTGATTCCCTCATGTCTTAGCAGATGTCCTATCATCCTGTCCCTTCTCCTTATCAGTGTTTTCCACATATTCCTTTCCTCTTCGATTCTGCGTAGAACCTCCTCATCCCTTACCTTATCAGTCCACCTAATTTTCAACATTCGTCTATAGCACCACATCTCAAATGCTTCGATTCTCTTCTGTTCCGGTTTTCTCACAGTCCATGTTTCACTACCATACAATGCTGTACTCCAGACGTTCATCCTCAGAAATTTCTTCCTCAAATTAAGGCCGGTATTTGACATTAGTAGACTTCTCTTGGCCAGAAATGCCTTTTTTGCCTTAGCGAGTCTGCTTTTGATGTCCTCCTTGCTCCGTCCGACATTGGTTATTTTACTGCCTAGGTAGCAGAATTCCTTAACTTCATTGACTTCGTGACCATCAATCCTGATGTTAAGTTTCTCGCTGTCCTCATTTCTACTACTTCTCATTACCTTCGTCTTTCTCCGATTTACTCTCAAACCATACTGTGTACTCATTAGACTGTTCATTCAGTTCAGCAGATCATTTAATTCTTCTTCACTTTCACTCAGGATAGCAATGTCATCAGCGAATCGTATCACTGATATCCTTTCACCTTGCATTTTAATTTCACTCTTGAACCTTTCTTTTATTTCCATCATTGCTTCCTCGATGTACAGATTGAAGAGTAGGGGCAATAGGCTACAGCCTTGTCTTACACCCTTATTAATACGAGCACTTCGTTCTTGATCGTCCACTCTTATTATTCCCTCTTGGTTGTTGTACATATTGTATATGACCCGTCTCTCCCTATAGCTTACCCCTACTTTTTTCAGAATCTCGAACAGCTTGCACCATTTCATATTGTCGATCGCTTTTTCCAGGTCGACAAATCCTATGAAAGTGTCTTGATTTTTCTTTAGCCTTGCTTCCATTATAAGCCGTAACGTCAGAATTGCCTCTCTCGTCCCTTTACTTTTCCTAAAGCCAAACTGATCGTCACCTAGCGCATTCTAAATTTTCTTTTCCATTCTTCTGTATATTATTCTTGTAAGCAGCTTCGATGCATGAGCTGTTAAGCTGATTGTGCGATAATTCTCGCACTTGTCAGCTCATGCCGTCTTCGGAATTGTGTGGATGATGCTTTTCCGAAAGTCAGATGGTATATCTCCAGACTCATATATTCTACACATCAACGTGAATAGTCGTTTTGTTGACACTTCCCCCAATGATTTTAGAAATTCTGATGGAATGTTATCTATCCCTTCTGCCTTATTTGACCGTAAGTCCTCCAAAGCTCTTTTAAATTCCGATTCTAATACTAGATCCCCTATCTCTTCTAAATCGACTCCTGTTCCTTCTTCTATCACATCAGACAAATCTTCACCCTCATAGAGGCTTTCAAAGTATTCTTTCCACCTATCTGCTCTCTCCTCTGTATTTAACAGTGGAATTCCCGTTGCACCCTTAATGTTACCACCGTTGCTTTTAATGTCACCAAAGGTTATTTTGACTTTCCTGTATGCTGAGTCTGTCCTTCCGACAATCATATCTTTTTCGATGTCTTCACATTTTTCCTGCAGCCATTTCGTCTTAGCTTCCCTGCACTTCCTATTTATTTCATTCCTCAGCGACTTGTATTTCTGTATTCCTGATTTTCCCGGAACATGTTTGTACTTCCTCCTTTCATCAATCAACTGAAGTATTTCTTCTGTTAGCCATGGTTTCTTCGCAGCTACCTTCTTTGTACCTGTGTTTTCCTTCCCAACTTCTGTGATGGCCCTTTTTAGAGATGTCCATTCCTCTTCAACTGTACTGCCTACTGCGCTATTCCTTATTGCTGTATCTATAGCGTTAGAGAACTTCAAACGTATCTCGTCATTCCTTAGTACTTCCGTATCCCACTTCTTTGCGTATTGATTCTTCCTGACTAATGTCTTGAACTTCAGCCTACTCTTCATCACTACTATATTGTGATCTGAGTCTATATCTGTTCCTGGGTACGCCTTACAATCCAGTATCTGATTTCGGAATCTCTGCCTGACCATGATGTAATCTAATTGAAATCTTGCCGTATCTCCCGGCCTTTTCCAAGTATATCTCCTCCTCTTGTGATTCATGAACAGGGTATTTGCTGTTACTAGCTGAAACTTGTTACAGAACTCAATTAGTCTTTCTCCTCTCTCATTCCTTGTCCCAAGCCCATATCCTCCTGTAACCTTTTCTTCTACTCCTTCCCCTACAACTACATTCCAGTTGCCCATGACTATTAGATTTTCGTCCCCCTTTACATACTGCATTACCCTTTCAATATCCTCATACACTTTCTCTATCTGTTCATCTTCAGCTTGCGACGTCGTCATGTATACCTGAACTATCGTTGTCGGTGTTGGTCTGCTGTCGATTCTGATTAGAACAACCCGGTCACTGAACTGTTC
This sequence comes from Schistocerca piceifrons, assembly GCF_021461385.2. NCBI lineage: Eukaryota > Metazoa > Arthropoda > Insecta > Orthoptera > Acrididae > Schistocerca > Schistocerca piceifrons. The sequence goes on along the minus strand of NC_060140.1, from coordinate 912,468,814 downwards.
ACAGTAACACACCCTCTGCCCTACCTTCCTATTCATAGCGAATCCTACATCTGTTATACCATTTTCTGCTGCTGTTGATATTACCCGATACTCATCTGACCAGAAATCCTTGTCTTCCTTCCACTTCACTTCACTGACCCCTACTATATCTAGATTGAGCCTTTGCATTTCCCTTTTCAGATTTTCTAGTTTCCCTACAACGTTCAAGCTTCTGACATTCCACGCCCCAACTCGTTGTTACGTTATCATTTCGTTGATTATTCAATCTTTTTCTCATGGTAACCTCCCCCTTGGCAGTCCCCTCCCGGAGATCCGAATGGGGGACTATTCCGGAATCTTTTGCCAATGGAGAGATCATCATGACACTTCTTCAATTACAGGCCACATGTCCTGTGGATACACGTTATGTGTCTTTAATGCAGTGGTTTCCATTGCCTTCTGCATCCTCATGCTGTCCTATCAGACATTATGTCTGTTTTTGCAAAACATTACATTTAGGTCTTGGGCATGCATCCAAGCTCGTCCAACGTAAAGGACAGACCATTACCTGTCCTGTTTCTGAGACGATTGACAGATTAAGAGCGCTTAAGCTGCCATCTGAATCATGGATCTGTTAGACGCCTTAAGACAAGTATTTATGTGGAAGTGTCAAGTGTTAGATATAGCAAAAATGTACAGATATTCGCTAAGGCACTAGGGCGAAATGTTTTTGACTGGACGTAACCCGCTCCTAGATATTACTGTATATTAGACGGCTGTGAGCCAAGGGCTTCAGAGCAGTATTAGACTTGCACAAATAAATGCAATGTGAAGCTCTGAACTCCTGGCTGAAATGCTGAAGCTAAGTGGGAAAATAAACCTAGACTTAATGAGTGTATAAGAGCCATATGTCAAAAGAGGAACTGTACCTCTCTTCCCATTAATAACTGATGCAACACATGATGAAAAAATACAAACAGCAATAATAGTACCCAATAAAGAACACACTGTTACCAAAATCAGCCAGGTATGTGAAAAGCATACCACCATAGTAGGATTGCAAACTCGCGAAGACTTATCGTTCTAACCAACATGCAGTTTTCATGCGAATACAGCCATGTATGGTTAAGCATGCAAGAGTTGTGCCTTTACTAAGGAAAGGTAATGTAGAAAGCATTGGCAACTAAGGAACAATCTCACTACTGTCCTCATTCTAAAAAATTCGATAGGTGCAAGTGGGACTCGCGCACTGAGAGTTCTGTACAAACTTAGTTATGTATACAGGCAGTCCATCCGTTCCGAGAATAAAGAATCTCGATCATTTTTGCCTGTTATCGACACTGATACTAACAAGATATCAGTCCCAGGTGTTCCAAGAATTTCGAGAATATTTTATTTTCAATGATGTAAATGGATTTTAGAGATATGCCACATTTACATTATTTAAATTTAAATAAAGTCATGCAGGAGGCGGGCGACCATTATTATAATAATCAGTAGTTCTCCATTCGGACTGACAGATACGCAAAGATAAAAGTCAAACATCGGGCAAGGAATGACTTTACTGTTCATACGACACGTTTCGAAATTTATCCATCATCAGATGTCCATGAACGATTACTGCATATAGATATGAAAACGCCATGTCTATGTGCAGCAATCGCTCCTGGATAACTGGTGATGGATAAATTCTGAAAGGTATCACATTAGAAATAAAGTCATTCCTTGCCTGATGCCTGACATTTACCATGGCGATCCACTCACCATGTAGGCAGACCTACTCATTCTTTTAATTTCAAGTTTGTACTCGGATAACAAATGACAAAAAATATTTTTGGTGTTATGTAATTACAAATTAAATTTTCGTACTTTTTCCTTAGGTTGTATTGTGAAACCGTCCTTTTTGACAAATTTCATGATACTAGGCCAACGGGAAGTATCCTATAGGTTTTCATGAGTGAGTATTCGAGTATTAAAATATGTGACACGGATTGCCGTTTCTTTTGTTTGCATTCACTTAGAATCTTACATTTAATACATCGCCAAGGGCCTACAGAACTTAGTACCATATGTGAATCTTTACATCGCCAAGGTACTGTAGGCGGAACAGTCAGAGTCAGACAATAAGGACAAAAAAAAATTTCTTGTGGTATAATTACAATTTTACAATTTTTCGATATTTTCCTTTGGTTGACTGTGATATCTTCCGTTTTGCAAAATTTCATAATTTTAGGCCAACGAGAAGTGCCCTAATGTTTTTGATGAGTGAGTTTGCGAGTATTAAAATATGTGACAGTATCTATTGATTGCATTGACTTAGAAGCTTCAGTGTTTTACACCGCCAAGGAATCGTAAATCTCAGTACGTGGCCTAAATTTTACTTCATACGTCTACTCGTTCCTGAGGAAAAGGGTTTTTACAGTCGGACAGAAAGACACACATAAAGACAGACGGATGCACCATAAAGTGATCCTATTTCGATTGCATTCTTAACGATTCAGGTAAGAAACACTACAAATAAGGGAATACATCATGAAAGAGAGGCTAATGAGCTACATGAATAAATAAAAGATTTCAAACGAAGCACATGTTGATTTCCGAACTGGTAGAAGTGCAATATTGGCTATTACAGAGTTCGCATAAGTGGTACTTGGAGCTCTTGTCAATGAGACTGTGTTACAGGTATGCTATCAAACTTGCCCAAGATTTTTGACACTATTGACCATAAAGTACAACTCAGCAAGCTAGAGAGTAAGGGTGAACATGTGGTTCTAATCATACCTGGAAAAAAGGGTGCAAAAGGTACCGATAGTTTATATATTTGATGATGAATTTTTGGATAAATAATAAGAAAAATATGAACACAAGTGTTCCGAAGGGTAGTGTATTGGATCTAATTCCGTTCTTAATGTAGCCTATACCAATAACTTTTCAGACGGTATAAGATATGTGCACAAAATTGTCTTTCCAGATGACAGCAACTTCACAGTCACTGATGAAATACCGTAACTCGTATTAGAGAAAGCAAACGAAAGCCTCAAGGGTGTTTATGATTGGGCAGCATGTAATAAGTTAAAGTTGATCATAAAAAAAACAGTATGCACTTCAGCATAAAGACGGAAAGCAACTCTGTCAACTTACGCGTAAATGATAAATCCATATATTGTATAACAAACAGAGAATTTTTAGGGATCAACATTGATTGTCAGCTAACTAGAATGAGCACACAAAGACTTGGGCAAAAATAATGGCACCAGCACGTTATGCTGTTAGGTTATCATCATTAGTTTGGGATGTAAGAATCAATATCTTGTAGTTACATATTATTTCTATGTGCACTCAGTTCTTAGCTATAGGACCCTTTTCTTGGGATGGAAGGCACAAACACGGACATAGTTTTTAAACTGCAGAATGGGCCGTAAGAATAATAGCTAGAAATAGGATTCGGGTTCATTGTAAACAACTATATAAAAAATTGAACTTCCTTAGTGCACCAAGTGAGTACATTTACCATTTGTGGTGCATATCAAACATTACGAAGTATTTCACTACAAGTTCTATAGACTGGGTGGTCCATTGATCGTGACCGGGACAAATATCTCACGAAACAAGCATCAAACGAAAAAACTACAAAGAACGAAACCGGTCTAGCTTGAAGGAGGAAACCAGATGGTGCTATGGTTGGCCCGCTAGATGGCGCTGCCGTAGGTCAAACGGATACCAATTACGTTGTTGTTTTTTTTTTTTTTGTTTTTTTTTTAGTACGAACCCACATTTTTCATTACATGTTCATGTAGTACATAAGGAACTATAAATGTTTTAGTTGGACCACATTTTTCGCTTCGTGATAGATTGCGCTGTAATAGTCACAGACATATGGCTCACAATTTTAGACGAACAGTTGGTAACAGGTAGGTTTTTAAATTAAAATACAGAACGTAGGTACGTTTGAACATATTATTTCGGTTGTTCCAATGTGATACATGTACCTTTGTGAACTTATCATTTCTGAGAACGCATGCTGTTACAGCGTGATTACCTGTAAACACCACATAAATCCAATGAATGCTCAAGATGATGTTCGTCAACCTCAATGCATTTGGCAATACGTGTAACGACATTCCTCTCAACCGCGAGGTGTTCGACTTCCGTAATGTTCGCACATCCATTGACAATGCGCTGACGCACGTTGTCAGACGTTGTCGGTGGATCACGATAGCAAATATCCTTTAACTTTCCCCACAGAAAGAAATCCGGGGACACCAGATCCGGTGACCTTGCGGGCCATGGTATGGTGCTTCGACGACCAATCCACCTGTCATCAAATATGCTATTCAATACCGCTTCAACCGCACGCGAGCTATGTGCCGGACATCCGTCATGTTGGAAGTACATCGCCATTCTCTCATGCGGTGAAACATCTTGTAGTAACATCGGTAGAACATTACGTAGGAAATCAGCAGACATTGCACAATTTAGATTGCCATCGATAAAATGGGGGCCAATTACCCTTCCTCCCATAATGGTGCACCATACATTAACCCGCCAAGGTCGGTGATGTTCCACTTGTCGCAGCCGTCGTGGATTTTCCGTTTCCAAATAGTGCATATTATGCCGGTTTACGCTACCGCTGTTGGTGAATGACGCTTCGTCGCTAAATAGAACGCGTGCAAAAAATATGTCATCATCCCGTAATTTCTCTTGTACCCAGTGGCAAAATTGTACACGACATTCAAAGTCGTCGTCATGCAATTCCTGGTGCATAGAAATATGGTACGGGTGCAATTTTCGATGTTGATGTAGCATTCTCAATACCTACGTTTTTGAGATTCCCGATTCTCGCGTAATTTGTCTGCTACTGATGCGCGGATTAGCCGCGACAGCAGCTAAAACACCTACTTGGGCATCATCATTTGTTGCAGGTCGTGGCTGACGTTTCACTTGTGGCTGAACACTTCGTGTTTCCTTAAATAACGTAACTATCCGGAGAACGGTCCGGGCACTTGGATGATGTCGTCCTGGATTCCGAGAAGCATACACAGCACACGCCCGTTGTGCATTTTGATCACAATAGCCATACATCAACACGATATCCACCTTTTCCGCAATTGGTAAACGGTGCAATATAACACGAGTAATGTATCACGAAGCAAATACCGTCCGCAGTGGTGGAATGTTACGTGATACCACGTAGTTATACGTTTGTGACTATTACAGCTCCATCTATCACAAAGCGAAAAAAGTGGTCCAACTAACACATTCTTATTCCTTTACGTACTACAGGAATATGTAATAAAAATGGGGGTTCATATTTTAAAAAACGCAGTTGATATCCGTTTTACCTATGGCAGCGCCATCTAGCGGGCCAACCATAGCGCCATCTGGTTTACCTCTTCAATTTAGACAAGTTTCGTTCTTTGTAGTTTTTTCGTTTGATGCTTATTTCTTGAGATATTTGGCCCGGTCACGATCAATGGACCACCCTGTATAATCATGGAACATGAGCAAGGTTGGACTTACATTACTCAAGAGAAACAAACAAAAAGCCAAAACATATTTTTGTATCAGCAATAAAATAGTTTAATAGATTGTCAAAGGAAATGAAACAGGTTACTAAAATAAATCTGTTTAAAAATGCAGCTAAAACATTCATCCTAAGCAATGCATACTACACAATTGTAGTTTACTTACAAGGAATCCCTTCAGTGCGAGGTCGCAAAAGGCCAGTAAAGTTTACGTGATTCGAAGCCGCACATATTGTCTACCGCGCAACATAAATATTGGCTGCTAGTGGCCAAAGGGGGAGGGACTGGCGGTATTCAGTGGTGAGCACAGCACGAGGCTACGGAGCGTGGTCGAACTGCTTAGTCGACGAGTGCCTCACAACAGCGCTTCAGTGCTAATGAAGTTGATACAAAGCAAAGCAATGGCAACGATAAACAAAGCAAAAATTGCATTTTCTCTACAACAACAGTTACCTAAGCTGCTATTTCGTCAGAACGGAGCGCAAGGAATTTCACAGAGTGGAAAGGAAGTGACAGGTGATATATTAGCGTTTCTGCAGGTTAAGTCAATGGAATGTGTGGTATGGTATACGCTCGACTTAATGGACGATGGAAATAAGCAGTACAATGATGACGGTACATGATTAAGAAGTGAAAGTGATACTGAAGCAAGTGTCGAACCACGTAGTTCAACATACTTGACGGACGGAAAGCCACAAATCCCGTCTGCTGCGAAAAGCAGTAAAGGACAATCGTTGTCCAAGGAGCGGGTATTAAACATGATGGAAAATCATTAGAAACAGATAGACGCAGCACAATGATCGTGTATGAATAAGAAAAACTACTTATATTCAAGGGAGGACAACAAGCGCCTGTTACAAAAACTGGTGTTTGCGCGTTTCAAGGATGGTAGATAAAATTTGCTGGATGTGCGTGATAGTGACCTACTAAGTTAAGCACAACAAATTGCGCATGACGTAGATTACAGAGATCTCAAGGGAAGCATTTGTGACGGTACGTCACATAAATATTGACATTTTTTATCGGTTGTAAACCGTAGTTAACGTATTTTATGAATATAATTAGTATAAAAGATACAGTTAATGTTCTTGAAACAACTGATATGCAGCGATAATTTAAGAGTGGCATCTTTATTTAATGTCCATGAAAATAAAAAACGATCGAAAGAGACGCGATTGTACGGCCGCGGAGGAAGGACGTATTTTATGGTAAACACACTGTTTTGTTTCGCGATACGGAAGGCAGCCATTGAGCGGCTACACATATTTTATGTAAGTTACTAGGCATTGTACTAAAATAAACTAATTATTGTTATCACAAAATGAATTTCTTTGTAATAGTTGTCACCTCAAATGCTCGCAGTGGCTAATTATTTTTAATAAGCATTTTTTCAGTAATTTGCGCTGCGGGAAGCTCATTTTCCGATGCAGCCTCTGGTCGGCCATTACTCGCCAAAGTATTAATTTATTTTTCAGCGTTAACAGTAACTGAAAATCCGAGAGATTTCGTTGTAAGAACATTTATAATTTGCAACACATAATTAATTTACGTTAAAGTTCATTTTTTAAATTATACAGATTCCATGAGTTCAGTTACTTTTATCTTGGCCGCTCCACGGCAACAATCGAAATTCTCTCGAGCCTTCTTTTGCGATCAATAAATAGAAATTAACAAAATTTCATTCAGTTCAATTTACGGCGTCTACATTTTAGTCATCACGTTCAAAATCTAAAGTTGGTACATGAATAACAGCGGCTCTTCAAGAACTAGTTTCATATTTACTTATGCACGTAAGTAAGAGTGATAAGAAAAGATCATATCCCTGAGAGAAAGAATCATGCTCTAACAAAAGAAAAATTCACCCGATAAATTAAATATATACACATATAACGTAACAAATGGCACCAACATCACACAGTGGATGGTTGCATAACTTCAAACAATGCTACAGAACTGGAAGACGTAAGGTTACGAAATTTAAAAGAAAGCGTCAACTTGACGATGTACAGCAAACTGCGGAAACGGTCCGAAAATTCGTATATAAGATGAAGAAACTTATTCCATTATTCAGTAAGGAATTTATTTTCAACTTTGACCATTCTGAAATAGAAGAGGACATGGATATGAAAGGAACCATGGCAACTAGAAATACCAAGAGAGATGTATCAAGATCAACATCAATGCCTAACGCATTTGCATATAATTATGCCGACTGCTAACCTGGATAGTAAATGGCTGGAAAGCGGTCTATTGTGCTGCTAAAAGTTGGAGGTGCTCTGCCCCCTACTATTCTTTCTGGTGTGCCTGATGTTGCAAGAGCAGTAGGGAACATTTACATCACAGTCAGCAAGAGTGGCAGACTCTGATTTTGATTGGTAGCTGGTCCAAATCATTTGCTTTTGCTTGATTCCTGGTCTGCATGTAAAATTCATACTTCCTTATAGCATACTATCCCTCCTGAAAACTGTGTGACATTGCAATTCATGTCACCTCGATCCAATGGACAAATTTACCCTTTGGATGTTTGTTTTTGCCGTGCCTGTAAAATACATTATTCCACTATCTGTAGCTACGGCTTATAAGATAACCAGTTTCACGATAAGCTCCATGACAGGCTGTTTCGCGTTCGGTTGCATACCATCACATTCCATCACGTCGCACCGCCCTGATGCACCTATATGGTTCTATAAGCATTCTTTAAGAGTGGATACCTAGCTGAACGTCGTGCACGCTTTGTAACTCCCAAGGAGTTCGCCTTCGGTCTTGATGATGCGAACCATTGTGATCGCTGTGATACCATTTTTGATTCAGTGTTCATGGTGCAAGTTAATGGTTTGTTTTGAAGATTTCTTGAATGTCGTCTATTTCTATTTTGCGAAGTCTAATACATACATCCCATAGAAGGTTGTTCTCAGCACCTCCCGGACACTGATATTATGTTGCTGTCCTGATACACATGATGAGTCATTAGCAGCTAATATTTTTCCTTCAGATTTTTCAAATGAGCGTTACTAACGATTGAACTTGCGACCTCGCACACAAGGGGTTCCTTGTTAGAGGACTCAGAATAGTGGGTAGTAAAACAAGTGCATAACTACAACACCCTGTCAAGTTTCAATGGGTGGTCACGGAAATGATGTGTTACGATGTAAAATGCATAATAGTAATGTCTTGTCATTTTCTGAGCTCAACAACTCACTCATCATTGGGCGGAGCATAGTTGTGTGTGGGAGAGCATGGAAACTGCTTTCTGGACAGATAGCAGATGGTGCAAGACGCATAAACACACATGAAAAAAAGTTTTGCATGACCCCGATTCCCAGAACTCCTGGAGATAAACATTGGCTGTGGATATCGTGACACAGACACAGTCCCTTTGGCTGTTCAGAGCTGTCACTAAACCAGACCAAAGATGTAGACAACCATGCATGAGCAGCACCTATTAGACCGAGGAGGTCCGACAGCCGATCAGTTCCAGTCATTCCAACAGGAACGGGATATACTGCTCGTGCCGGCCGAAGTGGCCGTGCGGTTAAAGGCGCTGCAGTCTGGAACCGCAAGACCGCTACGGTCGCAGGTTCGAATCCTGCCTCGGGCATGGATGTTTGTGATGTCCTTAGGTTAGTTAGGTTTAACTAGTTCTAGGTTCTAGGGGACTAATGACCTCAGCAGTTGAGTCCCATAGTGCTCAGAGCAATTTGAACCATACTGCTCGTGTTGTCTGTAGCTCAGACATGCCTAGACGGTCAATACCGCGATTCGATCACGTCCGCATTGTTACTTTGTGCCAGGAAGGATTCTCAAAAACGAAATTATCCAGGCGTCTCTGAGTGAACCAAAGAGATGTTGTTCGGACGTAGAGGCCTCGATCAGGCCACCAAAGGGCAACTATTGCAGTGGATGACCGCTACCTACGAATTATGGCTTGGAGGAACCCTGACAGCAACGCCACCATGTTGAATAATGCTTTTGTTGCAGCCACAGGACGCCGTGTTGCGACTCAAACTCTGCGCAATAGGCTGCGTGATGAGCAACTTCACTCCCGACGTCCGTGACGAGGTCCATCTTTGCAACCACAACATGCAGCGCGGTACAGATGGGCCCAACAACATGCCGAATGGACCGCTCAGGATTGGCATCACGTTCTCTTCACCGACGAGTGTCGCATATGCCTTCAACCAGACAATCGTCGGAGACGTGTTTGGAAGCACCCCGGTCAGGCTGAACCCCTTAGACATAACTATCCAGCGAGTGCAGCAAGGTGGAGGTTCCCTGCTCTTTTGAGGTGGCATTATGTGGGCCGACATACGGCGCTGGTGGTCATGGAAGGCGCCGCAATGGCTGTGCGATACGTAAATGCCATCCTCCGACCGATAATGCAACCATATCGTCTGCATATTGGCGAGGCATTCGTCTTCATGGACGACAGTTCGCGCCCTCGTAGTGCACATCTTGTGAATGACTTCCTTCAGAATAACGACATCTCTCGACTAGAGTGGCCAGCATGTTCTCCAGACATGAGCTCTATCGAAAATGTTTATGGACGACGTGACCCACCAACTGCTCTGACGGATCTATGCTGAATCGCAGTTGAGAAGTGGGGTAAACTGTACCAACAGTGCCTTGATAAACTTGTGGATAGTAAGCCACGACGAATACGGGCATGCATCAATCCAAGAGGACGTGCTACTGGGTATCAGAGGTACCGGTGTGTACAGCAATCTGGACCACCATTTCTGAAGGTCTCACTCTATGGTGATACATCAAGCAATGTGTGGTTTTCATGAGCAATAAAAATGGCGGAAGTGATGTTTATGTTGATCTCTATTCCAATTTTCTGTACAGGTTTGGGAACTGGTCTCACTCTATGGTGATACATCAAGCAATGTGTGGTTTTCATGAGCAATAAAAATGGCGGAAGTGATGTTTATGTTGATCTCTATTCCAATTTTCTGTACAGGTTCGGGAACTCTCGGAACCGAGATGATGCAAAACTTTTTTTGATGTATGTAGAATCTTCACTGTCTAGGAGTTTCCAGAGGGTGACCTTCGTGTACTCGACGATGAAGGAATGGACAGTGTTTTATATTAGTTGTTACATGGCACAAATTGTGTGTAAATGAAGGAACTTTGTACAGCGACCAACCGAATGAGGCAGTATAGCTGGTAAGATACCGACCTCATGTTTTGGAGGATGGAGTTGCTCTGTCCGGACATACTGATCTGGGTTTTCCATGATTTTCATAAATCACAAAAACAAGTGCCAGGATGGTTCCTTAATGAATGCAACCACCGCCCAGTTGTCCTGTCCTCATAGACCACCTGTTCTATTCTTACACAGCATGTTATGCATTACGTGTTGTATATATTTTGAGCTCTTGATTTGTATTGTGTTACCTTAACAACTGCAATATCATTGTGCGGTGATCCTTGGACGAATGAACATAGTAACAGTAATAACAATAATATTGAAGCTGAGGGCGTCAGTCCTGTTTTCCCAACCGAATGCACACATACAACCACTGACGCTAAAGCCACATCGGTTCTATGGCGCGGTAATGTAACAGAAAGTTATGATTTAGAACTATAAGATGCCGTTCAAGAAATGGACCTGGAAGAACTGAATCTTAATGGACAGCCAAGTATATGTCACAACTGGCTGGAGAAAATCTAATGTTTATACATTGTGGCAGATCACAAGGATGCACAAAAAATCACATTATGGGCAGTAGGTGACAGAATAATGACGGCGATAGTATGTTTTTTTATTTTTAGGTTAGCTTATTAAGGTCGTGGTTACGCTGCCAAGCACCATCCACATGTGATTTTTGTGCACCGTGGTAATTTGTTAGAGTGACATCAATATTACTTTTGTACCAGCGCGATTGTCGTAAGTACTTTTCATATACGGAGCAGAGAAAGGGAATAGAGGCCTGGAACCTGGTAGTGAGGACATCCAGCTTATTATAAAGAGGATGGACGTCAAACATGCAGTCTGGAACCAGTTCCGCATTTTGATTCGGCTGGCAGTATGTCACGGAAGCAGGGTGAGAGTATATAGTTCAAAACGCAAAGAAATCAACCATTCCTATCAAACATTTCGGCCGGATGCCTAAAACGACATAAAGTCCTGCGCTGGAATAACTCAAAGCAGTGAGACGACTGCGAATGCACTATAAACATTTCTACAGTTTTTGTTATTGTGAAATATGGAGTTGTATTTTGTGAAACTTTTATCAAAATTTTGATTTGTACGTTCTAGAATACTGTATAACACAGGGGTGTCCACGGAGAAACGCTCAATATTTATGGATATGACAAGAGCGGCCATTCAAATAAAAAAAGTGCAGCAAATATGGCCTCCAAAATGCATACCTAAAGAGGCATGAAGACTTCATTTTCGATCCTGTAAAACAAATTACTTCTCCTGCAAGCTCCTTGCTTTCCATGTATTGGGACGAGATAGTATGGATCAAAACAAGAAAAAATTGCCCAGTAAATATGGGTCTAAAGTACATACCTTACGAGCTGTGAGCACCGGTTCAATAGAAGAGATGAACAAGTGTTCATAGTTCTTGAAGTATACACCATATTTAGGGTACATACTTTTCCTGTTTTGGTCCACACTATCAGTTCTCAAAATATGGAAAGCAAAGAGCTTGCAGTAGGAGGAATTTGTTTCACAGCATCTAAGATGAAGTGTTCATGGGTCTTAAAGTATCCATTTTAGAGTCAACGTTTACTGCACTTATTTGCTTCGAGTGATCGTTCCTGTCATATACCCGAGCATTGATCGTCGCTCCTGGGACACACTATATACACTCATGGAAACTGAAATAAGAACACCGTGAATTCATTGTCCCAGGAAGGGGAAACTTTATTGACACATTCCTGGGGTCAGATACATCACATGATCACACTGACAGAACCACAGGCACATAGACACAGGCAACAGAGCATGCACAATGTCGGCACTAATACAGTGTATATCCACCTTTCGCAGCAATGCAGGCTGCTATTCTCCCATGGAGACGATCGTAGAGATGCTGGATGTAGTCCTGTGGAACGGCTTGCCATGCCATTTCCACCTGGCGCCTCAGTTGGACCAGCGTTCGTGCTGGACGTGCAGACCGCGTGAGACGACGCTTCATCCAGTCCCAAACATGCTCAATGGGGTACAGATCCGGAGATCTTACTGGCCAGGGTAGTTGACTTACACCTTCTAGAGCACGTTGGGTGGCACGGGATACATGCGGACGTGCATTGTCCTGTTGGAACAGCAAGTTCCCTTGCCGGTCTAGGAATGGTAGAACGATGGGTTCGATGACGGTTTGGATGTACCGTGCACTATTCAGTGTCCCCTCGACGATCACCAGTGGTGTACGGCCAGTGTAGGAGATCGCTCCCCACACCATGATGCCGGGTGTTGGCCCTGTGTGCCTCGGTCGTATGCAGTCCTGATTGTGGCGCTCACCAGCACGGCGCCAAACACGCATACGACCATCATTGGCACCAAGGCAGAAGCGACTCTCATCGCTGAAGACGACACGTCTCCATTCGTCCCTCCATTCGCGCCTGTCGCGACACCACTGGAGGCGGGCTGCACGATGTTGGGGCGTGAGCGGAAGACGGCCTAACGGTGTGCGGGACCGTAGCCCAGCTTCATGGAGACGGTTGCGAATGGTCCTCGCCGATACCCCAGGAGCAACAGTGTCCCTAATTTGCTGGGAAGTGGCGGTGCGGTCCCCTACGGCACTGCGTAGGATCCTACGGTCTTGGCGTGCATCCGTGCGTCGCTGCGGTCCGGTCCCAGGTCGACGGGCACGTGCACCTTCCGCCGACCACTGGCGACAACATCGATGTACTGTGGAGACCTCACGCCCCACGTGTTGAGCAATTCGGCGGTACGTCCACCCGGCCTCCCGCATGCCCACTATACGCCCTCGCTCAAAGTCCGTCAACTGCACATACGGTTCACGTCCACGCTGTCGCGGCATGCTACCAGTGTTAAAGACTGCGATGGAGCTCCGTATGCCACGGCAAACTGGCTGACACTGACGGCGGCGGTGCACAAATGCTGCGCAGCTAGCGCCATTCGACGGCCAACACCGCGGTTCCTGGTGTGTCCGCTGTGCCGTGCGTGTGATCATTGCTTGTACAGCCCTCTCGCAGTGTCCGGAGCAAGTATGGTGGGTCTGACACACCGGTGTCAATGTGTTCTTTTTTCCATTTCCAGGAGTGTATTAAATATGTCTGGAAGAATGTTACCTCTTTAGTTACAGGATTTTATGGCGAATAAAAGTCTATATATTTTTAAAAATAGTTATGTATCATATGCACGGTTAAGCAATACTTCTTCAGACGTGGACCATCTTGTACTCTGAAACTGAAAAGGACTACCATGGAATATATTCCAAGGTGCAACGTACTAATTTTATTTATTTTCGGAATTAGTGTAAGAATAATTAGCAGTGAATTTGGTACGCAGAGGTTGCTTGTAGATGGAGTATCCATGAAAAAACGTCTGAAACTGTCACCGCCCCTATCGCCAAAGAAGTTTCAATTATGGAGTAGTCAGCACTGGCGGCTGAATACATCCAGCGTAAGAAGTCATCCTCATTCTGCTAACGCCCTAGTCAAAGACGGCGGGGCAGCAGATAGAGGTGCATAGCAATGATCAACGGCATGATGACGCAGAAGGCAATGGAAATCATTGCATTAAAGACACATAACGTGTATCTACACGGGGAGATGACCATAAAAAAAAGATTGAATAACCAACGAAAGGATAACGCTCTACATGCCGGGACGTGGAATGTCGGACGTTTGAACGTGGTAGGGAAAGTAGAAAATCTGAAAAGGGAAATCCAAAGGCTCCATATACGTATCATGGTCAGTAAAGTGAAATTGAAAGAAGACAAGGAGTTCTGGTCAGATGAGTTTAGAGTAATATCAACAGAAACAGAAAATGGTATAACAGAAGTAGGATTCGTTATGAATAGGAAGGTAGGGCCGACAACATGTTACTCTGTTCAGTTCGGTGATAGGGTTGCTCTCATCAGAATCGACAGCGTACCAACATCGCTAACGATAGCTCAGGTATCCATGCCGACGTCGCAAGCTGAAGATGAAGAGACAAAGAAAGTGTACGTCGATATTGAAAGGATAGTGCAGTACGAAAACGGAGACGAAAACCTGATAGCCATGGGATACTGGAATGCAGTTGTAGGTGAAGAAGTAGAAGAAACTGTTACAGGTGAACATGGGCTTGGGACAAGGAATGAGAGAGAGAAGAAACACTGAGTTCTGTAATAAATTTCAGCTAGTATTAGCTAAAATCCTGTTCAAGAATCACAAGAGGAGGAGGTATACTTGGAAAAGGCCGGGTGATACAGGAAGGTTTCAGTTACATTACGTCATGGTCAATCAGATATTCCGAAATCAGATACTAGATTGTAACGTATATAAAGGAGCATACGTAGACTCACATCACAATGTTGTAATCATGTGCAGTAGGCTGAAGTTTACAGATTAGTCAGGAAGGATCAATACGCAAAGAAGCGGGATACAGAAGTACTAAGGAACGACGAGATAAGCTTAAAGTTTTCTAGGGCTATAGATACAGCAATCAGAAATAGCTCAGTAAGCATTACAGTTGAAGAGAAAATGACATGTCCAAAAAGGGCAATCACAGAAATTGGAAAGAAAAACATAGGTACAAAGAACGTAAGTGAGAAGAAACCATGGGTAACAGAAGAAATACTTAAGTTAATCGATTAAAAGAAGAAAGGACAAAAATGTTCAGGGGAATTTAGGAATAGAGAAATAGAAGCCGCCGCTGAGGAATGAAATATATAGGAAGAGCGGGGAAGCTTAGATGAAATGGCTACATGAAAAATGTGAAGAAATCGAAAAAGAAATGATTGTTGGAAGAACTGACTCAGAATACAGGACACTCAAAACAACCTTCAGTGAAATTAACGGAGAGGGAGGATAGGTGGTTCAAATGTTCAAATGTGTGTGAATACTTAAAGGACCAACCTGCTAGGTCATTGGTCCCTTGCACACTTGCACACTATTTAAACTAACTTATGCTAAGAACAACACACACACCCAGGACTCGAACCTCCGGTGGGAGGGGCCACGCAGTCTGTGACATGGTGCCTCAAACCGCACGTCCACTCCGCGCGGCGCGGATAGGTGGAAAGAGTACATTAGCGACCTCTATGAGGGGGAGATTTGTCTGATGATGTAGAAGAAGAAACAGCAGCCGATTCAGAAGAGATAGGGGATCCAGTAATAGAATCAGAATTTAAGAGAGAACTTTGGGGGACCATAGATCATATAAGGGAGAAGGTGTCGATAACGTTCCATCACAGTTTCTAAAATCATTCGGGAAAGCGGCAACAAAGCGGCTATTCACGTTGGTGTGAAGAACGTATGAATCTGACGACATACCATCTGACTTTAGGAAAAATATAATCCACGCAACTGCGAAGACTGCAAGAGCTGACAACTGCGAGAATTATCCCACAATCAGCTTAACAGCTCATGCATCCTAGTTGCTGACAAGAATAATATACAGAAGAATCGGAAAGAAAACTCAGGATGTATTAGACGATCATCAGTTTGGCTTTAAGAAAGGTAAAGGCACCAGAGAGGCAATTCTGATGTTGTGGTTGATAATGGAAGCAGGACTAAAGAAAACTCAAGACACGTTCCTAGGATTTGTCGATCTGGAAAAAGCGTTCGACGATGTGAAATTGTGCAAGATGTTCGAAATGCTAAAAAAAAAGTGTAAGCTGTTGGGAGAAACGTGTAACATACAATATGTATGAGCCGACAGGGAATAATAAGAGCGGACAACCAAGAACGAAGTGCTCAGATTAAAAAGGCGTAAGACAGGGATGGACTCTTTCACCCTTGCTGTTCAATCTGTACATCGAAGAAACAATTACGCGAATAAAAGAAAGGTTCAGAAGTGAGATTGACATTCAAGGTGAAAGGGTATCAACGATAAGATTCGCTCCTGATATCGCAGTCCTGCGTGATGGTAAAATAGAATTACTTGATCTGTTGAATGGTATGAATAGTGTAATGAGTGCAGAATATGGCTTAAGACTACATCGAAGAAAGACGAAAGATAATGAGAAGTAGCAGAAATGATAACAGCTAGAAACTTACCACCAGGATTAATAGTCACGAAATAGATGAAGTTAAGGATTGTGCTACCTAGGCAGCAAAATAACTAATCACGAGTGGAGCAAGGAGAACATCAAAAGCTGACTAACACTGACAAAAAGGACATTCGTGGCGAAGAGAATATACGTTTGGAGCACAGCGCTGTACAGTAGTGAAACATGGTCTGTGGGGGAACCGGACCAGAGGAGAACCAAAGCATTTGAGATGTCGTGCTACAGACGAATGTTGAAAATTAGGTGGACTAATAAGGTGAGGAATGAGAAGATTCTTCGCAGAATTGGAGAGGAAAGGAATATGTGGAAAACACTGACAAGGAGAAGGAACAGGGTGATAGAACGTCTTTAAGACATCAGAGAATGACCTACATGGTACTAGAGGGAGCTGTAGAGGGTAAAAACCGTAGAGGGAGACAGAGATTGGAATTCATCCAGCAAACTAATTGGGGGAGTAGGCTGCAAGTGCTACTCTGAGGCACAGAAGAGGAAGTCGTGGCGAGCGGCTTCAAACCAGAGGACTGTCGACTCAAAAAAATAACTCCAAAAAAAAAAAATGTGTTATGTCAAACTGGCGACACTTTCCAGGCAACATGCTGAATTTAGAAGTGATAATTTTATTTATTGCAACATTTACAGTTTAAAGTGTATTCCTAATGATGAAGAAGGGAGCTGTCTGCAAGAAGACAGAAACAAGATTTCGAAAATGGTCTTAGAAAAAGTTCAGGAACTTACTTACAAATCTGCTGTTGCCATTAGAAAAAAAACTATAAATGGAATGATGAGGAAATAACTGGTATGGAGTGGATGCATTGCTTTATGTGGAAATATACTGAACTCTCGGTGAGAAAGCGAGAGGCAAGAAGTGTTTGACGTTTAAGTAGTTTCAATAAAACTAGTGTAGATGTCATTGTCAGTAAACTGGAAAATGAACATGGACCCTTTGACGTCATTCCTCCACGCCGAATTAGGAATTTTGGTGATGCTCTGCTCTAAACAGTTCAACTCCGGCACGAATTGTTTCTACGAAGGACACAAAACAGGTTACAGGCGACACCTCATCAGAAAGAAGAACGCTTATAACTGTGATTGTAGCAGCCAATGCAATAGAAAACTACTGTCTACCGATGATGATATTCCCAAGGGTTTTCTTCATGGTAATAATGGTGACGTGTTGTCCTCCTGCAACAGCAGATACAGCAAATCTATCGAAATGGTCAAATGATGAAATGTTCCAAAAATATATCGAGCACTTCACCAGATTTCCCAATCGTAGATCCACTGCGGAAAGAGATAGTAATTTCACTAAAGATCCACATGATGAGCAGCCAAAAACTTCGAAGAGGTCTCAGGAAGAGAAAAATATCATAACACTTGAACGAAGTTCAATCTTATCATAAAGGAATGGCTAGAGAATAAAGAAACTGTTGTTTCAAAGACTGATTTGATCAACGATCCACATAAATCCAAAAAAAAAAATCAGCCAGAACACGAAGAATACTTCGTCTTACTCTGAATTGTGCTGTAGGTCTCTAATGTGGACGAGGTCAGTGCTGATGAGCAGAGTTCTTTTTGTAATCAGTCATACTGTGAAGATAAGGGCGGAGAGCAATGCATTCGATGCTTAAAGCGCCTAAGGTGCTGTTCGAATATTGTGCTGCCATTAACAAGAAATAATGGAAATGATATATTGTGATATTTGCAAATGAAGGGACTTTCTTCAATGTCTTAACAATTTTACCTGTTTTCAAAACTAATTTGAATTGTAGGTGTGTTTTGATAGCATTTCCACTTTTAATTTGATTTTGCTTACTGATTATCGATGTATAGTAGAGTAATAATGTAATAGACACACTATTGATTATAGTATTGACAAGAGTTTCGCTAACGTGACGCTTTTGAATTTCAGTAGAACATTTGTTCCAAGGAACATAGTTGTGTTATATCTCCGGAAAGTTTATTCATATTTGAAAGAATGTTACTTGTCCGGAATAATGTCCGTAATTTCAATGAAAAGACTGCAGCACACAAAAATTGGATGCTATCCTCTAAAAATGGAATAAGAAATTTTACTCAATTTCTATTACAGAGATGACAGTCCGAAAAGTGTTACAAAGTTCAGTACTCTCCCCTACATTAAAATATTCATTCTTATCCACATTAGAATAGGTTGGATCAGTGCCTTGACTGTAAATCGTTCTTAGTACAGATTTTGTTGAAACTGAATCAAAAGCTTTCTCCAAATTAGTGGTCCCAGACATTGCTTCGTTCACCAGTTTGAAATTGTTCATTGTCCTATATCGACCTGTAACCTCCCCCTTCCTAATCGGCCTAGTGGATTGCGATGTGACTGACCGTGAGCGCAGAAGGTATTTTATCCGAATTTTCAGTGTTACACACTGCTGTAGCCAGTTTTTCCTTTGCCTAATGAAAATCTAACTTTTTTAGTAAGTATCTTGTAAGTTTTTGACAGCTGGTTGATAGATCTACATTTTATATTAGGTTTCGTAAGTCTCATTTCTCGTGAAGTGGGATCATACGGCATTATTACAGTCTTCGTCTTCTTCCACGAACAGTCACTAAGTTATCCTGCGAGTTACTTTCTTATTACGTTGCCTTCAGCTTTCACTATTTCCTTACATTCCTTTCTTCATAGCTCCAATGGGCTTATACACCTTGTCCGTCGTTGCTCACGGAATATCATTGTTCTGAATAGTAACTGTCTCTACTTTTACCTTTCTTTTGCAACACATATTCATTTGAAGAAACTGTCAAATACACTCCTGGAAATTGAAATAAGAACACCGTGAATTCATTGTCCCAGGAAGGGGAAACTTTATTGACACATTCCTGGGGTCAGATACATCACATGATCACACTGACAGAACCACAGGCACATAGACACAGGCGACAACATCGATGTACTGTGGAGACCTCACGCCCCACGTGTTGAGCAATTCGGCGGTACGTCCACCCGGCCTCACGCATGCCCACTATACGCCCTCGCTCAAAGTCCGTCAACTGCACATACGGTTCACGTCCACGCTGTCGCGGCATGCTACCAGTGTTAAAGACTGCGATGGAGTTCCGTATGCCACGGCAAACTGGCTGACACTGACGGCGGCGGTGCACAAATGCTGCGCAGCTAGCGCCATTCGACGGCCAACACCGCGGTTCCTGGTGTGTCCGCTGTGCCGTGCGTGTGATCATTGCTTGTACAGCCCTCTCGCAGTGTCCGGAGCAAGTATGGTGGGTCTGACACACCGGTGTCAATGTGTTCTTTTTTCCATTTCCAGGAGTGTATTTGTATAATTTTCTCTCTGTTGTGAGTTACTGTACCACTATAATCTTAACTGAAGAGTATGTTGTCCACAACATACGTTTGTTTTCTTTTCTTCATACTCGGTTTGCACTAGTCGACCCCGTCCCCTAATGAAGAGAAACACGTGATTTGTTGTGTTGCACGGCTAATAGCAAAATCTGTGCACACCAAATTCTTTTCGACTTTCTAATTTCTAATATGCAGAAACAGTCCGTCTTGGTTGTAGGGTTACAATTATTGTTTATTTACCAATGACTCATTTTGCCTGATGGCTGTCAGCTGAATGGCTGATATTAGATGGTGTTAGGTACATTGGATGCCGTGCATATACAAGTATAGCGTCCCAGCAAAAAATTGCCCTCGTCAGATATTAGTAAACATTGCGTGGTGTCCTTGTTGAGGCATGCAGCGTAGTCCAATGAACAGAAAATAGGATCAAGCCTACGTATCTCTGTACAATGTACACATGTTGCAGGTATAGTAGCTCGTATTCGGGCTACGCCCAGTACTATTTGCGTGGCCCGAATATGAGCAACTACACCTCCAATATGTGTACATTGTGACGGATCTATGTACGCCTGATCCTGTTTTGTATTCATTGGAGTACGTTGCATGCCCCAACAAGGACACTGCGCAGTGTTTCCCAATATTTGACGAGGTAATTAATTTGTTGGAACGTTTTGTATGATCGGCAGCCCAAATGTCTAGACCCATCCAATGTCTTGTACGATCGGCAGCCCAAATGTCTAGACCCATCCAATGTCAGCCAATCTGAAGATGTCTAAATCAGAGGAAACGCGTCATTGGTAAATAAATAATTGTAGCCCTCCAGCCGAGACTGCTCTAACATCCCCACTATGAGTTGGAAAACAGTATGTAATAGTTGACATACAAAATGAAACTGCTGTTCATGTTCTCTCCCCATTACCTTTCACTGGTTGTATCAAAACTTGCGTCTGTTACGATCCGTTGTGCAGTTGCAAACGATGACAGTTCGTACTATTTCGTTATTTCCAATTAATCTTTTACTTTCACACAAACTGTGGCAGCAACATCCTCTTTGGAACAGTCGTTATCCTAAGTTCACTGTACACCTGCGTGATTAAAGATACATTTTTGATAATTTTCCGAAGTTGAGGTTTATCGTTCGTAACGTATTTCGCAGTAAATCGACAGCTGTGAACTATAGTTACGTATTCTATAAACTCTCTTAGGAAAATCATCACTTAATATTGACGTATGTACCATTGTAAGTATGCTTTAGCTGATATCTGTCGCTACAATTCCCAGTTAACATAACGGACGGAAATCGTGTGCGCGATAGATCTGTCAATCGTGCGAATGTCGTTATGCGTGTTATCGTATTTCAGCTGTTTGTGCATCGTATTTTATCCAGAAGAGATTTGGGCACCAGCCTACCATTTTCCGAATGAGCTTGGGAACCCGGCCAAAATACACCGACAGAGAAAAAATCGGACCACCAAAAATTAATTAGTGAAGAGTAATGATATTTTGGGAATACATGTGGGAATACATTTAAGTGATTAACATTGGAAGGTCATAGGTTAATGTAAGCGCCAGGTAAGCCGTTGCAAATGAGAAATACTGGTACATTAATAACCGGTGTTACCTCCAGAATGTTGAATACAAGCATGCAAACATGCATGCATTGTGTTGCCAGTTTGTGGGGTGGAGTTCCAGGCCTGTAGCACTTGGTCGATCAGTATAGGGGCGAGTAAAGCTGTTTGCGGATGAAGCTGAAGCTGTCGTTCGACGGTGTCCCATTTGTGCTTGCTTGGAGACATATCTGATGATCGAGCAGGGCCGGTCGCTGTGGTCGAGCGGTTCTAGGGGCTTCAGTTCGGAACCACGCCGCTGCTACGGTCGTAGGTTCGAATTGTCCCTCGGGCATGGATGTGTCTGATGTCTTTAGGTTAGCTAGGTTTAAGTAGTTCTAAGTCTAGGGGACTGATGACCTCAGATGTTAAGTCCCATAGTGCTCAGAGCCATTTGATCGAGCAGGCCAAGGCAACATGTCGACACTCTGTAGAGCATGTTGGGTTACAACGGCAGTATGTGGACGACCGTTATACTGTTGGAAAACGCCCCCTGCAGTGCTGCACAACAGGTCGAATCACCAGACTTACAAATGAATTTTCAGTCAGAATGGTTGTGATAACCACGAGAGTGGATCTGCTGTCACACGATACTGCATCCCATACCAAAAATCCACGTGTAGGTCCAGTGTGTCTAGCGCGCAGACAGGTTGATTGTAGGCCCTCAATTGTGATCCTTCTATCCAACACACGGCCATCGCTGCCACCGATACAGAACCACTTTTCATCAGAAAACACAACAGTCCCCCACCCTGCCCTCTAAAGAGATCTTGCTTGACACACTGAAGTCACAAATGGAGGTGGTTTGGGATCAGTGAAATTCATCCTACATGACCTCTGATTCGGAGCTATTCTTGAAGTAACCGATTTATAATAGTTGTTTCACTGTGGTGCCAACTGCCGCTAAAATTGCTGCTACAGATGCAATGCGAAGCGCAAGAGCCATACTCCGAAGACGATGGTCTTCCTTCTCGGAAGTGCCACGTGGCCATTCAGAGTCCGGTCTTCTTTCGACCGTACATTGTCTTGAACAGCGCTGCCTGTAATCATGTACAGCGGCTTTATTGCTGCCAAGTCTCTCTGCACTAACGCAGAAGGAATACCCAGCTTCTCATATCCCTATTACACGAACTCGTTCAAAGTTAGTGAAGTGTTGATAATGGCGTCTTTGTCACTTTAAGGGCATTCTTGACTAACGCCAACTCATCGCGTCTAATCTCAAAGATAATTAACGTTCACGACCTTACAGCATGCACTTAAAGCAAACATGCTTTGCATCCTTATAAGAGCAGTGTTAGAGCCACGCTTATGTGATTGGCACGAAATCTCAATGGATATCGTCCTTCAGACATAGAAACACTTCTCTCAACTTCCGTTTGCGTCGCACAGTTCCTTCTTGATGTTGAGATTTTTTCCGTCAGTGTACCACTCTCTACCATGGTCCCCCGCGTACCAGAACCACTGTCGTTAACTCATAGAACCAATTCTGTCGCTTTGTTGTTCACCTTCTCGTCTCATACATTAGTCCGCCGCCATCAACTTTTACAAATAAGTTAGTATACACTACTGGCCATTCAAATTGCTACACCAAGAAGAAATGCAGATGCTAAACGGGTATTCATTTGACAAATATGGTGTACTAGAACTGACATGTGATTACATTGTCACGCAATTTGGGTGAATAGATCCTGAGAAATCAGTACCCAGAACAACCACCTCTGGCCGTAAAAACGGCCTTGATACGCCTGGTCATTGAGTCAAACAGAGCTTGCATGGCGTGTACACGCACAGCTGCCCATGCAGCTTCAACACGATACCACAGTTCATCAAGAGTAGTGACTGGCGTATTGTGACGAGCCAGTTGCCCGGCCGCCATTTACCAGACGCTTTCAACTGGTGAGAGATCAGGAGAATGTGAATGTGCTGGCCATGGCAGCAGTCGAACATTTTCTGTATCCAGAAAGGCCCGTACAGGACCTGCAATATGCGGTGGTGCATTATCCTGCTGAAATTTAGGGTCTCGCAGGGATCGAATTAAGGGTAGAGCCACGGGTCGTAACAGATCTGAAATGTAATGTCCACTGTTCAAAGTGCCGTCAATGCGAACAAGAGGTGACCGAGACGTGTAACCAATGGCACCCCATACTACGACGCCGGGTGATACGCCAGTATGGCGACGACGAATACACACTTCCAATGTGCGTTCACCGCGATGTTGTCAAACACGGATGCGACCATCATGATGCTGCAAACAGAACCTGGATTCATCCGAGAAAATGACGTTTTGCCATTCGTGCACCCACATTCGTCGTTGAGTACACCACCGCAGGCACTCCTGTCTGTGATGCAGCGTCAAGGGTAACCGCAGCCAATGTCTCCGAGCTGATAGTCCGTGCTGCTGCAAACGTCGTCGAACTGTTCGTGCAGGAGGTTGTTGTCTTGCAAACGTCCCCAGCTGTTGAATCAGGGATCGAGACGTGGCTGCACGATCCGTTACAGCCATGTGGATAAGATGCCTGTCATCACGACTGCTAGTAATACGAGGCCGTTGGGATGCAGCACGGCATTCAGTATTACCCTCCTGAACCCACCGATTCTATATTCTGCTAACAGTCATTGGATCTCGACCAACGCGAGCAGCAATGTCGCGATTCGATAAACCGCAATCGCGATAGGCTACAATCCTACCTTTATCACAGTCGAAAACGTGATGGTACGCATTTCTCCGCCTTACACCAGGCATCACTACAACGTTTCACCAGGCAACGCCGGTCAACTGCTGTTTGTGTATGAGAAATCGGTTGGAAACTTCCCTCATGTCAGCACGTTGTAGGTGTCGCCACCGGCGCCAACCTTGTGTGAATGCTGTGAAAAGCTAATCATTTGCATACCACAGCATCTTCTTCCTGTCCGTTAAATTTCGCGTCTTTAGCACGTCATCTTCATGGTGCAGCAATTTTAATGGCCAGTAGTGTATTTGTTGGCAATTATTGAATAACTTATAACCTGCTCTAAATATCACCTCCGAAATTACACCGGGAAAGTCAACTCACCAAAGATAACGGGCATACATTTGAAGAGTCCTTCAACCACAGACGTAAGGCAAAAGACGCTTGCTATGTGCATGGAAGTCAAGCAGAGGCAGTGCCACCGACGCATCCACACAGTGTGAGGGGACTGAGGTGGTGGGCAGGCACTCTTGAGCCCAGCGTGCACTAAGTTAGGTTCTCAGTCGATATCATCAGAACACACACACTTTCTTCGCCGCCTCTAACCCTGCAGTAGGCGCGTGCTGTATCGTTACGGGGTTAGGCGCGTGGAGGACTCCTGTCCCAGATATCTGTTTCTTAATTACTCATTGAAGTGATTATCAAATGTTCTTCAGCTGCTTTTTTCATGTTTTTATATGTGTAGGGATGGAAATAAAACACAAATTTCCAAAAAAAAATATTTCAATAATCTATTTCAGTAACAGTTAACTCTTACGGCATGGAAATGAGGCAAACATATCCACCTTTTACATTTGTGACACGATTTTCTAGTTGACTAGTCTTTGTGTCGTCCACGTTTGTAACAACGTCCTTTGTAACCTTGTATGGGAATGTCTTGTGGTGTAACTGTTGACTTTATGCCCAGTAGAGCATGTGAACGCCGCCGTAATTCAATGGGATTTTGAGGGCAGCAGATGTGTACTGAATTTGAGGTTCATCGTTTCCCAGGCTAACTTCTGCAGAAATTCCGTTCTTTTCAATGATTTAGGTGTTCTAGAATTTGCTCGGTATATGCGGAGAGCGTTCATGCCAGAAACACTAAGTAAATTATAGAAAACAACCATAGGCCACCTACGAATGTTTCGCGACACATCATTTTTTTTTAATTAGTTGATCAAGTAAATCAACTCCAGTCTTTGTCATACTGTAAAAAGTTACAATGTCTGGTTTCAGTGAATCTCTTGTATCTTTATCAATGGTATCATGACGTAATGTAGATATCAAGAGAACAACTTTATTAACTTTAGGGCAGTATGAAACTAGCGTACAGTTTTCTTGGAACCCAAACAAAGAAGAATATTGAGGTCTTTGCTTATTGGGTAAAAAGTCCTTGAGGATTTCCTTCTTGTTTTTCCGGAGCGTTCCAACGTATGTCAGTCCCTTGTCTTCAGTAGCTTCTCAGCCAGTGGTAGGTACACTGCTGAACCAGTAGTCACCGGTAATGTTGCGGTGAGTCCCGCTGACAGGTTCCACTAATGTTATTACTACATCTGTAGGAGAATTACTGTGCTTGAAAAGACCTCCGGCTGAGTGCCAGCATAAGTTTCTAAGTTGAACGTATAGGCAGTTTCAGCATTTACCAAAGAAAATGTCTTAATGCCGTATTTGGTGGGCTTCTCAGGAAGATACTGTCTGGATTGGCATTTTCCTCGAAAAGAAAGTAACTGTTCGTCGACAGTCAAATATTCACTTGGAACAAAGTGTTTCGAAAAATTATGAACTAGAGTCTCGAAAATATCTCTAATTGGGGCTAATTTCTCAATTTCTTTTAGATGGCTTCTGTCCCTTACGTCATCAAAACGTAAACGTCTCAGAAGAAATTTAAATCTTTTTTTCACTCATAGTTAGGTAAGAGGATTCTAAACCATTTCCACTATAGTTACCCCAGAACACGCTAGTGTTTTTTCTACAAATTCTTAGTGCTCCTATTAGGTAGAGTATGCCGAAAAGTGCCCTTATTTCAGTCTCATCAGTGCGTCTAGCATCTGCATGTCTCTCAAATTTAATTTTCAAATTTCTTACATAAATATTTGTACAGTTAACTATAATTTTGTAAACACTACTGTTGAAGAAAATATCTAATAACTTATCTTCAGGAAGTATTGCTGATGCTTGCATCGTGGGGCCAGGTAGATGAGTTATTACATTCTCTGACCTTGTTCTCACGTTTCCTTTAGGAAAAGACATAGACAAATTTGTTTTATTTCCCTTTCCAAGATAACAGGGAATACTAGTTTCGCTGTTCTTACTATCGTATTCATCTGCAGAGTGTTCAGTTTCAGTATCATGATCGCTTTCCATTAGTTGATCATCTTCATTCGAATTAGATTCTTCAGAATCAAATGCGTCATTTTCATCATTCTCTGCATCTTCTTGGAGCCAACTAATCCACACTTCAGGGTCGAAAGACACATTCACTCTTCTTTCCTTTGGACCTGACATCACTAAAATAAAAACGTATTTATGAGTATCAGTTTCGGTAAATTATAGTACATGTTGAAGACTGCATAAGTAATTACTTCAGTTAACATAGTTATTTTATTCAGATTAATAAAAAGTTTAAATTGTACTTACAACTCATTTAGTATGAAAAATGTTTAAAAAAAGAAAACACCTACCTTAAGAAATTGTTACGTATATAGGCGCTTGGTTGACAGTTGTACCCCAAGTATCTTCAATAATGCACCCATTTGAAAGATACTGAGCGTGGAAGCATAACGGAAATAATCACAGTGTAAAACCGCTGGGTGACAGGTGCAGCCCACTCGCCCACTCCAGGGTTAAGGAATCATCGTCAAGGGTAGTTACATGTTATACCCACCACAAATCTCTACTGCCAGTATACGCCCGTTCCCTTAATGCACTGGGTTGGATAGTTTCGTATCTCTGACCGTTGGTGACCGTGATATAATGCGTTGATATTGAAATCTCATTTCGTGTCCATTTCGCACACAACTTTCATTAAGGCAGCCATGTCTTCCCATATCACATCCGTCTATCCGCATTATTCTACTAGGTGGTGCAACAGGACGGAATCCGCCCCAAACGTCAGCTGTCTCTAATAACACCAGTCGTCTTTGGAATTACGTAGTGAGCTACCACAAAAACCATTTCATAAATTCGTGCTTACTAACGGAGTTAGTTTGCCTTAGATAGTAGATTTATGAAGGATATCAAGCACTGATGAAGAATTGTGATGCACTAAAAGTTCTTTGGAACCTCTCAGTCGATTTCCTTTTCTACTCACTCTCCCTACCCTTTGTCAGTTCTTCATCCTTGCATGTCTACTTTACTTATATTCCCTAATCTGGTTTGCACACTCTAATCTTGGTTTTACCCTACAATTATTATTCTACTACAGCCGGTACAACTATTTTCGATCCATACAGATACGTCCGCAGTTCTATACTTCTAGTAAGGATATTCCATTGACCTCTTTCTTCCCCTGTTCCTTCCAGTATCTCTTTACTTTGTTATTTATTCGTGTCAGGGTTACAGTTCCAGTGGTCAGTGAACTGACTGTGAAATAGATTATAATAATTCTTGACGGTATTTTCATTCGGTCGTTGCAACTATGAAAATGCGTGATTCTTTCACCAGATGCGTTTCGCTTTATTGAGGTAAAGCATCATCAGTGGTTTGTAATTAACTTATTTATATTTTTATTTGTTTTTAGATAGGAAAACAGTTAGTTAAGAAGGAACTAGCAGACGGCATTTCCTGATGTAAGCGAGAAATCATCCTAAAATTCACCGTAAGTACAAATCAACCTAGCCTTAACGAACTGTTTTTAGCTCTAGAAGCAAATTAAAAAGTAAATAACTTAATTACAGACCACTGATGATGCTTTATCTCAATAAAGCGAAACGCGTCTGGTGAAAAAATCACGCATTTTTGTAGGTGCAACAACAGACAAAATACCCTCAAGGATTATAAAGCAACTACGGACACTATGGCCACACAAACGAAGAATTCAGACTATAATAAATTTATGGAGAGGCAAACCAATAAACAGGACGAACATTTCATCCGCAGTCGTCCGTGTGGCTTAAGCTCCGAACGTAAACCAATGGAATGTATCAAAGTTAAATCTGCCTTTCGAAAGAAAGGACAATCAGAGGCATACAACGGGAATGGAAAAATAATTTAGTGACAACTAAATAAATAAATCCGATGTATGACAAAAGAAAGGAAAATGTTAGGCCGCACCAAGCCAATAGGTCGTACCCGCAAGTTCATATTTGTGCTTGAAAGTCTAACTGTGCAACGCATATATGGCGGCCAAAATAACAGTCGAATACGACAATAAAGACAATTTGGTAAAAAATCGAAAGCCCTTCAATATTCCTTTTTTATTTGTTTGTACATTGCTAGGTTGGAAATCCACTTCCTTGAAAATACAATAGCTTTGTACTGATATGGAACATGCTTTCTGTGAAACATGCGAAGGCCAAGGGTCGAGGACAAAATCGTATAAAGAAAATTGATAGCGATTCGCAGCCGAGCTGATGAATGACAGTTCCAATTCCATTTGTTCACGTGTGCGTTTCGAGTATTTCTATGTAAAAGCTTCTGTAAGCAGTCCACTGACAGTGCAATGATACAGGATCCGCAAGCAAACGGAGCTCAGATCACGTGCCGTAGCATCCCATGGCACACTGAAATATCGGCCCTGCCTTAGCGTCAGTTAATTCATCGTCTCATATGACTCTCCTACCATGTGGCCACGACTGTGCTCTGATGGACGTTTGTATACATACATATGTTATCAAAATAATCGTGATGAAAATTGAAAAATCAATCAAGATTTTAACTTCGCTGTTTCCTACAGTTCGGTTTCCTTCCAGTTCTGTTGTGCGGTAAATTACAATCCACTGAACTATAACAAATACAAGTAATCTTCATTTCGCATGAGAGACAAAAGTACCAGAGAAATTTTTTTTAATTACTGCTACAACAGTTATTAGTTTTTCTTCATTCGCTCTCTTCTTAGTTTTCTCAACACAACTCATAACTGGATTCTATGAAAGCCTACATGGACGGAAATATAATGGCGAAAGTGTGTATTATTACACCTTGAAACAACGATTTTATAAAAATTGTGCCACAAAAATTTAGCAATGTATTGAATCAGAAGTGACTATGTTGACTGAAACGATGCATCATAAACATATCTCTTGCAGGAATACAATAACATACAGTTACGTATTATAAATGTGGCAATGAAAGTGAGTTACACTTACAGGATTAACAATAAATATCTGTAAGGATTATTAGCTGTCTGCCAAATCTCATCAATCATTTCAGGTTAATATCCTTTAATGCAGAGAATCTTAGGTAAATTTGTATGTTACGTTCTCTGCCTACATTTACTCCCGAAAAGCTCTGAACAATTGTTTAAATGACGTCTATAAAGCTGCCACAGACAAAACGAAACACAATGTTACACAATATTGATTGTAACTACAGTCGGAAATAGTGAGTATACTATAAAGGAAACTAATAACATGATGAAACATTATTAAAACATTGTCCGCGGCTCGTGGTCTTGCGGTATCGTTCTCGCTTCCCGCGTACGGGGTCCCGGGTTCGATTCCCGGCAGGGTCAGGGATTTTCTCTGCTCCGAGATGACTGGGTGTTGTGTGTCTTTCATCGTCATTCACTCGCAAGTCGCAGTAATGGCGTTAAAGCGGCCGAACCGTCCCGCGAGGGGTCTCCCGGCCACCAATGCCATACGCTCATTATTATTATTATTATTATTACAACATTGATAAATATTAAATTTAAATTTTTTTTCAAGAGGTAAAGAAACTTCTTCGTGCTGAAGATAATTCTGCTACAATCTGCAAAATAATTAATCAGCGACAACGTGAAAGAACATTTTTTTTAGATTCATTGAACAGCGAAACAATTTAATTCGATTCATTTACGGATTGCTACTTCGAGCATGTTTGATGTCATATACTCACACTCTAATTCATAGTACACCTTATCTTTATTTATCTATCTATCTATGGTACTAAAGGATTCAGTAAAGCATTTGCTTGTTGGCTTTTTGTTTCAAAGTGGCAAGCGATATAAAGCACTTTTTGCTAGTTGTCGCCTGACCTGTCCTCTACCCGCTGCATTTCAGCGCTTGATGAGTTGCCTAAGATTCAGGCGTCAGCGTGCTCCGCAGAACAGTATATTAGGCGTCACGGTTCGATCACCGCTGCCTATTCACGTTCGTATTTCGAATATGATATCAATTAATTACCTTCTTCTTCGCTTACAATCACACTGGCAGTATATGCATTACAGTATAGTACTGTTCAGACGGACTGAAACGAGATTGCGTGTTGACAACGGTGAGGATGTCAGTTCCCAAATAAAGGTGCTATAAGAAATAAAAATTAATGCGAGAATAAACCAGTTTAACACATGTTTTACTGAAATTCCTCGAGATTTGATTGTTCTCACAACCCCTGCTGCAGTTACATCATCCAGCTGGAGATATTTCGCGAAGTTTGAACTGGGGCCAGCGACAAACCAATTCCTCAGTTACCAGTTTCACGAAGCTGCCCTTTTTTTGCCGAAATTTTCGTTAGCTGGTATTGACTGAGGCACCCTCATGACAGATATAGGGTCCCGTTAGGAAGAGCTGGGGAAGCGCATGGTTTTCCCAACCGTAGAGTTCGAAGGCACCCCTCCGCAGCCACCGCATTTATCAGACGTCAGCATCGGAGATCACCGTTTGAAGATTAGGTAACACTGACGCATTGTTCCACAAACTGCTAGTTTCGCTTCCACAATTGCTATAGTAAGTCGTGGCCACGGGGGTTGATTTCTTGCATATGGCGTTATATTGCGCGTTTGACGTGTTGAGACACTACATGTCCTATGCACAAAGGGTGCCTGTCATCACTGTGTTGTTAGCCAACTCAGTTACAGTTATGCCTCACTTATATTCCTCTAAAAAAATTTTATGTTTTTTCCCTAAATTGCGTTCATAGTTAAACGACTTTGTTAGCTGCAGAATGACACTTGACCTTGACATCACACGTGGTCATTATTCAGTTTGTTTACCCGAGAGCCCGATAACTCGATTTCCTAACTCCTAGCTCTGTTAACTTGCATCGTCAGTATTTGTCATTGTAAGATGGTTCCTGGAATAGATGATTTTTTTAAAGATTTCTTGTGATGAGTATATTCTCGAAATGGTTAGGGTAAATAAACGTATGAATTCAAAACAATAATTAGACATCCTGCATACTATAAATGTCCTCCTCCGTAGCTTGAAGTTTCGTGTGTCTGGCTGCTATGGGGAGGACACGGTTTCAATTCCCGGCGCTGCCAGGGATTTTTCCTTGGTGGGAGGACCGATACTGAATGCACGCATCTCCGTGACGCCAGTTACCTGATTGAGAGTCAGCCGGTCTGAGCTCTAGAAAGCTGACAACGGCCGGGAGACCCATGTGTTAACACCGTGCCACTCCATACCGCATCCAGTGACGCCATTGCCAGAGGATGACATGGCGCTCGGTCGGTCCCGATTCGCCCATCAGCACAAAAGAGCCGTGCTCTGCTCACTTTTGCATTCCCTAAAATTAAGAATTTTTTTCTTTGTGGGGATAAGAACCCACTGATGCCCATGTAGGTTGGAAAGAGGGTTGTATTTAAATTGTAGAACAAAGAACAGATACTCATTAATGATGCTGCTTAAACAGCTCATTGAATCTGGATGGCGTTACCCGTTGGCGGAACATAAATAAAGCAACGTAGATAGATTGAGTAGATGATTCAAGCATCGGTAATAACGACATAAAGCTGCACTGATGCATAAAGACAGACGGCTAAGTTACAGGTTCTAGAATAGATTTTGAAATTATAATTAAATTTCATAGTTACTAATTAATTTCTAATGTCACTTCTCATATGTATGCATCTACAAAATTAATGCTGTCTTCGATTATAGTGTCGGTAAGGAAATATGTTTTCATCGAAATGTGAGGTAAAATTTCAAAATAAATACGACAGTGTAGAAACGGCTGACGATATGGCAGAAGCGACATATCTCTTGCTAACTCTTATTAACAGCAGTCTGACACCTATTGCTTTTAATTTTTAGATTAAATTCATCAGTGCATTAGAAATCGAACGGGTTGGACGCAATCACCTTCTTAGCAACTAAACTACATCTTAAGAAGTTTATTTTTCCATGGTGAAAGTGTGTTACGTTACTCAGGTTAAATTACTGATTTCGAAAATTTCTGGCCCTCCTTCATACAAGGAGTAGTTTATTAACGATTCCCGGTCGTACAAAGCGTCACTTAATATTGAATTCTATTTCACTGTCTGCTGTAAAAATAAAAATGCGAAGAGCATAGTAAGGTTTCGAAAATTTGCTAAACTTGCAGTACGACGAAAATTTTCGTGATCCTCTGAATGCAACTGAAAACAATCTCGTGATAAACATCATAATAATGCACTGAAATCTGCAAGTTGTTTACAGTACTATATATTCAGTCTATACCATACAATGACGGGCTGAAACCTCAGAATGTTTTTACTAAGACTGTCGTAGTTAACTTGTAGGTTCAACAGTGAGCTTGTGTTTAGTAACACAAATGTCATGAACATATTTGTAATAAAGATTTTTTCTATAATGCACAGAAAGTTGCAAATATCTAGCTCTTTCTTAAACGTAAATACACTATTTTCTACAGACAGTAAAGCGCTACGTGCAATCATTAGCGATCCAATTTGATGAAAACAATTTTCTACAGTATGGGATTTAAGTTCCAAGCACAAATAAAAATTCATTTACCGATTCTGAGAACATTAGGTTGATTTCTCGTCTTACAAACTGAGGTAATATTTCTAGAAATTGAAATCTTTGCCGACAACATTCAACCTTCAAGAAACACTTTTAAAGAAGAGTTATGATTATTAAACGAAACTTACTTGAGTATTTTGAGTAATTCATACTATCAAAAGCTATTCGAACAATTTTTTTCTCCTTGACGAGGAAGAAAGTGAGTTTACCAGCTCTATAGAATGTTTGTAAATCCGTCATTTTTCATTTCCACTGTCTTACATATTACATACACGATGACACCGAACA
Organism: Schistocerca piceifrons; assembly: GCF_021461385.2. Lineage (NCBI taxonomy): Eukaryota > Metazoa > Arthropoda > Insecta > Orthoptera > Acrididae > Schistocerca > Schistocerca piceifrons. The sequence continues at coordinate 912,435,302 of NC_060140.1, read as the reverse complement.
AAGGCGTTTCAGAAGCAATAATATATGAACCATCTTTGCAAAAATGTGCCTTGTAGGGAAACATTACTTTATAACACAATTTTTACATACGTTGTCACATACATTAGCTTTAGTCATTCATATAGAGCCTCGGAGAGCATCTGCATACAGAGTTCTGATACTCAAATAAATCCTTTCAAGAGGCTGAAACTGTAAACAACTGTGGACGCTGAGGTATTAGGCTAGCAGTTGTTAAAAATTACTTACAAAATCGTCTAAGCTGAGAGATGTTGGACAGTGGGAGAGAAACAAGAATGAACCCTGATTATCCACAAAAAACGCACCGATCAGCGGAAAACCGAGCAAGAGACTCCGAGACACTCTAGGAAGAGAAGGATTTGCTTGGAAAATGTTATTTATTCTGCGAGCAAAGTCATTTCTCTGAGTTTACTATTGATGAAATGAAGACATTACAAAAGAAATTTTTTAGTGGACCCTTATTTTTGTCATCAGGTGTTACAGCGTCATCATCTGGCCGGCTTTATTGTAGAATTGAAGTCCTTTCCCCACTCGTTCCTGTTTCTTCTTTTGCCAGTCGACGATCAGAAAATCTTTCGACAACCAAGTCTGGGAGTACCGACAACAGGTCCGTAAACAGCCCCGACACCTCTCCCCGTTGAAATCACCCCGACGACAAGACACACACTTTACCCTCAACAGTTCTGCCGCTAGAATACGCGCGCAGCCCTCGCACGAGAAACAATGCATTACGTGGTTCAGTTGTTCACTGCGACAGTAGGCTACGCTGTGTCCTTGGAGAGACACCAACGATGTCTTGTTCGGTTTCAGAAATCAGCAAAAATTGACACAATGTCCTCGGAAAAAATCCGCAATCACTAGTTGTAAAATAGGTTTTCCGCTGTCCATCTGGATTGCTTGCATTTTTTAAAACGTCCGGTTCCGCTTAAACACGGCCCATCCTCAGATCTGATTGTGTAAAGTACAAGAGTAACCCTTCCAAGAGCAACCCGTCCAGATCACCAGCAAAACTTACATGCTATGTGACTTGTAAATTTTGCTGAACTGTTGAACAGGTTACTCTTGTAACTTATACAATCAGAACTGAGAGTGCTTCACGTTGAAACGAAATCGGTCAGTTAAAAAAATTAAAGCAGTCAAAATGGACAATAAAAAATCTGTTCTAAAATTAGGATAACTTCACAAATGGGCTACTGTGAGTTTAGATATAATGTCCCCTATTGACTTCAGTAATGTAATTATTATGGAAGAACTTCAAGATACCGCCTCTTATGTAGGTTACTTTGTCGAAAAATGACATGGTGAGGCCGAGAATGTGAAAAAATAAAGGTTAATTCTTACAACAAAGTAAAAACATTAACCAGCCACCAGACCTCCCACTTCAAAACGAATTGTTAAAAGTATGTTAATTGTTTATTTTATTTCACTACATTAATAGGGCCCGGATTTTATATAAAGAAAAATATGAAGAGCATAGCAAAGTTTCGGAAATTTGCTAAACTCACAGTACGACGAAAATTTTCGTGATTCTATGGATGCATCTGAAAACAATCCCAAGGTAAACATCATAATAAAGTTAGGAAATATGTAACCAAAATTGGTGAAATATGTAAATAAATATATAATGAAGCAACATATTTAAAATACAAAATTTGTTTTTTTTAAGAAAATATAATTTCACAGATAGGATAGTAAAATATCTATGGTAATTCTGAATCAGTTCACTTCTGGTACAAAGTACTGAAGTACAAGTGTCTCCTACTTCAGCAATTGTCACACTGGATGGGACGCACAATTAATTATATATACTTTTCCAAATGTTCCGTTGCCATGCACTGTGTTGTGTCTTGCAACATGTTTTTATAAACAACTTCACAAGCAGTCAAGGGTGCATATTTATAAAGCGGAATTGTGCTAGGAACTGAATCTTCTATTATTCTGACAGCCTCGTGGAGAGGCATACTTGAAGTTTCCCGTGTTTTTATACTGTTCGTAAGCTAGCTGAAGAGACTTGCGATGTATGAAACTGTACTGAGCACTTTGGAAGTGTTGAATGCTGACAAGAATTCATTCACAGGCAGTGCAGGATCAGAAGAAAAGTCCTCTGTTACTAACTTCACAGCTTAAAAGTACTTACTGTAGAAAATAAGAGCTTCAGTCCATGCTCCCCATCTTGCTACCACTCCGATTCCGGAACCTAAAGGTATATCAGGCAGCTGCTGCTTGCAGCGTTATACACGATAAACACATTTCAAGAAAGCCTTCAAATGGCTCTGAGCACTATGGGACTTAACATCTGAGGTCATCAGTCCCCTATAACTTAGAACTACTTAAACCTAACTAACCTAAGGACATCACACACATCGATGCACGAGGCAGGATTCGAACCCGCGACCGTAGCAGTCGCGCGGTTCCAGACTGAAGCGCCTAGAAACGCTCGGCCAACGCGGCCGGCAAGAAAGCCTCTGCGTTGCTGATATCAGTGTATTTACTTCTGGGAATTTATGTCTAAATGTCTCTGTCACTCGTTGTGATGGCTGAGCCGTATATGTAAAAAAAATGGTTCAAATGGCTCTGAGCACTATGGGACTCAACTGCTGTGGTCATCAGTCCCCTAGAACTCAGAACTACTTAAACCTAACTAACCTAAGGACATCACACACACCCATGCCCGAGGCAGGATTCGAACCTGTGACCGTAGCAGCAGCGCGGCTCCGGACTGGAGCGCCTAGAACCGCACGGCCACCGCGGCCGGCGTATATGTAAAAGATATCAAGTTTGGATAAAATACATTAGCGATTTTCTCGCTTTCAACATGTATGGAATTTCATCTGTGTACATCAATAAATCTTCTGATCTTTTATGCTGTCTGGTCACAGTATCACAAGTACGTCATTAATGAATCTAGCAATAGTTAAACTATTTGTTGCCTCCAAATGTTTACAATAGATTAAATAGGATTTTCATGCCGTCTTAGAGTTCAACTTGCCCACAATTAGATTAGCGATGAAACGACCTACGGCAACCGTCGTCCCATTAGCATAAATCAGTATAGGTGATTTATCGGTGTCAGCCCTCATTCTTTTTAAATATGTCAACATAGCAAGTATCCAGGTAAATCTTCCTGAGAGTGGGCTGTAGACAATGTTGTGGTTGCAGCATTTCTGTAAGAAATTCTTGCATTCATTTACCTGAAGTTAGTTCCAGGGTATGCTCCTTGCAACCAATACAAAACACACTTCTGTGTAAAATTCACTATTAGGTGATGTTGGCTGTCCCTGCAACTGTGTAAGCAAACACTGTTTATTTAAAGAAATCCGTTATTTATTCCAAACATACAGATTGCTTCGTAAGCGTTGTTCAGTTTGAGATTTCATCGTACATCCTACACGTTTATCAGAAGTATGGCAGGAGAGGGGGAAGGTGTTATTTTACCATCAATGTTGAAGTACTGCCAATAGGAATCCATATTTTCAGCTTTGATGACAACAAAGAAGCACCCGGTGTCATAGCTAACTTAAATATAACTGACAGTTACACACTGTGAAGCGTTTGAGAACTAAAAAGGAAAGAGTTTAAAGCCAGCCATTGTTGTCCGCATCGAACTTGCACAATTTACCTTTAAGTTAACGAGATTGATGACAGTATGAGAAACACAGTAATAAAACCTAAAAATACATAATAATTCCGCAATAATATTAAAACACGTAAAAGTGTGTAACATAGTGTGAAATATGTATTATACCTCAAAATATGTAAAAATATCTAACAACTATTCCTTTCCATGCTGACGGACTGGTACAGCAACCTTAGTATAAGTTTATTATACTTTATTACAAATCTGCAGGCTATGATATGTAATTTAAAATTTTTAGATATGGTTCCTTTCAGAGTAATTCTTCGACATTTTACTTAATTACGTAAAATCCCGGCTCTGTTGATTAATGATATAACAGCGCTTGCTATAAGGAACCATCGCAGATACTATTAGTAAATCATAACAGTTTCCAGCAGAACTATAGTACTGCTATCATCCCCGTGACTAACACATTTGGAAAAACCCTGATGTATATCAGGAACAGCACTGACCCTAATAATTACCCTGAGGAACACATACTAATGTATTTTTGTTCCGATAAATGTTAAAGATAAGCAACGTATTATATCTATTCTTTGCTCCCAGTCTGCTAGGTATGATAGGGGTCAGTTATTAGATACACGCATTATTCTTAATTATTACAGTTCATGTATTAGAATCTTATGATCAATAGTAAATAGTTGGTCAATATGCAATAACGTGACACTGAACGTGAAAATAAATGCCATCAATTTTATATGCAAGAGGCAAAACGACGCTTTTAAATTAAATGTAGATGATACCTCTTTAGACTGAAAGACGAACGCAAAAGTTCTAAGAATAAATAGTGACTCGCACTTCAAGTGGCGTGGGAACACAAAGATATTTGCAGGTAGAATGTCATCACCATGTTACGACCTTATAGTCCTGACAGCAGTGTGTAATGACTAGTGCCTTTCAGCTACAGATTATATACATGTACACTCAATTCTCAGTTTCTAAAATCTTTTCTGGGGAATGAATGCACAAAACATAAACACAGGTCTTAAACTACATAAAAAGGCCGTAAAAATAATGACCAAACTTAATAGCCGAACTCACTGTAAAGATCTGTTCAAAACATTGAGGATTTTAACTACACCATGTGAGTGCATTTACCAATCAGTTTTGCATATTGAAAATAACGTAGATACTTATTGGACAAGCAGATCTGTCCAGTACCATCGAAGAAGATCTAGACTGAACTTATATTTACCAAGAAAGAATGTACATAAAACTCAAAACAGAATTTTCCACCAAGGAGTGAAATAGTGGAACAAATTTCCCAAAAATATTAAAGAGATTACAAAAACGAACTTATTTAAAAAGGTAGTTAATAATTACCTATTAAGCAATGCATTACACAAGTGAACTATTACTTAGATAACGCAATGGAGGGCTCTGGTGAAAAATGTGACACAAGTAAATAATAATTGTTGTTACAAAACATCTATCATTTCACGTAAGACTTTTGCACTATGTGTTTACCTCTCTCTCTCTCTCTCTCTCTCTCTCTCTTGAAAATCTTACTGTCCAATCTACGATTTGCCAAGCCTAACACCTTTGAGCCGTGTCACGGCTCAACATTTTTCATTTACCCGCGAGATTATTTCACTTGTTTTCGCCGCAGCGATAGGGGGCGTGATCGCTGTGCGCTGGTGGCGCTGCTGCGCGAAGCAAGAGTTTTTGGGAGGACGGCTCGGTCGGTATGTGGAGACAGGACGGCAGCGGCGGGGAGTCCACTGGTGCCTGCCGATTAAGGACTGCGATGAGTGTGGCTGTTTGTGAGCACGTGGGGAGGACGGAATGCTCGCTTGCTTAGCGTGGTTCTCCATGACCAGCTGTTGTTTGTTGGGCCTAGCACTCGAGTGTATCAGGAAACTGGTGTGGTTCTCGTCACCTGGCTAAGGCCGAAATTTTCATATACTTTTATTTTATTATGGGGTTGGTACTTGTAGCCAACATTTTGTGATTTGAAATACTTCAGAGAATATCATCATGTGCCAGGTGTCTACTGTGAATAATTGTTAATTTGTTTCATAGTGTATGGCACGGTATCCACTATCATCGATCATTTTATGAAAGTTCTGTCCAAATTATTATTACATTAGACTTTGTTAATATTGGTGTGTTTAAATTGCAAATTTCCTAATTCTACTAATATTGCTTGGGATAAACCCATCTATTTCTTGATATTGCCATATTTGTGTATTGAGTTGTGTTTCTTCTCGAGACTGACTGAATTGATTTTGGAACACGTGGGGCGAGTATTTATATGAAAATTTGTTAGATAACACAACCATAGTGAAATTGAAAACTTGACAGTGTTTACTCATGTCACCAGTCGTTAATGTTATTTCTGTCTTGTAGCTTGTTTAACTGATATAAAATAATTTAGAAATTTTATGTATTTGTCACGAAAGGTGACTTATGTCACATGACACTGACATTTGTGTAGGGTTTACGTAAGCTTAAGTGAAATCAGGAGGTAAAAAAAAAAGAAAACCGTTATTATTGCCACATTTTTTTTAGCAGGCAGTAGGGAATTTGTTGCACTCTTGCCAAATTGGATTTTTTTAAGGTCTGATTTACATGTAGTACAAATCACAAGTTCAATATTTTTCTGGTGTAATTGTTAATATTTGTACATGTTGCACTATTGTACGATATAATATACCTTTTACTAACAGTACCTTTATGTTATGTTCAGAGTGGGGCTGCATGTTCTGCTAGAGAATGTTTAAAAAAAAATTTTATTGCTAAAATTTCCTTTTAAACTGTTAATTGCATTAACTTGGATGTATAACCAATTATTGTTAAATAATAAATTTGTGTCAACAAGGCTTGGACCAAATAAATGTGCCTACACCTTCCCCATCCTGGCTCTGCTACCGTCTATACATCTCAACCTTATCCTCCTTCTGGGCTCAATATGTCACTCATTGTACAGGAATACTGATTCAGTTTTTCATGTTAGCAAGGTGGAACATAAATTAGAAAGAAAACACTGCTGTAAGCAATGAGTATACCCAATGAGGAAGCACGGTTCTAAACAAATTTTCCTTTTATTTCGCAGGATGAAGGTTGCAGTCTTCATTCGGCCACCTTCTTCTTTAGGGTTGTAACAGACTAGCTAATTCGTCCTTGTGAAACTAGACTTTTATGTACGTAAATGCCGGTACGTATGAATTAGATCATCTTTCTTTTTCTTAAATTATAATTGTAGTCGGTACGCATGCTGTCGAACTAGACCTATAAGTATGTAAATACCTGCAGGTATGAATAACATTATTTTTATCGTTCTTTAATTATAATTGTGATCGGTACGCGTGCGACTGCATGCACTAGCTAATACACTACGTGATCAAAAGTATCAGAACACGTCCAAAAACATACGTTTTTCATATTAGGTGGATCGTGCTGCCACCTACTGCCAGGTACTCCACATCAGCGACCTCAGAAGTCATTGGACATCATGAGAGAGCAGAATGGGGCGCTCCGCGGAATTCACGGACTTCGAACGTGGTCAGGTGATTGGGTGTCACTTGTGTTATACGTCTGTACGTCAGATTTTCACGCTCCTAAACATCCATAGGTCCACTGTATACGTTGTGATAGCGAAGTGGAAAAGTAAAGGGGCACGTACAGCACAAAAGCGTACAGGCCGACCTCGTCTGGTGACTGACAAAGATCGCTGACAGTTGAAGAGGGTCATAATGTGTAATAGGCAGACATCTATCCACACCATAACACAGGAATTCAAAACTGCATCAGGATCCACTGCAAATACTATGACATTTAGGCGGGAGGTGAGAAAACTTGGATTTCATGGTCGAGCGGCTCCTCATAAGCCGGTAAGTGCCAAACGACGCCTACTTGGTATAAGGAGCGTAATCACTGGGCCATTGAACAGCGGAAAAACGGTTTGTGGAGCGACGAATCACGGTACACAATGTGGCGAATCGATGGCAGGGTGTGTGTATAGCGAATATCCAGTGAACGTCATCTGCCAGCCTGTATACTGCCAACAGTAAAATTCGGAGGCGGTTGTGTTATGGTATGGTCGTGTTTTTCATGGAGAGGGCTTGCACCCCTTGTTGTTTTGCGTGGCTCTGTCACAGCACCGGCCTCCATTGATGTTTTAAGCACCTTCTTGCTTCTCACTGTTATAGAGCAATTCGGGGATGGCGATTATCTTTCAACACGACCGCCGGCCGGGTTGGCGAAGCGGTTAAAGGCGCTACATTCTGAAACCGCGCGACCGCTACGGTCGCAGGTTCGAATCCTGCCTCGGGCATGGTTGTGTGTGATGTCCTTAGGTTAGTTAGGTTTAAGTAGTTCTAAGTTCTAGGGGACTGATGACCTTAGAAGTTAAGTCCCATGGTACTCAGAGCCACTTTCAGCACGACCGAGCACCAGTTCATAAGGCACGGCCTGTGGCAGAGTGGTTACACGACAATAGCATCCCTGTAGTGGACTGGCCTGCACCTTTTGGATATTTTGGAACGCCGATTTCACGCCAGGCCTTACCGACCGACATCGATGTCTCTCCTCAGTTCAGCACTCTGTGAAGAATGGGCTGCCGTTCCCCAAGGAGCCTTCCAGCACCTGATTGAACGCAGCCTGCGAGAGTGGAAGCTGTCATCAAGGTCAAGGGTGGGCCAACACCATATTGAACTCCAGCATTACCGATAGAGTGCACCACGAACTTGTAAGTCAATTTCATGCAGGTGTCCAGGTACTTTTGTTCACATAGAGTATGTTACCAAACGCCACTCACAGAAATGGGATTCTTCCGGAACCTATACATCGGGAACTATTGGCGACAGAAAGGCAGGATCAATTGTTTTCGATAGCCCTTGGGCTTGGGACCAATCGTAAACCCATCAGAAGCACTGTCTTACTATATCTGTCCTCCAGTACAGGGCCACACAGTTCCTCCTGCTTAGGCAGACAGAGAAAATCGTTGGTTCTTTTTACAGTAGATGTGGTCTAAGGTGCACCTTGAGGAGGTTATGGCGGCACCAGTTAGTTCAAGTGCGGTTCCTGCTGAAATCCGAAAAACATTGCTTTTGGATACCAAAACCGAGTCGCGCATTCCAACACGGCTATGCACAGCAAATCGCTGAAAGTCTTGCGATGTATTCCTAAAATCAACGTCTCGATCACTCTCGATAATTTCCTTGGTATATATATATATATCCGTTCCTGAAATACAGATACTGAAATTTACCCTACTTATACACGAAAAATACGCACGTAAAATAGGGCGGAAGGTGGAAACGTAGTTTATAAAGTGACCTAGTACGGAACAATACGCTGTAAAGATTCTCTGTTAACATCTGAAGGGTTCTGGAAACCCCATGTCTTTGTAGCACTGAATCACATGCAAATCATTTGTGCATGTTGTGTTACTTATCCATAAAGTTCTTTTCATATGAGTGACATACGCAGCTGTAGCAGGAAAAGAAGGAACCAGCCCAAAACTGCTCCTGTTGGAGCACAAAAAAGGCGAATATGCTACTGTTTAATAAAAAAGTCTGACTGAAAAGTGGGGCACCAGCTGCCTTATTTTACCTTCCTCACCACCTTTAAAAGATTTCCCAAAAATCTTGGCATGCGAATATCCTCGCGCCTTTTTATACTAAGAGAGAAGGAGACAATGGCAGTGGGAAAGAGACGAAGAATTAATCAATACTGGAAAACTGTTGTGACTTGGCAATACAGCCAAGCCACTAGGAGAGGAAGCCGAAAGGCACGCGTTTAAGCTCACGCAGGCTGGCGTGAGGTCTGGAACAGGTAAAGTAATTATACTAGCAAAAGAAGGTACGTAGCTTCTTAAATATTTAACTTTAATCCATAATTGGTGAACATCGGTCTGACGGTACATGCATCACAAGATAAATAGCAAATGATAATGGCGCTTTGCTAGGTCGTAGCAAATGACGTAGCTGAAGGCTATGCTAACTATCGTCTCGCCAAATGAGAGCGTAATTTGTCAGTCAACCATCGCTAGCAAAGTCGGCTGTACAACTGGGGCGAGTGCTAGGAAGTCTCTCTAGACCTGCCGTGTGGCGACGCTCGGTCTGCAATCACTGACAGTGGCGACACGCGGGTCCGACGTATACTAACGGATCGCTGCCGATTTAAAGGCTACCACCTAGCAAGTGTGGTGTCTGGCGGTGACACCACAAAAACAGTAGAAAGAAGTCTGATATAGAAAGAGCAAAGGAGATAATGGCAGTGTCAGAAAAAGAGAGGGACACAGTGGCAGTGTTACATAGTTGATAACGACAGAGTGCTAGGAAAAGTGAATGTAACAGTACCAATGGGAAAGGAATAAAGAAAAAGACGAAGTGGAAGTGTGTGAGTGCCAGTGATAAAGAGAGAGAGAGGGAGAGTTTATGACAGTGACGAAGAGGTAGAGAGAGATAGTGACAATGAGAAGAGACAGCAGCAGTGGTATAAACGAGATTGTAGCAGTAAAAGAGAGCGAGAGAGAGATAGAGGATACAGTATTAGTAGGACAGAATGAAGGAGACTATGGGTGTTAGAAATGAGACAATGATAGTTAGAGATAACAATTTTTCCATTTTATTTGGACTGTTGAGCTCCGTGGCCGTGGATAATAATATTTTACTATAAAAATACAGCGACCAGCCACTTTTTATTTAATGCGTTTTATTTATGCCAATATGCATTTCGGGTTTGCACTCGTCTTCAGCTGGCAAATTGCATGTATCTTCAGTTTCTACAGTGGTACAATATCGACAGCAGTTTGGATGCTGCAGCTGGCCTGTGCAAAAGCAACGATTCCAATCATTTACTTCAATTTCGCGAGTTTAAAGTTACGCACTATCAGTTGTTCATTTTACTTGCATTCTCCTCTCCTTGTTTTTCCTTGGCATTTCTTCTTTTTTGTAACAGCATAAACACTTTTTGTCACGTACAGGCGCACTGCGTTATGCGCCATGTTGTCGACTGACCGGGTTTTTTTTTTCCTACGTACAAGCAGTTTATCTATGGACAGAGTTATGTTTTACGGAAGTTTTGAGGTTCTAGCTAAGCTATTGTTTACTAAATATTGACTTGGGTGATAGAAGTATTCTAAGTACGATGTATACTAAATTTTTTTTTTTGTTACTTAGGCAGTATTGAAGCTAATAAAGTAACATAACACATTTATACAAAGCAGTAATTCATACATTTACAATATAACAAAGATAGAATTAAGATTTTTTATATTCCCCCCCATGAACCATGGACCTTGCCGTTGGTGGGGAGGCTTGCGTGCCTCAGCGATACAGATAGCCGTACCGTAGGTGCAACCACAACGGAGGGGTATCTGTTGAGAGGCCAGACAAACGTGTGGTTCCTGAAGAGGGGCAGCAGCCTTTTCAGTAGTTGCAAGGGCAACAGTCTGGATGATTGACTGATCTGGCCTTGTAACAATAACCAAAACGGCCTTGCTGTGCTGGTACTGCGAACGGCTGAAAGCAAGGGGAAACTACAGCCGTAATTTTTCCCGAGGGCATGCAGCTTTACTGTATGATTACATGATGATGGCGTCCTCTTGGGTAAAATATTCCGGAGGTAAAATAGTCCCCCATTCGGATCTCCGGGCGGGGACTACTCAAGAGGATGTCGTTATCAGGAGAAAGAAAACTGGCGTTCTACGGATCGGAGCGTGGAATGTCAGATCCCTTAATCGGGCAGGTAGGTTAGAAAATTTAAAAAGGGAAATGGATAGGTTGAAGTTAGATATAGTGGGAATTAGTGAAGTTCGGTGGCAGGAGGAACAAGACTTCTGGTCAGGTAACTACAGGGTTATAAACACAAAATCAAATAGGGGTAATGCAGGAGTAGGTTTAATAATGAATAGGAAAATAGGAATGCGGGTAAGCTACTACAAACAGCATAGTGAACGCATTATTGTGGCCAAGATAGATACGAAGCCCACGCCTACTACAGTAGTACAAGTTTATATGCCAACTAGCTCTGCAGATGACGAAGAAATTGAAGAAATGTATGATGAAATAAAAGAAATTATTCAGATTGTGAAGGGAGACGAAAATTTAATAGTCATGGGTGACTGGAATTCGAGTGTAGGAAAAGGGAGAGAAGGAAACATAGTAGGTGATTATGGATTGGGGGACAGAAATGAAAGAGGAAGCCGCCTGGTCGAATTTTGCACAGAGCACAACATAATCATAACTAACACTTGGTTTAAGAATCATGAAAGAAGGTTGTATACATGGAAGAACCCTGGAGATACTAAAAGGTATCAGATAGATTATATAATGGTAAGACAGAGATTTAGGAACCAGGTTTTAAATTGTAAGACATTTCCAGGGGCAGATGTGGACTCTGACCACAATCTATTGGTTATGACCTGTAGATTAAAACTGAAGAAACTGCAAAAAGGTGGGAATTTAAGGAGATGGGACCTGGATAAACTAAAAGAACCAGAGGTTGTACAGAGATTCAGGGAGAGCATAAGGGAGCAATTGACAGGAATGGGGGAAATAAATACAGTAGAAGAAGAATGGGTAGCTTTGAGGGATGAAGTAGTGAAGGCAGCAGAGGATCAAGTAGGTAAAAAGACGAGGGCTAGTAGAAATCCTTGGGTAACAGAAGAAATATTGAATTTAATTGATGAAAGGAGAAAATATAAAAATGCAGTAAGTGAAACAGGCAAAAAGGAATACAAACGTCTCAAAAATGAGATCGACAGGAAGTGCAAAATGGCTAAGCAGGGATGGCTAGAGGACAAATGTAAGGATGTAGAGGCCTATCTCACTAGGGGTAAGATAGATACCGCCTACAGGAAAATTAAAGAGACCTTTGGAGATAAGAGAACGACTTGTATGAATATCAAGAGCTCAGATGGAAACCCAGTTGTAAGCAAAGAAGGGAAAGCAGAAAGGTGGAAGGAGTATCTAGAGGGTCTATACAAGGGCGATGTACTTGAGGACAATATTATGGAAATGGAAGAGGATGTAGATGAAAATGAAATGGGAGATATGATACTGCGTGAAGAGTTTGACAGAGCACTGAAAGACCTGAGTCGAAACAAGGCCCCCGGAGTAGACAATATTCCATTGGAACTACTGACGGCCGTGGGAGAGCCAGTCCTGACAAAACTCTATCATCTGGTGAGCAAGATGTATGAAACAGGCGAAATACCCTCAGATTTCAAGAAGAATATAATAATTCCAATCCCAAAGAAAGCAGGTGTTGACAGATGTGAAAATTACCGAACTATCAGCTTAATAAGTCACAGCTGCAAAATACTAACACGAATTCTTTACAGACGAATGGAAAAACTAGTAGAAGCCAACCTCGGGGAAGATCAGTTTGGATTCCGTAGAAACACTGGAACACGTGAGGCAATACTGACCTTACGACTTATCTTAGAAGAAAGATTAAGGAAAGGCAAACCTACGTTTCTAGCATTTGTAGACTTAGAGAAAGCTTTTGACAATGTTGACTGGAATACTCTCTTTCAAATTCTAAAGGTGGCAGGGGTAAAATACAGGGAGCGAAAGGCTATTTACAATTTGTACAGAAACCAGATGGCAGTTATAAGAGTCGAGGGACATGAAAGGGAAGCAGTGGTTGGGAAGGGAGTAAGACAGGGTTGTAGCCTCTCCCCGATGTTGTTCAATCAGTATATTGAGCAAGCAGTAAAGGAAACAAAAGAAAAATTCGGAGTAGGTATTAAAATTCATGGAGAAGAAATAAAAACTTTGAGGTTCGCCGATGACATTGTAATTCTGTCGGAGACAGCAAAGGACTTGGAAGAGCAGTTGAATGGAATGGACAGTGTCTTGAAAGGAGGATATAAGATGAACATCAACAAAAGCAAAACAAGGATAATGGAATGTAGTCGAATTAAGTCGGGTGATGCTGAGGGAATTAGATTAGGAAATGAGGCACTTAAAGTAGTAAAGGAGTTTTGCTATTTGGGGAGCAAAATAACTGATGATGGTCGAAGTAGAGAGGATATAAAATGTAGGCTGGCAATGGCAAGGAAAGCGTTTCTGAAGAAGAGAAATTTGTTAACATCGAGTATAGATTTAAGTGTCAGGAAGTCATTTCTGAAAGTATTCGTATGGAGTGTAGCCATGTATGGAAGTGAAACATGGACGATAAATAGTTTGGACAAGAAGAGAATAGAAGCTTTCGAAATGTGGTGCTACAGAAGAATGCTGAAGATTAGATGGGTAGATCACATAACTAATGAGGAAGTATTGAATAGGATTGGGGAGAAGAGAAGTTTGTGGCACAACTTGACCAGAAGAAGGGATCGGTTGGTAGGACATGTTCTGAGGCATCAAGGGATCACCAATTTAGTATTGGAGGGCAGCGTGGAGGGTAAAAATCGTAGAGGGAGACCAAGAGATGAATACACTAAGCAGATTCAGAAGGATGTAGGTTGCAGTAGGTACTGGGAGATGAAAAAGCTTGCACAGGATAGAGTAGCATGGAGAGCTGCATCAAACCAGTCTCAGGACTGAAGACCACAACAACAACAACAACAACATGTTGTATATTATTACACGCATTTGTTGGGTTTATATTAGATTATGTTATTTCTTGATTGTGCTTAGTAACTGGTTTGATAAGTAGAGTGTGGAAGTTTTTCAGAAGTATTCGGTTTGGTAACTCTGTTCGGTCGTTAAGTATGTCAGAAGTGGATGCATGTTTATGTGAATAAATTTCGATTTCTTCTAGGAGGTTCATTCTTTTTCCTTTGTTGGCTAGGTGGAAAACTTGTAGGTTATGGGATATGTCTGTTACTTGATGTTCTTCTTCTGCTACATGTTGTGCAAATGTGGATTTATTTAAGTTTTTTAAACGAAGAGCATCCATGTGTTCTCGAAAACGCATGTTGAAGTTTCTCCCTGTTTGGCCCATGTATGTTTTTGGACATGAGTTGCAGTTAAGTTTGTATATTCCTGATTGATTGTACGGTTTGGTATTATTTATAATGTTATGGATAGCTTTGTCCTTTATTTTGTTATTTGTATAGTAGCTGATTCTGATATCTGTTCCTCGGAACAGGTTTGCTATTTTATATGACAGTTTTCCTACAAATGGCAAGCTTACATATTTTTCTTTTGGCTTTGTTGTGGTATTCTTTAATCCTGTTTTGTTACTGTATTTGGTTATGTGGGTATTTATCTTAGAGTTTAGTTCATCTATTAATTTTGCATTGTAGCCATTATTGTAAGCAATTGCTTTGATGGTGTTTAGTTCTTCTATTTGGTCAGCTGGTTCTAGTTAGAGAGACAAAAAGAGATAATGACAATTAGTTGGGTTGAATGAGTGTGTTAGAATGGGCAATAGGATGGATGAGCGACTTACAGTGATGGACGCGTGGATGTGAGGGAGTTACGGTCAGGAGCGCTTCCGGGAGTGAGAGGTGAGCTGCGTGTTAAAAACAGCGTGAATATGGTTGCGTGCCAAAATTTTTGGGAAAATTTTTATAGGCGCTGAGGTAGGTAGAATGAGGCAGCTGGTACCCCACTTTTAAGTCAGAGTCTTTCCATAAACAAGAGCATATTCATCTTTTTCGTGCTCCGTTAGCATTTTTCCGTTGGTGCGCAATACGCTTGTAAAAGTGACCTCCTACTATGATGTGCTACAACTACTACGACTACTGCTACACTCTTCTTAGATTATTTCGCAGCTCATAAATTTCCGAACTTGGGAGTGTTTTTTGAAGGACTGACAGTTTCTCACGGAGTATTAAAAGTGGTTTGATGCAGTCTACGTTCATAGCCACTCTGTAACATTTCGTTAGTTTGCGCAGGCAGGCAACTATCGAGTTTCCTCACAAGGGAACCTCCCCAACCCCCCCCCCCCCCCCCTCAGATTTAGCTATAATTTGGCACAGTGGATAGGCCTTGAAAAACTAAACACAGATTAATCGAGAAAACAGGAAGAAGTTGTGTGGAACTATGAAAAAAAGCAAAATATACAAACTGAGTAGTCCAGGGGGCAACATAGGCAACATCAAGGATGACGTGAGTACAAGAGCGCTGTGGTCCCCTGGTTAGCGTGAGCAGCTACGGAACCAGAAGTCCTTGGTTCAAGTCTTCCCTCGAGCGAAAGTTTACTTACTTTGTTTTTGCAAAGTTATTATCTGTCCGTTCGTTCATTGACGTCTCCGTTCACTGTAATAAGTTTAGTGTCTGTGTTTTGTGACCGCACCGCAAAACCGTGCGAGTAGTACACGAAAGGTCGTGCCTCTCCAATGGGAACCGAAAACATTTGATCGCAAGGTCATAGGTCAACCGATTCCTCCTCAGGAAAACACGTCTGATATATTCTATACGACACTGGTGACGGCATGTGCGCACATGACAGGAATATGTTGTCGACACACCTAACTTGCACACTTGGCGAATGGGTAAAAAGATTCTTCTACCTTGCCCGATTTAGGTTTTTTTTGTGGATATGATAATCACTCCCAAAAAAGTGATGAAAACATAAGTGTGTCACATAAACTGCAACAAATGAATGCAACAGTTTCACAGTCGCACAGTTTTCTCTGTGCTCTGTCAAAACATATGTTTTCAACGTTTTCAAATTTTTCCGTGTGTAGACCGTCAAATCCTGTATATGTCCAAGCAAATCTGAACATGTCCTGGAATTTTTGAGAGCGAAGTTGATTGTGTGTGAGTGCCTGAACTCTGATAATTGTCTGAAAATAAAAAATTAATCTTTTCACTCGAGGGAAGACTTGAACCAAGGACCTCTCGCTTCGCAGCTGCTCACGCTAATCACGGGACCACGGCGCTCCTGAGCTCCACAATGTTGCCTATCTTGGGCATGGACTACTCAGTTTGTATATTTTGCTTATTTTTTCATAGTTCCACACAACTTCTTCCTGTTTTCTCGATTGGTCTGTGTTCAGTTTTTCAAGGTCTATCCACTGTGCCAACTTATAACTAAATCTGAGGGGGGTGCGATGGGGGGGGGGGAGGGTTCCCTTGTCAGTAGTCTGCACTCTATACCAGATGGTCTGTTGTTTATGGCAATTTATCCTGTCTCTTGCAGATGTTAGTACTAAATTAGGCAGTGAAGTAACACTACTTTTGATCCTAATACCTTTCCGTAAATTTCTTCCTACACCTATTGCGAAACCTCTCTTAGCCTCGAGGTTTATCAAAAGTTTTAGTCATTCAGTATCAGTCCTTATCGTATGAGAATAAAGAGGATAAAATACTGGGCTATAACTGTCGCGCAGACAACCAGCTGCTTTGCGGTTTTTTACTGCAATCGAGTCGCACTCTATCTCCAACATCCGTGCTATTGAAACAGGCGTCGATCAGAGCGGACTATCTGTGAATCAAGTCAAACGTCCATTAATTACAGAGTTGGAGCTGTCTGAGGCTGAAATGCTTCCTCAGCTGATAGCTAATACAAGTTTGACCCCATTAATTCTGACATGTCGATCGAGTGACTGCATTAATAGCTATCAGCAGAAAGTTACAGCGCATTACGCAGCGGGAAGTGCGGCTGCCAGCCTTGGACAGTCTGCATGGCCACCTGGCCTCCCAATTTTGCCTTGACCACAAAACACATCGCTGGACACTTTCTCGAGCGACTGCTGTCCGTTTAAGGTTTTCAGGAAAGATGACGTCCTAAGTGACGCAGGACCTCGCCCTAATTCAGTGCACTTCATTATCTCGTAGCCTCCCCTACATTTTAAGCGAATACTTAACAGACGGTGACGGAGCTCAAGTTATTACGGTGACCGTTTCTGGCCCTGTGCCATCCTTATTTAGCAGGACCGGAACGAAAGCAGAGGAGCCGCTTTTCTTCCTGGATTTTGTGGACGTGAGCCAGTTCCGCTACAGACACCGACTGAGAGAAGGTAAAGCAGTGCTGAAAATGTTATCAAGCGAGAGCGTATGAACTGATGGTTTCGCGGTAGTGACAAGAAAAATTCCAAGTCGAGCGGCTACAACAGAATGAAAATAATTTGAAACTAGGGAGGTTTGAAGGTTAACGAATGTCACGACTAGAAGCACAAGTCGCGGAAGAAAGAATATTGTGTAACAGACCATTATCACCAACAGATTCACAAGAGTCGTAGATGAGGTATAATTTGCTTGAAATAATATGTGAAGAGTGGAAGTTGCAAACGTTCCAAGTGTAGCTCTTTTTTTTTTCGAAAAAAGCGTTTCCATCGCTGTTGTGTGCTCGGTACTCTCTTGCATGTTGCTAGACTTGAGTCAGTTGGTAAACCACGTTGGTAGAGGGCGCATAGTTTTTCTGCCAAGCTGTGCTTCCTTCTAGGATTCCAAAATTTAAAATATATGGGAAGCGATTTTTGTTGACTAAGTGATACCAGTAAAAAACGTAGTGCAGTATTCACGTACTTATATTATAAAAAAATAAAATGTTGTGCCTCAGCATTACTAGCACTTGCAACAAAAACTTTATTCCTGTTAATTTGTCCAAAATTGACTTTTTGAGTGGGAAATACAAGTGGCTGAGTGGAAAAGTACATGTTCATTCTTGCAAACCAACAACCATCCACTTCTTCTTCCGTTTCACCCTCTTTGTGGTACGCTGAATCAATCATTTCTTTGTGCGTTGTTCTTTTCTTTTGGCCCAGTATTTCCTCATTCTTTCTGATCTTCTTTTCCTCTCTTCTTCCGAGATGAAGGATTTGGACTTTTGTGTAGATTTGTCTTGGAACCTTATGTTTTCATCTTTAGTAATTAATGTAGCTGTTCGATTAATAAGTGAATTTTTTGAAATCTTTATTTCTACTAGGTCTTTCTCAGTTTCTTTAAACCAGTTGGGTTTCGTTTTGCGGTTACGGAAAAGTCAAAGATTTGTTTAGTTAATCTGTTCGAATTCATTCTGAGAAGATGACCATTAAAATTTATTCTCTGATTTTTCGCATAGCATCTGAAAGTTTTTCAGTTTTCTTGTATAGAGTTTCATTTTTGATGTATATAATCTTATTGTTTTGAAATTTTGGCCCTATGATTTTTCTTAAAATTTTTCTTTCCTTTAGCTCAAGATTCTCCATTTGGCCTTTGAAATTCATGTTTAGTGTCTCTGCTGCATACAGTGCTTCTGGCTTAATCACTGTCTTGTAATGTGTAATTTTGGACCCCCATGAAAGGGATTTTTTGTTGTATGTATTTTTTGTTAGTTGGAAGGCCAATTCAAGTTTTTGTTTGTGTTTTTTTATTTTTTATTTTTTTGTTCCATTGATTTGCTCT
Organism: Schistocerca piceifrons; assembly: GCF_021461385.2. NCBI lineage: Eukaryota > Metazoa > Arthropoda > Insecta > Orthoptera > Acrididae > Schistocerca > Schistocerca piceifrons. Next base: position 912,416,414 of record NC_060140.1, on the reverse strand, counting down.
CCCCAGCTTTCCAACTAATCCATTCTCCAAGATATCTGAATTCTTTTACTATTTCAATCTTCTGTTCTTGAACTTTGAGGTATTTACATGAGGTTGGTTGGTTGATTGGTTTGGGGAAGGAGACCAGACAGCGTGGTCATCGGTCTCATCGGATTAGGGAAGGATGGAGAAGGAAGTCGGCCGTGCCCTTTCAGAGGAACCATCCCGGCATTTGCCTGGAGTGATTTAGGGAAATCACGGAAAACCTAAATCAGGATGGCCGGACGCGGGATTGAACCGTCGTCCTTCCGAATGCGAGTCCAGTGTCTAACCACTGCGCCACCTCGCTCGGTATTTACATGAGTGCTTGATGTTTGACAATATCTTAGTTTTTTCAAAGGAGATGTGAAGACCTATTTTAGCTGCTTGTTTCTTTAGTTCAAGGATTTGCTCCCGTGCTTCTTTCATTGTTTCAGCAAACAAGGCCATATCATCTGAAAGAGCAATGCAGTTTACTTTAAGGTTCTTCTTTTTCGCAACCCAGTCTTATAGCACTCTTAATATTTGTGTTCCATTCTCTGACTACTTTCTCAAGCGCACTATTAACAACAGTGTTATTTATTTATACAAATAGCCTCGTTATTGATTTCGAACCGACAAGTTCACCTTCAGCCGGCTGTTCATGATTACATTTGTTGTTGGATACGTTAGCTGGAAGGAAAGCAACCAACAGCTAACGGAAACGACAACATATATAATACGGACGTGAATAGCTGTCATAGCTGTCTGAAGGTGAATATGTCAGTTCGAAACCGATAACGATGCTGTTTTTGTAAATAAATAGCTTCATAACCAGTGGCTGGATGCTGTTTTCTTCTTTGCAAGAATCAGCTAGTAAAAAATTTCCTATTGGCACTTCAAACTGTCGGCTTTTTGGTATGACACTCATTATTTTCTGCTGTGATGCGGTGAGCTGCAGAATTCTGTGGTACAAGATACGTTCTCAATTTTTTTGCACAGAAATCTTGTGCTTTCAACGTCCATCAATCACATCCAATATGTCACAAAAGTAGCACGAAAACAGTTGACCAGTCTCGCCGTTTCTGGTTCACAACAATTTCGTTTTATCAAAATCGATTTTGTCACTAGATTTGCCTTTTTGAGGATCGTATCGTAGCTAAAGCAGTTCGGTATTTGTGTCCGCCCCGCTTGTGTACTACCCTTACCGTCTCACGTGCCTCTAGCGCTACCTGTAAATGTCCAGTCCTGTTCCAGACGGGAACTTTGTTTAACTAACTTAGTATAATGTACACTCATCCTCATAAATTAAGGATAATTGCAGAATGTGGTGCCACACAACGTGGCACTACACAAAACAGGCGCTGATAGCATAGGCACATAGGGAACACACACGACACTGATCTGTAAGTCCACGGTATTGGTGATAAGTTGAGAAAACCGTCTGAAACACGTGTGCTACAAAACGCCACTGCTTCCTGCGCATGAACCCCGACATCAATATGGGATATGATCACCATGCACACGTACACAGGCCGCACACCAGGTTGGTATACTCTGGATCAGGTGGTCGAGCAGCTGCTGGGGTATAGCCTCCCATTGTTGCACCAGTGCCTGCCGGAGTTTCTGAAGTGTCCTAGGGGTTTGAAGACGTGCAGCGAAAGTTTCAAGGCACTCTTCCACATTGGCAGCTCGGTGGGGCCGTGCGTTATCATCCATCCGGAGGAAGCTTGGGACCCACTGCACCCCTGAAAAGGCGGACATACAGGTGCAAAATGACGTCCCGATACACCTGACCTGTTGTTCCTCTTTCAAAGACATGCAGGGGTGTACGTGCAGCAATCATAATCCCACCCCACACCATCAAACCACGACCTCCGTACAAGTCCCTTTCAAGGACATTAAGGGTTTGGTATCTGGTTCCTGGTTCACGCCAGATGGAAAACCGGGGAGAATCACTGTTCAGACTATACCCGGACTCGTCCGTGAACATAACCTGAGACCACTGTTCCAATGGACACGTACTGCGTTCGTGACACCAGGCTTTACGGGCTCTCCTGTGACCAGGGGTCAGTGGAATGCACCTTGCAGGTCTCCGGGCGAATAAACTATGTCTATTCAGTCGTCTATAAACTGTGATTACTCTGGAGCGTCGTTTATCATTCGGTATCCATGGTGCAAGTTAATGGTTTGTTTTCAACATTACTTGAATCTCTACGTTATTCATTTTGTGAAGTTTCATACTTATATCCCACAGATGGTTTATCTCTGCACCCCCGGACATTCATTTTCAGTAGGCCTCCTGATGCATATTGTGAGTCATTCGCACCTAATATTTCTCCTGTCGTAACCTTTAAAACAACACTTTCAAATGAGCCTTACTGAAGATTTAACTTGCGACCTTGCAATTAAGGGGTTCCTTGTTAGATTTGGGGAGAATCACCCATTCCAAACTAATTCACACAGTGAGTTGCCAACATAGTGCACAGTCCATTTTCCTGGTCTGTAACAACGGATAGACTGTACACATAATTCTCTAGACTCGATACGATTGGAAAATGACAGAAAACCAGCTGCAGAATTAAAGGTTGATAACCCCTTTATACAGATTCGACAAATATAAATTTTCTTCTTCAGAAGGAAAATTGGTGAATTAGTTACAAATGTCAAACAGAGAAGGAAGCAAATTCGATAAACAAAGAATTACAAAAACTTTTATAGGGGCGTACACACTTGTAGAATCACATACTGACAAAAATCGATGTTGGAGCCAAAATTTCTTGTATGGAACAACGTGCATGCCAACCAAAGATGTCAACAGTTGCCCTGCGTAGCTGAAATTCAGTAGTGGTAAAATTCACTAGATTCTTAAATTGTAGGCAACGGCTGTTCATACAGGATACAGAGTCAATCACTCCACTCGTGTAACACTACTCAGAGCACAGTACAGTATAGTCATTGGACGCTCGAAGAAGGGTGAAACTTCACCTAGCGGTATTAGTCACTATCCGTCTTTGCATAGTATGGGCACGTCGAAAGTTTCATCCCGCCTGACGAATGACTGGAGACCGTATTTCTGCTATGATTCCGTCTTCTCTGGAAGACGTGTTGTTCTTCAAGGAATTTATTACTTGCTGACTTCCTTAAGAGATGGTGGTTTTGATGCAGGATTTGGAGTTTTTCAAAATCTATTTGTTCTGTTCGAGGCTCGCAGTTGAGAAGTGAGTAAAAATACTAAGCTAAAATTTGACAATAAATAACTGCTAACAGAAGAATTTAAAAGAAAATCAAGTCTCTGTCACATCGGAGGGGCAGTCCTGACGCTGTGCTTCATAGTTAAAGCAAGACTGGGAAAAATTCAAGACACTTTCATACGATTTGTCGACTTGGAAAAAGCCTTCGTCAACGTAAAACAGTGCAAGATTTTCGAAATATAGAAGTAATCTCCTATGTCCAAGAACCAAAAGTAAACAGTAAGACTGGAAGAACGAAGTGCTCGGACTTGGTGTAAGATAGGGATGTAGTCTTTCGCCCTACTGTTGAATCTATACATCGAAGAAGCAAGGACAGAAAAAGATAGGTTCTAGAGTGGGGTTAAAATTCAGGGTGATAGGATACAAATGCTAAGACTCGCTAATGACATTGGCGTCCTCAGTAAAGGTAACGAAGAACTCTGTTGAATAGAATGAACAGTCTAACGAGTTCAGAACATACATTGCGAGGAAATCGAAGAAAAAACAACAACCATCAGAAACAGAAAATAACGAGAAACTTAAGATCAGCCGGCCGCTGTGGTCGAGCGGTACCAGGTGCTTCAGTCCGAAACCACGCTGCCGCTACGGTCGCAGGTTCGAATCCTACCTCGGGCATGGTGTGATGACCTTTGGTTAGTTAAGTAATTCTAAGTCTAGGGGCCTGATGACCTCAGATGTTAAGTTCCATAGTGCTCAGAGCCATTTTGAACATAAGACCAAAATTGGTGACCACGAATTAGAAGGAGATAAGCAGTTCTTCAAATTTCGAAACAAAATAACCAATGACGGACGATGCAAGGCGAACATGAAAACAGAGTAGCGCAGACAATAAAAGGAAACCTGTTAGTAGGAAACATAGGCCTTAATTTGAGGAAGAAATTTCTGAGGATGTACATCTGGAGCACAGCTTTGTATGGTAGTGAATCTCTGAATGCGGGAAACTCGGAATAGAAGAGAATCGAAGCGTTTCAAACGTGGTGCTGAGACGAATGTTGAAAATTAGTTGGACTGACAAAGCAGTGAATCAGGAGGTTCTCCGCAGTATCACCTAAGAAAGGAACATATGGAAAGCACTGATAAGAAAAAGAGATAAGATGAAAGGACTTGTGATAAAACAGCAGAGAATCTGCTTCGTGGTACTAGATGAGCTGTAGAGGGTAAAAAGTGTAGAGGAAGACAAAGATCGGAATACGTCCAACAAATAATTTAGGACGTAGGTTGCAAGAGCTACTGCGAGATAAGGAAGTTGGTACACGGCAGTAATTCGTGGGGAAAGATAGGAACACGTTGCCGACGTATGTATATTAAAACGAATTCGATGCCTTGCCTCCATGATCGTTCCTTGCATCTGGCGTGGCTATTTTGGTAGTTTCTCATTCCATTATTTGTGAATCCCAGCGTATTCAAAAACGAAATGCTAGCTGTTAATTGTGGATTCGTAGTTCTGTAGTACAAACCATTGACAGAACTGGAATTTGGCACAGTGGTCCTGGCGTCTTAGAGCTTGAACATGGGGTAAGGGCATGGACAAACACTCTTAAAGAACTGACTGCGTAAGACAGCAGCTGATGCTTTCAACACCTGCACTTTTTACGTACTTGTTTAAGGAAAATTTTCTCCTCCTCGCAGCATTCAAAATTTGTAAATTTGTGTAAAGTCTTAAGGGACCAAACTGCTGAGGTCATCGGTCCCTAAACTCACGCACTACTTAATCTAACTTAAACTAGCTTACGTTAAGGACAACCCACACACCCATGCCAGAGGGAGGACTCGAACCTCCGACGGGGCAAGCCCCGCGGACCGTGACAAGAAGCCCCAGACCGAGCGGCTACCCCGAGCGGCTGGCAGCATTCACTCCCCCATAAAACTGACAATGGCCTTGTTTCTACAAGTTCCTTCTTCAACTTCTTTTTTAGACGTAATGCGGCCTTTTGGACGACGTTTGGACAACATGTCAACCAATGTCTTTGGCTAAACCATTGCTGAAGAAGATACGGCATGAAATCATTAATCTTGTTCTGATATCAGCACAAATTCAGTAATCGATGGAATGGGACATGTACGAGACAGTTGTAACTATTACGATTGACAATAACAGCATAGTCAGTAAATAAGTACAGAGATAACCGTAACCAATGCAAGAACTTCAACTTTAAGATTGCGCCACTGATCTCGCCACTGATTTTTTTGGAGAAAGGATTGCATGAGTTTTAAGAAATACTATCTTCTCATACCGCATGGAATTTTGTTTTTAGTACCATTTAGTTCTAGACAACATTGAACATTGATCGTATACCAGAAAAGGGTCATCATAAAATATCAGATTTAAATACTCTTCGTGTTACTAAGCTTTTTGTTGAAAACTTTGCACTATTGGTGTGACTGGTTTCACTGCTTGGCATATCCGTGATGCCCTAATAGCTCTCCTTGACAACGGCATGCTTTTTGTTACACCTTCTTGAACAATGGTTCAAATGGCTCTGAGCACTATGGGATTTAACAGCTGAGGTCATCAGTCCCCTAGAGCTTAGAACTGCTTAATCCTAACTAACCTAAGAACATCACACACATCCATGCCCGAGGCAGGATTCGAACATGCGACCGTAACGGTCGCGCGGTTGCAGACTGAAGCGCCTTGAACAATGGCTTTGTGTTTTACTGACAATTCTTTACGAGCAAAGCCCATAAAATTAACGGTTAAAGCTTGTCAAACTCCATAACAAAAGCTACCTACATCTGCTTTCTGTACGTACTGTAGTGGAAAATGGAAGGTTAACCATTTGACGGAAATTTTAAATGTTAATTACAGGGTTATTCTAAATCATGGACCCATTTTCAAAACTTCGTATTTATTCAAGTACAAATCCAAAATGAACAAGCTTTATACCAATGAAAAGAGGGTGTTTCAAAGATTTTTTCAAAATGTTTGATATCAATTTTAAAAATTTAATAATTTGTAATTAATTAGTTTTTTAATAATTATTTAATAATTACAAATGTGATAAATGTTACAAATGTTCAATGTGGCCATCGTTGGCTGCACATCAAACATCTACGCGGTAGCCGAACTCGTCCCACACACGCGAAAGTGTATCTGCAGTTGCTGAGTGCACGGCAACAGTGATCCGGTTCCGCAGATCGTTCAGAGTTGTTGGTAGAGGCGGGACATAAACAGCTTCCTTCACATAAGCCCATAAGAAATAGTCGCAGGGTGTGAGATCAGGAGATCTTTGTGGCCAGAAGTGCAGAGCCAGGGCCGCAAGTCCCCTGTGACCGATCCAGCACAGTGGAAGGGGGTCACTCAAAAAGCCCCTACAACATGGTGCCAACTGGGCGGAGCTCCAACCTGTTGGAAAATGAAGTCCTGGGAATCTTCCATAACGTGAGGGAATAGCCATTGTTCCATCATGTCCAGGTACGTATTTCCCGTTACAGTTCTTTCCGAAAATAAAAATGGTCTATAACCTTTGTACGAGATACAGCACAGAACACTTTGATCTTCGGTGAGTCTCTTTTGTGTTGCAATGGCGAATGTAGATTTTCCAAACCCCATATGCGAACATTGTGTCTGCTGACTTTTCCAATAAGTCGGAACGTCGCTTCGTCGCTAAAAATTACAAGCTGTAGAAATGCGTCATCCTCCATCTTTGCTACCACATAACCGCAAAACGCGAGACGCTTCTCTTTGTCACTGGGGTTGAGAGCCTGCACAAGTTCTAATTGGTAGAGCTTGCACAGCAAACTCCGCCTCCGAACTTTCCATACAGTTGGTTAGGGTATTCCAAGTTCCCGGCTGGCTCTATTGGAAGACTACTGGGACTGCGCACAAAATTTTCTTGAATCCGTCGGACATCATCCTCTGACACACGCGGTCAGCCACTGCTTTTTCTTTTGCACACACTCCCAGTCTGTTCAAATTGCTTAAACCAACGGCTAATGCTTTTGTGAGTTGGTGGTTGAATAACGAATTTGGTACGAAATGCCCGCTGCACTACAATTTGCGACTCACATTTCGCGAACTCAAGAACCCAAAAAACACTGTGCCATCTCACTCACAACTGACAGTGAAACGGAATGACGGCCCTATTGCTGCGCGAACTCTACCGACTTCTGAAACCATCGCCACAAGCCCGCCGCCGCCCGCCAAAAACTTTGAAACTTCCTCTATTCATTGGTATCAAGCTTGTTCATTTTAGATTTGTACATAAATGCATACCAATTTTTGAAAATGGGTGCATCATTTAGAATAACCCTGTATTTATTATTTCATCTATGGGATATATGTCACATGACAAATGTAAACCCATATATATAATACTGTAGCAGCGTATTTTGTATTGTATAATTACTATTCCCAGAGAAATTGAAGTGACTGTGTAATGTGAGGAACATTTGCTTACATATATAAATACTGAATCATATTTGCATGACGTTACTGTCTCTTATGGAGCTTGAAAATAAACACCATTATTGGCCATGTAGACAACAGACCTTCTTAGTTCTTGAATTTAGACACTCCGATAAATTTTAGGAAGAGTGGTTAGGGAGACAGGTTTTTAACCTTGTTTTGAACTGAAGTTTTCGCTCAAATGTCACTGCTCACTGTTGCTCACATTACTCTCGCACAAGTAATTGTGAACAACTTGTTATTGAAGTTTGGTATACCTGACATGATAATTATGGACCAGAGTACCAACTTCAAGTTCAGACTAATTAAACAATTATGTCTTCTATTGCGAATCTGAAAGCTAAGAACTAGTCCCTTCCACTTTCAAGCAAGCTGAAGGACAGTGAATTTACCATACTCTTGGAAAAATGTTAATTTATTACGCTATTAGTCACTACAAAGACTGTAACATTCATCTAGCCCATGTCATAGCTGCAAACAACTCAAAAGTGTCTACAGAATGAAATTCTCATTCTGCAGCGGAGTGTGCGCTGATATGAAACTTCCTGGTAGATTAAAACTGTGTGCTAGACCAAGACTCTAACATCGGACATTTGCCTTTCGCTGGAAAAGGTCTCGAGTTCGAGACTCAGTCTGGCACACAGTTTTAATCTGCCAGGATGTTTCAACTCAAAAGTGCATGAAAACCTAAAACTGGGAGAAATGGAGAGTCAATACAAAATTTTGCAACAACACTAATGGATGCATGGAAGTTGGTGCGCAAATACTGAAGCCCTCGAGTTGCAGGAAAGGTGGTGCAACTCAGTGTTAAGTCATTTGCATACAGGATTGTGCAATGGGTCATGCTAGCACGTCCCTGTACATCAAAGATCAAAACAAACGTTTTATATGCACTACCACGTTCATATCAAGTCACAGAGATTACGTTTCCCGTGAAAATAAAATTGAAATTACTGGCATGAACTTCCATTGTCCACATACATAATGTTGAAAATTTTAAGGGTATCCTGGGCACATTGCTTCAAATGACAGTGCCATTGTAAGTAGGCTGTTTAGGTTTTTATGTTGGTAAGGCCACATAGCGCTCTGGATGAAAATCACTGACTGTGCTGTGTGCAGTCTGTGGCTGGTTGGACCCATTGTTCAAATATTGACATGTGTAGTGTTGGGCAGTTGGATGTGAACCGCGCGTAGCGTTGGGCAGTTGGAGGTGAGCCGCCAGCAGTGGTGGATGTGGAGAGAGAGATGCCAGAGTTTTGAGAGGTTACTACACTCCTGGAAATGGAAAAAAGAACACATTGACACCGGTGTGTCAGACCCACCATACTTGCTCCGGACACTGCGAGAGGGCTGTACAAGCAATGATCACACGCACGGCACAGCGGACACACCAGGAACCGCGGTGTTGGCCGTCGAATGGCGCTAGCTGCGCAGCATTTGTGCACCGCCGCCGTCAGTGTCAGCCAGTTTGCCGTGGCATACGGAGCTCCATCGCAGTCTTTAACACTGGTAGCATGAGGCGACAGCGTGGACGTGAACCGTATGTGCAGTTGACGGACTTTGAGCGAGGGCGTATAGTGGGCACGCGGGAGGCCGGGTGGACGTACCGCCGAATTGCTCAACACGTGGGGCGTGAGGTCTCCACAGTACATCGATGTTGTCGCCAGTGGTCGGCGGAAGGTGCACGTGCCCGTCGACCTGGGACCGGACCGCAGCGACGCACGGATGCACGCCAAGACCGTAGGATCCTACGCAGTGCCGTAGGGGACCGCACCGCCACTTCCCAGCAAATTAGGGACACTGTTGCTCCTGGGGTATCGGCGAGGACCATTCGCAACCGTCTCCATGAAGCTGGGCTACGGTCCCGCACACTGTTAGGCCGTCTTCCGCTCACGCCCCAACATCGTGCAGCCCGCCTCCAGTGGTGTCACGACAGGCGTGAATGGAGGGACGAATGGAGACGTGTCGTCTTCAGCGATGAGAGTCGCTTCTGCCTTGGTGCCAATGATGGTCGTATGCGTGTTTGGCGCCGTGCAGGTGAGCGCCACAATCAGGACTGCATACGACCGAGGCACACAGGGCCAACACCCGGCATCATGGTGTGGGGAGCGATCTCCTACACTGGCCGTACACCACTGGTGATCGTCGAGGGGGCACTGAATAGTGCACGGTACATCCAAACCGTCATCGAACCCATCGTTCTACCATTCCTAGACCGGCAAGGGAACTTGCTGTTCCAACAGGACAATGCACGTCCGCATGTATCCCGTGCCACCCAACGTGCTCTAGAAAGTGTAAGTCAACTACCCTGGCCAGCAAGATCTCCGGATCTGTCCCCCATTGAGCATGTTTGGGACTGGATGAAGCGTCGTCTCACGCGGTCTGCACGTCCAGCACGAACGCTGGTCCAACTGAGGCGCCAGGTGGAAATGGCATGGCAAGCCGTTCCACAGGACTACATCCAGCATCTCTACGATCGTCTCCATGGGAGAATAGCAGCCTGCATTGCTGTGAAAGGTGGAAATACACTGTACTAGTGCCGACATTGTGCATGCTCTGTTGCCTGTGTCTATGTGCCTGTGGTTCTGTCAGTGTGATCATGTGATGTATCTGACCCCAGGAATGTGTCAATAAAGTTTCCCCTTCCTGGGACAATGAATTCACGGTGTTCTTATTTCAATTTCCAGGAGTGTATAATCGTACGATCCGGACGTGTGTCCACCAGAAAAAGGAAATTTGTAAAGATGGATGTCATGAATTGATAGATATATATATGATGACTTTTGAACATTATTAAGGTAAATACATTGTTCATTCTCTATCATAATCTTTCATTTGCTAACTGTGCCTATCGGTAGTTAGTGCCTTCAGTAGTTAGAATCTTTTATTTAGCTGGCAGTATTGGCGCTCGCTGTATTGCAGTAGTTCGAGTAACGAAGATTTTTGTGAAGTGATTCATGAAAGGTATAGGTTATTGTTAGTCAGGGCCATTCTTTTGTAGGGATTATTGAAAGTCAGATTGCGTTGCGATAAAAAATATTGTGTGTCAGTTTAGTGATGATCAGAATAAGTAGAGAGAGAACTGTCTGAGTACGTTCAGTTTTGCTCAGCTGTTTGAAAATTAAATAACGTATAACTTTACCAGCACAGTTATTCATAATTTTTCTAGGGGTACATTTCACCATTACCTATGAATAATCCAAAAGGTGAGAAGGGAAGGAAACAAACAGGAGCTAGCACACAGAACGTAGGCAATCAGGTCACGCTAGTGGATATCGAGTTTTACGAGATAAAAGAGTATGGAACAGCTTTGTCATAAACCATGTTATGGCTACATAATTGCTCTAGCTTAAAAGCTTTGTTATACTTTGTTAGTACAGGGTTATTTAAATATTGTACATTTGTTGTTACAATTTTTTGTAATGAAATTAGTAGATGGTAATAGTATGTAATTCGAGTAGATGTATGCTGTAGTAATGGTATGCCCTGTGTGGCCGGCCGCAGTTCCAGACGCTCCCATCCCGAACCGCGCGACTGCTACGGTCGCAGGTTCGAATCCTGCCTCGGGCATGGATGTGTGTCATGTCCTTAGGTTAGTTAGGTTTAAGTAGTTCTAAGTTCTAGGGGACTGATGACCTCAGACGTTAAGTCCCATAGTGCTCAGAGCCATTTGAACCATTTTTTTCCTTTTCACTGTTTGATAATGAACCACGGGGGAGGGAGAGTGAATCGGATTTCTTTCCCCAGGTGACGCTACCACAGAGGACAACAACGATATGTGCAGTAATTCTGATGGTGCTGCACACCTTCTCAGGAGGAATAGTGGGAGCACCACAGCATCAACAACTCAAAGAAGGAATGCTGTTCTTCCAGCAGGAGGAAGCCATGTTAACTGGCCACCAATGGGCTCTGAGGCTAACTTACATGTCAAGTAAGGAATCTGATATGGAGATTCTAGGAGACATTTCCCAAATTGTATCTCGAAACTAGAGAGAAATAATTACCATATGTCCTACCAAGATGGTCCAGGCCGATACACAGGCATGGGAAATACAGTTAGTCCTTGGTGAAACAGATGCAGAAGGAAGTCAGAGAGATATTCTGACCCCACAGGAATACTTCTGATAGTTTGAAATGCGTTGGATGTACTCTGCCCTTACTCCAGACACAGCGATTGTGAATTGTTATAAATAAGGTCGATGCAAGTTATTCATAAGACTAGAACTGCAAGGCAGTAGGATATTAATCAATGGTACACCTGTGATCTGGCAGGGGCTACATTCTGTCTCCCAGCTACTATCATCGGAACAACTATAGTAAATCTGACGCACACCACATTGTATTGACCAGAAAAACTCTGACGCACCCCTCATTGTATTGGCCAGAAAACCAACTAGACTTGTAGCCCATTCAGAATCTAATTTAGTTAATTAATAAACGTGAAACTAGACCTTCTCCATTCGCTGGATCAACTGATAGCTGCGCAGAAAGGTCATATTAACGCTGAGGAAAGGTTCCAGCATATTCAGCAGTACCACAATGAACAGTGCAATAGGATTAGGACCATGAGTGGCTCAGCTTTTGGCTCCGTTTGTGACGGTACATCACATAAATTGACATTTTTTTAAAAAAGAAAAGGGTTTTTGCTTGTGCGACGTGTGAACTATAAATTATTTCAAGACTACGCACATCTGCGCGATGTATAATAAATATTAAAAAGTGTAATTATTACCACCAAAGCACACAAACAGCGATGTGATTAAAAAATTACATTTTTTGTCAACAATCTCTGTGTAATGAAAATGAACATGACCAGAGACTATTGTTTTTTTGAACTCTCTCTCCTATTTTGTTTCGCCTAGCGGAAAGCCGCCATTGTATAGCAGACTGGTATTTAATTTAAGTTTGGCTGTAATTTAGAAAAATATGCTTATAATTGTTATGAGAAAGTGTGTATTATTGATTTAGTGGGCACCTCTCATGACAGCAATCATTAATTATAACTAAAAAATTTATTTTCAGAACTTCGTGTTGCAGGGAGCTCATCTCCACTTACAGCATTTGGTCGGCCATTACGCTGACGATACTTTATAATTAGAAATTCATGTCATAATATTAAATGTAATGTGAGAGATTTCACTATTTTTATCTTCCAATATTTTCAGAGTTAACAGAGCAAAAATAGATTTCATTTATTAATATTTAGAATGCTGAATGAGTTCAGTATGTTTTAAGTCTGGCCGCTTAACGGCAAATGAGATTCTCTCCAGTTTTGCCTTGCAAATAACGAATAATAAATAATGAAAAATATTCCATTCAACGAGCATAACAATATCTCAGTTACTTTATGGAATTTGATACACAATGACCAGTAGCCCCCTGAGACCCAAATTAATTATTACAGGTTGCGTAAAAGCACGCACATTTTCTTTTCAAAATAGCAGCGTTCACGTGAATTATCTACGTATTAGAAGGCGATGAGTCGCGCCTTGTGTTTAAAATATTATTCCGTACGTACTTCGGAATAGCCGAGGTCAGTACATATGTTATTGTGGTATTGGGTTATTTCCAAGTCTCATGCTAGCCCACAATATTTAACGAAGTAAATGATATTGCAGTATTTAATAGATATTTATTTTTATTAAGAACCGCGATAAGTAAAGGAACCAAAAAATACTCGTGTACCGCGATAGGTTGTGGTTTTGACCTTACTTTGTGTAAACTATGCCTACTTAAAGTGGAAAACCACCTAAGCTGACGAGCTCGCAGGGCACCAGTTTCCGACTGACTGGGCTATCCCCAGTAAGTAAAGTTAATTTTAAGGAACAGCTGACGACCCATGTGGTTTACACTAAGAGTTATGGTTATAAGAGGACAAAGACTTTGTATCTGTATGTCAATAAGTAGAACATATGATATTTGTGTCCAGAAATGCACACTGGACCAAATCCAGAGACTGGATTTCTCTGATGAAGGAGGAGTGGTGCACCACGACTCCATCAGGTGTGATGAACTACCTTATGATGCTCAGCAAAACGACTTCATTCAGAGGTAAGCGAGTATCAGCCTGAAACCCAGGCAATGTTTCACAAGAAGGTGTATTCAGAACGAAAGAGCACTTATTCACGAGAACGACGAAGAGGAAAAAGCTAACCAGCGCCTCTGAAGGATGAAACTGGGCAATACTACAGCTCCAGTTAGGCTCCTTCAGGAGCTGACTAAAGAAGAAAAGCAGAATGATTGAAGTCATTGCCACCCAATGCTTACACCTGGCTGCTACAGTCTGTTCTCTCTTCTGGAGTCGTGATTCTGTTGTAGGAGAAGTGCTGGCCAGCAAACTCTGATAAATATGCCCCCACGTGATGCCCTCATTCTCAAACGTTCTCAAATGGTCGCCGGTATTTTCCGGTGCATATATTGATGATCACCGCTATCTCCATGAACTGCTGAGTTCGATGTGGAGACCACTGCAGTACTATATGAAGTATCCTGTCATCTAATATGGAAGTCGTCTCCAGTAGCAGCAGGTAATAGTCTGAGCTTGGGACCGTACGCAGATGTCTTGGCGCCTTTGCGCCACTGGGTCTCCATCCAGGGTGACTACCTCCTGCTCGTGGCTGTCTCTCTAATGGCAAGCATTTTCGAGCCCAGTCTCTCTGTTGTACACCGTTTCCTGAAGGCTTCTACAGGGTTATTACAAATGATTGAAGCGATTTCACAGCTCTACAATAACTTTATTATTTGAGATGTTTTCACAATGCTTTGCACACACATACAAAAACTCAAAAAGTTTTTTTAGGCATTCACAAATGTTCGATATGTGCTCCTTTAGTGATTCGGCAGACATCAAGCCGATAATCAAGTTCCTCCCACACTCGGCGCAGCATGTCCCCATCAATGAGTTCGAAAGCATCGTTGATGCGAGCTCGCAGTTATGGCACGTTTCTTGGTAGAGGAGGTTTAAACACTGAATCTTTCGCATAACCCCACAGACAGAAATCGCATGGGGTTAAGTCGGGAGAGCGTGGAGGCCATGACACGAATTGCTGATCATGATCTCCACGACGACCGATCCATCGGTTTTCCAATCTCCTGTTTAAGAAATGCCGAACATTATGATGGAAGTGCGGTGGAGCACCATCCTGTTGAAAGATGAAGTCGGCGCTGTCGGTCTCCAGTTGTGGCACGAGCCAATTTTCGAGCATGTCTAGTTACACGTGTCCTGTAACGTTTTTTTGCAGAAGAAAAAGGGGCCGTAAACTTTAAACCGTGAGATTGCACAAAACACGTTAACTTTTGGTGAATTGCGAATTTTCTGCACGAATGCGCGAGGATTCTCTACCGCCCAGATTCGCACACTGTGTCTGTTCACTTCACCATTAAGAAAAAATGTCGCTTCATCACTGAAAACAAGTTTCGCACTGAACGCATCCTCTTCCATGAGCTGTTGCAACCGCGCCGAAAATTCAAAGCGTTTGACTTTGTCATCGGGTGCCAGGGCTTGTAGCAATTGTAAACGGTAAGGCTTCTGCTTTAGTCTTTTCCGTAAGATTTTCCAAACCGTCGGCTGTGGTACGTTTAGCTCCCTGCTTGCTTTATTCGTCGACTTCCGCGGGCTACGCGTGAAACTTGCCCGCACGCGTTCAACCGTTTCTTCGCTCACTGCAGGCCGCCCCTTGATTTCCCCTTACAGAGGCATCCAGAAGCTTTAAACTGCGCATACCATCGCCGAATGGAGTTAGCAGTTGGTGGATCTTTGTTGAACTTCGTCCTGAAGTGTCGTTGCACTGTTATGACCGACTGATGTGAGTGCATTTCAAGCACGACATACGCTTTCCTGGCTCCTGTCGTCATTTTGTCTCACTGCGCTCTCGAGCGCTCTGGCGGCAGAAACCTGAAGTGCGGCTTCAGCCGAACAAAACTTTATGAGTTTTTCTACGTATCTGCAGTGTGTCGTGACCATATGTCAATGAATGGAGCTACAGTGAATTTATGAAATCGCTTCAATCATTTGTAATAGCCCTGTATCATCGCTATCAGTGGTCATTGTGGGTACACGCCTTCGACTTCGGCCGTCACAGATGTTACAGTTTGAACACCGTGTATCCCAATGTGGTACGCGGCGACGACGACATAGATAGTGTACTGCGCCACCCTTTAGACATAGACCACTCGTAGAAATAATATAGTATGAGCGGACGCTAGATACACTGCGACACGTAGGACAGAAAGCAACGCCGAACAGTGTAGGCTCTGCTATGGAATATTTCACTTAACAGTGCAGACAAGACAGTGTCTAAGATCAACGACATAATCTGTGTATTCAGAAATGATCGTCTGTCCAGACGCATCGAAGGCACGTAAAGTTGGATGTTAATTTTCACTAACTGCAGATCACACTACGTATCACTGCAACGTCGCTAATATTTTCGTGGTATACTGGGGCTACCGTAATATGTTAATACTGATCTTACTAACGCATCTGACTCGCAGAACGTCACAAGGTTCGTAAAGTTAACTACCACCTAAGCTAATCTCAGCCACAATGTAAAATACTATGCACAAGAGTATGCGATGGATATTCCACTTTAACACTTGCAGCGACACACTAAAATCTGTAGTGTATGAGTTGACAATATGACGACGCACGTCGCAAAGCGACGGAGTAACTAAAGTATGCACCAACGTATAAAATTAATATTCGCGGGGTGTCTGACCTGCAGATGCCACTTATATGCTTTCCCTACTAAAGCTTCAAAGTATCATGTAAACTCATCCAGTCAATGTTGACTTTAAGTACTTTTTACGTAAAATTAAGTATAAGTTCAATTCCAAAGACGTAATTTTATTTCTTAACTATACAGTCGTAGCTAGTCAACGAGAAGGTCTATACATAGTGTCGTGTTACAACAAGATCACTGGTTAAATCGAATTATCAAGTATTAATCTGAACTAAATGAAATTTATTTCTTTTAAAATTAATTTTATTTCATAAACCGTAACCTTTCTTTCCATTTTCTTAAATAGTTAAAGTCTTTCCTCTCATTGTATACTAATAAATATAAATTATTATCTCAGTTTCTTAGAGGGTTAATATCTCTGAACTATACGTCGACACAATGTCAACCTTTTTCTTTACGTATTTGTGGCTTCTCTGTAATACTTTGCTACATATGCGAATTAATCGTCTGCTTGAAGACAGAACATTGTTTTCAAATATATTTCCACTAATAATTCTGGGATAAATAATACTCGGGGACTCGTTTTTATAGTTTAAAACAGAATTTTTTTCTCTTTTTCCTTGTTCAAAAATGGTTCAAATGGCTCTGTGCACTATGGGACTTAACATCTATGGTCATGAGTCCCCTAGAACTTAGAACTACTTAAACCTAACTAACCTAAGGACATCACACAACACCCAGGCATCACGAGGCAGAGAAAATCCCTGACCCCGCCGGGAATCGAACCCGGGAACCCGGGCGCGGGAAGCGAGAACGCTACCGCACGACCACGAGCTGCGGCCTTTTTCCTTATTCTTTATTCGCGTGCAGGTACAAGTCAGCATATTTTTATACGAGTGCGGGTTAATTGCACAAAATCCCACGTAGCGAAAACGTAATAATAAAAAAAACATACAAAAAAACCTGAGTGCCACCGCCACTTTTAAACTATGTGAACTTTGAATGGGACACAAATCTTGACCACTTGAGGCGTTGACTTTCCGCGAGTCCACAAATATTCTAGTTCCCGAGTCGGCAGTTGCTGACTACAGCTCTCGGCGAGCCGGCAGTCACCGACAGTGCGTATGCAGCACTGCCCTACAGTCCTCCCCCCTCCCCCCACCCCCCCACCCGCCCCAATGACGCGCTTTCTCGCAACAAAACTTGTCTTCTGGAGTGCTGGTTTCGACTGAACGTTGTATGCAGCTGCCGAATGGGTGAAGCGCGTGTGATTCGATATCCCTCTGTTTTTCTACGAACTAATTAACGCACGCACGCCCTCCTTCGTCGAATACTTCTATATGGCTTCAAAACGTTGTCTTGTGGAAACTGTTCCAATTATGTGAATTACTAAGCACTGGCACATGGCATGAGGAACTGTGTATGGTATCTTTGGCGTAAGTACACACCAATACTCATTAAGGTTTTCCCCAATGACTGAAAGACCTGAATACGTCGGTTGCAATGTATGACTGGTGTTGAGTGTTCCTGGCGATACAAATTGAGTTTTATTTCATCGAGATCGGAAAGGTGAGCTTAGTCTATCATATCTCGATCTCCAAACATCTGTGTGAGAGTCCTCTTCTTGTCTTCGCAGGTTTATGTTGTCGTCGAGAAACCCCCAACAAGTAATTTCACTCTTCCTTCAAGATTTTATCGGAGACATGCGTGACAGGGAGGTATCATCTCCGATGGAGGATTTAAAGTGCTCTCAGAAACGAAGCCAGCTTTCAGTGTCATAATGAAAAGACTTCTGTTCAAGCATTAACAATTTTACAGAATTAGTGCGTGGGGCCACAAGCAGACCAGTACTCTTGAAAGGTGGCTACACTGAGCCACTGCGCCAGAGATTGCGCCAAAGAGTACTATTAAGCCGCCTCCTCAGTGCTTGTTGAGAGCTCGTAGAGTGAGTGATTGTCAAGAACTCGTAGAAGTCAGTGCCGGTTAAGAACTCGTAGAGGACAGTGCTTGGAGAGAACTCGTTGATGTCAGTGCGTGGGCAGAGCTCGTTGTAGTCAGTTCGTGCCGAGGTGTGCTAGTGGGCACTGCTTGTCGTGAAGTCGGAGTGAGATGTGATAGTGGAGAGTGTTGTTCCATGTTTTATGCAGTTATTTGATGGGAGAGATAGCAGATGTTATTCTAATGGAAATACTGTAACGATCAAAGTGCTTTTCGTCAATATATATGAAGGTAAAATATTGCGGGTTTTTTCATTAATTCCATGTTTTAAATAATGCGTCATTACACGTTCAGTCAACAAAGCATCTGGCGTGTGTTCTGGTATTAGAGTTTAATTCTGGTTTCCTTACGCAATTGTAGTATTTGTAATTTTCTTTTATCACGTCAGTATAATTGGTATTTAAGAATTCTTGTCTTATTGGAAAAGAACCGTGCCAGATGTGTACGTTGAGTCACACTCCCACATACAGAACAGTTATACTTGTGCTTTGGTTTCGTAGGTTTTATAGTTGCTGGGGACTTAATTAATTGACTGTGTTTACGAAAATTTTCTTTCATTGTTTGTTGCAGTCAGATTGCGTAATAATTATAGTCAGGGCCCCGTTTACGAGACTTGCGTAATCGAACATACAGCTACTAAAAATCTAAAATATTTTCAATTGTAAATAATTAAGCCCCCATGCACTCTCTACATTTTAGTGTGGGGAGTACGCAACGAGCTCACGCTCAATTCACGTAGGTGGCTTCTTAACAGTAGGAGCCGCTTTATCTATACTCTCTTTGGAAGTGACAATGTCGCTGCCATCATCTGACAAGAGATCATGAATAGAGTCAGCTTGACGGAATAGATGCGCTAATGTCACTACTAAGGGCCTCTTGCAGTATTCGTCTCCTTGAGCGGCGTATCACCATGACACTAATTAATCATACCTGTAAACAACGAGAAATTAACCATCTTTCACGCTTTCTTCCTTTTAAATGTACGCAGCGTATCGCCTCCCCCCCCCCCTTCTCCCGCCTCATATTTTTTGTTATTGCTAGCAACTGTTGCCAGTGATTACTGAAAAAAATATCGCAGTAAGTCAAAGAACTCGACTACTCTCAACGATATATTAGTTATTGTAATTACTCACAATGATATGGTTATACACTGCCGAAAATCGAAACCCCCATGTGATATGGTCAGATCTCGGTGTGACCTCTCAGACGTACCCACCATTGACGGATATTAAATGGTTCGAGTTACAGTTCTCCCTAACAGGCAGAGCAACCACCAAAAAGCATTAATGCTGTTCAGGTATAGCGTTGTTACCAAGCTTGGCAGGGTGGTATAAATGGCATGAACAGCGTCAGATATTCAGTAACTACTGTGAAGGATATAGAGATCTCTTGCTTAATCCTCGGAGATACCGTTATCAGCATCTTACAGAGGTTGAACTGGGCGTCATTGTGGGTCTAGGTTGTGGGTCTCGGCTTCGGATCCAGTAGCCCAATGTTGGACTGCGTCGGATCGTAAGGGCAGGCATATTCGTAGTCAACGTTAAAGTCGACGAAGTCTGACCACCATAAGGGACGTGCACCGAGCACGTTGTAGCCCCTTCACATCTGCCCCTTCCATCCGAGAACGAGTTCAGGACTCCCTGCATCATTCTGTGTCATCAAACGGTTCAAATGGCTCTGAGCACTATGGCACTTAACATCTGAGGTCATCAGTCCCCTAGACTTAGAACTACTTAAACCTAACTAACCTAAGGACATCACACACATCCATGCGTGAGGCAGGATTCGAACCTGTGACCGTAGCAGCAACGCGGTTCCCGACTGAATCGCTTAGAACCGCTCGGCCACAAAAGCCGGCTCAGTGTCATCCGACACCAATCGTCTGAGACTAACGAAGAATCGTCCAATACGTGGGCTGCTGTTGTCACCGCAACTCGAACGGCTGTGCTTGGAGTGGATAGAACTCTAACAATGCAATGGATATTCTTATTCTATGACTGAGGACAACTGTGTAAGTGGAAATCACATGTTTAATGTCTCAATATTTGCATAGAAATACACACTTTTACACACTTTACAATATAACAATGTTAAAACAGATGTCAGGATAACGCATCTCATCAACATCAAAAGTGAAATAGCCCTAAACACAACAATATCAAGTATTAACTCCCAGAAAGCTAAATTATCCTAAACACGACAATATTTAACTTTAACTAGAAGTTTCTTTACAAAATTATTCTTACGATTTCGTTGTGATGTCAGTCAGTACTACGATAAGTCATCCAATTCCGGTTCAAAGTTCGGTATTATTTTTAGGATGACAATCAAGTCTATGGTGGATGGTTAGTTATGTGACAAATTGAGGAAAAGATAACCCATGGTCGCTCGAGTTTACAGTGGACGCAAGCTGGTGAACCAACAAGTTTACGCCTCTGCACGCACTATTTACCTTAAGCTGCGATGAGCTGTCGTCTGCTAAGCAACTGTCTCCCCTGAAATTTCTATAAAAACTTATTAAATATTTCTGCTGAATTTTCCAGCAGAAACTCTCCCTATGTTTCTCGTTATGCGAGAGAACATGAACTCATCCCTTGTCTTAGAATATGGCTATATACGAGGGCTATTCCAAAAGTAAGGTCCGATTCGCCGTAACTATTGAAATTTGGCGCCAATGACAAAACACGCATGCGCGCCGACTCCCGGCAAGCCTTGCGCGTCAAACGCCGCCATTCGCTTTGTTACTGTTGCTGAGTGTAGTTCACAGTGTCACTTTACAATGTTTAAGACAATTGATCAGCCCGCCGATTGTGAAGTAAGGGCAGTGATACGATTTTTGTCTGCAAGAAACAATTCAGCGGCGGAAATCCATCGGCAGATTACTGAAGTGTACGGTCCTAACATAATGAGCGACAGTAAAGTGCGCAAGTGGGTGCGAGCTTTTAATGAAGGACGGGATAATGTGCACGATGAACCACGGTGTGGCCGACCATCAGTGATTTCAGACGATTTGGTCAATGCGATTGACAAAAAAATTCGTGAAGATCGCCGATTCACTATTACAGACGTAGACATGCATTTTCCGAATGTGAGTAGAACAACTTTGTACAGAATTGTGTCTGAACATTTGAAGTTTCACAAATTGTGTGCCCGTTGGGTTCCCAGGCTGCTTACTGAGCCCCAACGAATGAAAAGAATGGCTTTTGCTCTTGATTTTTTGGAGCGATATCATAAGGAAGGTGACAGGCTTTTAGACAATGTTGTCACAGGGGATGAGACATGGGTTTCTCACATCACTCCAGAGTCTAAACGTCAGTCAATGCAATGGCGTCACACGTCATCGCCAGTCAAGGTCAAGGCAAAGCAGACAATCTCAACACGTAAGGTTATGGCGACTGTGTTCTGGGATAGACGTGGAGTATTGTTAGTCGACTTTATGGAGAGAGGAACAACGATTAATAAAGCCGCCTACTGCGCTACCCTGACTAAACTTCGACGTGCAATCCAGAATAAGCGACGTGGTCTTTTGTCGTCTGGAATCTTGTTGTTGCATGACAATGCCAGACCCCACACTGCAAATGAAACGCAAGCTCTGATCAAGAAATTTGGATGGGAACAGATGGACCATCCTCCTTACAGTCCGGACCTGGCGCCAAGTGATTTCCACCTGTTCCGTTACTTAAAGGAGTTTCTCGGCGGCAAGCGCTTCGACACAGATGATGAAGTGAAAGAAGCAGTTAAGGACTGGTTATCGTCACAGGCGGACGATTTCTATAACATGGGCATTCAAAAGCTTGTTGAACGATGTGATAAATGTTTAAATAAGTATGGAAGTTATGTAGAAAAATAGATAAAGATGTAAGGAATGTAAATAAAACAATTGTTTTGAAAAAAACATTTTAGTTTTGATTTTTTTTTTTTATAACCGGACCTTACTTTTGGAATAACCCTCGTACATGCGCATGGTTGGAGCAGCGTGCATATTATAATGGCCTCTCAGTTCTCGCAAGAACAATTAACTAGTTGGCTGGTTCGTTTATCCACAGTTGGAGCTAAACGATCCTACAGGTAAATTCTAGCCCGATGTCAGCCGTTGTGAATGCAGTGTTCACCCAGAGTTCATCTCTGTGCCGTACAGAGCGTTATGTGCTCCGTTCTGCACTAGACGCCAGTTCAGAGAAGAGTCCCCACAAAATTTCCGTCTTGTCTTTTTCGTAGCCGAACTGTCTCCCCACCTGGGTGCTTTCATTCTTCATATCACAGCTTTTCTCGATCTATAGGAGCGTTCCTCTTATTTTGCGGAAACTCTCTCTACCAATCAAAAGGGCCCTACCATTAAACTGCGTCAAAACTTCGGCTCTTTACTCCTTCCTAGTGCGTTTCCGCCAATCGGACGTTTTGTGCCCGCGACAGACGTCAAAATGCGTACATTGTCCCTCATGTGTGTACCACTCGCTGGACACATGATCGATAATGCGTCACTGGTCTTGTTAGATCCATTTGTAATTCTGAAACGCAGTTTTTTTTTAAGCTTTCTTTCCTGTCCTCCCTCAGATGGTCCATTAACTCGCTCTCCCCTTCTGATTCAACTGGTCGGTCGTTGACCTGGCTTGTGACGCCCCTCCAACTGATTTCCATTGTATCTCCCATGGCGCGGCCTTGCCTCTGCTCTCGTCCCTCTGAATTCCAAACTAAAACGCCTCTCGCTGCTTTTTGCACCTTCTGCTCATAGACATGCCTTGTATAGGAACGGTGTGTTAATCACCGTCTATTGAGTGTCATCCCTTTTTGCATTACATACTGATAGGCAAATTTGCTCATAACCACCAAATTAAGTTAGGTGTCATATTCACATTCCCGTTGTGATGTACAAAGCTCTCATGTAAGGTGCGAATCTGACCTTCATTTATTCCGTCTTCTTGTGACAGTATCATGATGCCATTTTTTCTACGGTAAAATTCTTGTCCACAAACAGCGCGCATCTCCATGAACTGTCTGCATGACGATGTGGTACTAGCAAGACTCTACTCGTAGATCTGTCCCTGTTAGAACATATACGACACCAGCTCTGATGTCAACATCGTCCCATTGCCCGTACCCAGGACATTAGTGATCAGTTACAACAATCACAGGCCAGCTTGTCTCAGGAGAGGATACAAAGGCTTTATGACATCTTCACCAACTGAATGGGTGCGTGCATTCAGGTCAGAGGTGGTGCAACGCCATACTCATAATTGAACTCATACTGCGAAGTCCTTTGTAAATCTGCCTCGACATTGTAATACTGAAATAACGTCACACCCCCTCTCAACCCGTTTCCTCATCCCCTACCTGATGCTTCACACTTTTTGTTGGTCAGTGTATGCTGACGTCTTTTAAACCGCCACATACCATGCTAGTGAAATAAATGCAGGTAAAACATAAAAGAGTCCAAAGATGATTGAAACACTTCGACATATGCTACATACATATCTATGATACTGACATGTGGATACTAAAAATTAGAAAAATGCTGTGCCGTACTCTAGAAATGATATTTTAAGATAAGTATGCAAAATACGGGATAGCAGTCGGCAACGAGAGATGCTGACTGATTGTGTAACACAGTGGAGCTAATTACAGTTTTGCTTTTGATTACCGTCATCATGGCGTTATTTCAAGGAAAATAAATGCCTCTGTGTTGAAATATAAATAAGTATGACATGAAAGAGAACGGAATGTGCAAATACGTTTAAGCTGTGTTCTTAGGTCTTAATCTGACAGCGAACTTGGTAATCGCTACCGGTTTATAAAGAAAAAACCGTACACAAACAACACGTAACAACTTCTCTCTACCAATCAAAGTCACTGCATTTTTCTACAAGAATATCTTATCAGCTTCCAGTTAGTTCATATACTTTTCACAAGAGCGCTACTTGTGCAACGATTCAAAGGTACTTCATAGATTATTCGGAAGAGGTGCTACTACAACCCTTTGTTATCGTTGCAAACTTCCTTCTGTCCAGACTAACACCGAAGTTTAGCTAATCTATTTACAGAGACTCAATCCAGTTAGTATCGAAATTCAGAGATTAATGTAGGTCTAGATAAGTAGTGGCGCAATTGCCCTGGCGTGTATACAGTGTCTGGCCTCTTTCTTTTTCTGATTCTCACTTCACAATTGCCCAGGGCAGAAACTGTGATTGTTGGATGACAGAGAACACTTGCACTAAATCGTGGAAGCAACAGTGTAATATGCAAGACGCACCACATTTCCCTCCATAATAATAAATCTTTTGACAAAGGGTTAGTGAACTGTACGTCACGGAATACAAAAATGTATAAAAGATAACGTTCACTGAAAATCAAATGGTAGTAATATCTATGGAGTGAGTTCAAGTGCAGCGCATTTCCTCTGTATTTTATATGTTTATTTATTAGTAACACTACCTAGTGAACAACTGGTGTTTTATGAGTAAAAATATATCGATACATATTTTATCACACAATTAATATCCAAATTCAGTTACTCACCTCTTTTCGATGATATCACAACTCCTGGATAGAAGCAAAACTTTGAGCCTCAATCCATCAGTAGATAAAAAGTTCTAGGCTGATGCGTAACTTTAACCCTAGGTATGTTTAGTTCAAATGGCTCTGAGCACTATGGGACTTAACATCTATGGTCATCAGTCCCCTAGAACTTAGAACTACTTAAACCTAAGTAACCTAAGGACAGCACACAACACCCAGTCATCACGACGCAGAGAAAATATGTTTAGTCATTTTGGTTTCTTTGATTGCTGAATTGTGTAATTTCATATGCAATTTGTCAAAAAATGATCATTGAAGTAGTTTTACATTAAGCAAGGGATTGAACATTAAGAAGTTGAGATGTTTATCTTCGACTTGTTATCATGTTTATACTTGCTTTATCATCTTTGAAGTCAGTAATGTACTTGAAAATGACCTTATAACCCGGAACCTAAGTTGTGCAGTAGCCATAATAAATTTTGTAAAACAAGCCAAAAAACGCTGTTATTTTGGTTAACATCATAGGGTTGATTTATGTAATTGTGTGGCTATATATTTACGATATAAGTATTATGTGGATAATTTTGGCTGGGTAGAATTCTGGCGCCCGTCAAACCGTTGAATTTGTACACATTTTGACCAACCTTCATCTGCAGGTGAGATTTCTTTATAAGTATTTAAGTCTTGAATGTAGAAATCTGCGAACCGTTACGCTTGTTCTGAAGTAGTTCGAATAGAAATAGCAGTGAGACTTTTGGGAAAAATTTAAGTGTATATATAAAGGTAGGCAAATGAGAAATGGAGGTGGTGTATTTGTCACCGTTGACAAGAAACTCAAATCCACCGATATAGAAACTGAAGCTGGATGTGAGATTTTTTGGGCAAGACAGTATCAGAGGTGCGCATAAAATAATTGGATCTATCGCCCACCAGACTCATCTCCTGATGTAACAGAATACTTTAGACGAAACATCAGTTCACTTGTACGTAACCATGTTCCCCCGTTATTCTGTAATCATTGGTGGAGACTTTAGTCATCTAACAATAAATTGGGAAAATTACAGTTTTCTCAATGATGAACGTGATGAGACAGGCCGTGAAAATTGCTAAATGCCTTCTCTAAAAACTGCCAAGAGCAGATAATTAGGAACCCCACCAGCGATGGAGGTGTATTGGATCTAATGGCAACAAATAGACCTGACCTCTTCAAGGACGTCCACACCGAAACCAGTATCTGTGACCATGACGCGGTTATGACAACAATAATTACCAAAGTACAAAGGACAACTGAAACAAGTAGAAAGATATTGTTCAATAAACTAGATAAAAAAATCGGCGGTGTCTTATCTCAATGAGGAACTTGAAAGTTAAAGCTCATGGCACGATCATGTAGAGGAACTATGGCTCAAATTTAAAAGAATAATTGACCATGTATTGGATAGATATGTACCCAGTAAAACAGTTCATAATGGGAGGGACCCTATATAGTATGCAGTCACTGTAAAGAAACTTCTCAGGAAACGGAGATTACTGGATAGGGGTATAGATAGAGATGCTGAATGAAATGATTTTAGCTGTAGAGAGAATATTGCGTGAAGCCTTCAGTCACTACCGTAGCAGAATACTGTAAAATTCTGATCAGACCTAAGGCTGTTAGTGGCACCAAAGTTAGTGTCCTGTCCCTAGCGAATGAGACAGGAACGGAAATTGAAGATACATCTACACCTACATGTACATGGATACCCTGCAAATCACATTTAAGTGCCTGGCAGAGGGTTCATCGGACCAACTTCACAATTCTCTATTATTCCAATCTCGTATAGCGCGCGTAAAGAATGAACACCTACATTTTTCCGTACGAGCTCTGATTCCCCTTATTTTATCTTGGTGATCGTTTCTCCCTATGTACGTCAGTGTCAACAAAATATTTTGGCATTCGGAGGAGAAAGTTGGTGATTGGAAATTCGTGAGAAGATTCCTCGCAAGAAAGGCAGCAGAAGTGGCGCACAAAACTACCGTCCAATATCCTTGACATGGATTAGTTGTAGAATGCTAGAACATATTCGGAGGTAAAACATAATGAGGTATCTCGAATAGAATGACCTGCTTCATGCCAGCCAGCATGGATTCAGAAAAACCGATCATGTGAAACCCAACTCACACGTTTCTCACGACATTCTGAAAGCTTTGGATCAAGGCAGGCAGATAAATTCAGTATTCCCGATTTCCGACAAGCGTTTGACTTAGTATCACATCTACGATTATTGTCAAAAGTTCTATGACATGAGTTATCAAGTGATATTGCTGAATGGATAGAAGACATATTGGTATGGAGGACTCCACATGTTATGTTGGATAAAGAGTGATCGTTAGATGTAGAAGTAACTTCGGGTATGGCCCAGGGAAGTGTGTTGGAACCCTCACTGTTCGTGCTGTGTATCAATGAGCTTGCAGACATATTAATAGTAACCTCAGGCTTTTAGCAGATGAAGCAGTTATCTATAATGAAGTACTGCCAAGAAGCTGCATGAATATTCAGCCAGAGCCGCGCGGGATTAGCCGAGCAGTCTGGGGCGCTGCAGTCATGGACTGTGCGGCTGGTCCCGGCGGAGATTCGAGTCCTCCCTAGGGCATGGGTGTGTGTTTGTCCTTAGGATAATTTAGATTAAGTAGTCGGTAATCTCAGGGACTGATGACCTTAGCAGTTGAGTCCCATAAGATTTCACACACATTTGAACATTTTTTTTTTTTTTATATTCAGCCAGATCTTGATAAGGTATC